>NC_134353.1:36179711-36479711 GCF_048569485.1 Anomaloglossus baeobatrachus
TGAAGAGAGCGGCACTACCATGCTCAGGTGCTCAGTACTGGTAACTAGTGATGAGCGGGCACTACCATGCTCGGGTGCTCAGTACTGGTAACTAGTGATGAGCGGGCACTACCATGCTCGGCTGCTCTGTACTGGTAACTAGTGATGAGCGGGCACTACCATGCTCGGGTGCTCAGTACTGGTAACTAGTGATGAGCGGGCACTACCATGCTCGGGTGCTCAGTACTGGTAACTAGTGATGAGCGGGGCACTACCATGCTCAGGTGCTCAGTACTGGTAACTAGTGATGAGCGGGCACTATCATGCTCGGGTGCTCTGTACTGGTAACTAGTGATGAGCGGGCACTACCATGCTCGGGTGCTCAGTACTGGTAACTAGTGATGAGCGGGCACTACCATGCTCGGGTGCTCAGTACTGGTAACTAGTGATGAGCGGGCACTACCATGCTCAGGTGCTCAGTACTGGTAACTAGTGATGAGCGGGCACTACCATGCTCGGGTGCTCAGTACTGGTAACTAGTGATGAGCGGGCACTACCATGCTCGGGTGCTCAGTACTGGTAACTAGTGATGAGCGGGCACTACCATGCTCGGGTGCTCAGTACTCATAACTAGTGATGAGCGGGCACTACCATGCTCGGGGGCTCAGTACTGGTAACTAGTGATGAGCGGGCACTACCATGCTCGGGGGCTCAGTACTGGTAACTAGTGATGAGCGGGCACTACCATGCTCGGGTGCTCAGTACTGGTAACTAGTGATGAGCGGGCACTACCATGCTCGGGTGCTCAGTACTGGTAACTAGTGATGAGCGGGCACTACCATGCTCGGGTGCTCAGTACTGGTAACTAGTGATGAGCGGGCACTACCATGCTCAGGTGTTCAGTACTGGTAACTAGTGATGAGCGGGCACTACCATGCTCGGGTGCTCAGTACTGGTAACTAGTGATGAGCGGGCACTACCATGCTCGGGTGCTCAGTACTGGTAACTAGTGATGAGCGTGCACTACCATGCTCGGGTGCTCAGTACTGGTAACTAGTGATGAGCGGGCACTACCATGCTCTGGTGCTCTGTACTGGTAACTAGTGATGAGCGGGCACTACCATGCTCGGGTGCTCAGTGTGCTCAGTACTGGTAACTAGTGATGAGCGGGCACTACCATGCTCAGGTGCTCAGTACTGGTAACTAGTGATGAGCGGGCACTACCATGCTCGGGTGCTCAGTACTGGTAACTAGTGATGAGCGTGCACTACCATGCTCGGGTGCTCAGTACTGGTAACTAGTGATGAGCGGGCACTACATGCTCGGGTGCTCAGTACTGGTAACTAGTGATGAGCGGGCACTACCATGCTCGGGTGCTCAGTACTGGTAACTAGTGATGAGCGGGCACTACCATGCTCGGGTGCTCAGTACTGGTAACTAGTGATGAGCGGGCACTACCATGCTCGGGTGCTCAGTACTGGTAACTAGTGATGAGTGGGCACTACCATGCTCGGGTGCTCAGTACTGGTAACTAGTGATGAGCGGGCACTACCATGCTCAGGTGCTCTGTACTGGTAACTAGTGATGAGTGGGTACTACCATGCTCGGGTGCTCAGTACTGGTAACTAGTGATGAGCGGGCACTACCATGCTCGGGTGCTCAGTACTGGTAACTAGTGATGAGCGGGCACTACCATGCTCGGGTGCTCAGTACTGGTAACTAGTGATGAGCGGGCACTACCATGCTCGGGTGCTCAGTACTGGTAACTAGTGATGAGCGGGCACTACCATGCTCAGGTGTTCAGTACTGGTAACTAGTGATGAGCGGGCACTACCATGCTCGGGTGCTCAGTACTGGTAACTAGTGATGAGCGGGCACTACCATGCTCAGGTGCTCAGTACTGGTAACTAGTGATGAGCGGGCACTACCATGCTCAGGTGCTCAGTACGGTAACTAGTGATGAGTGGGCACTACCATGCTCAGGTGCTCAGTACTGGTAACTAGTGATGAGCGGGCACTACCGTGCTCGGGTGCTCAGTACTGGTAACTAGTGATGAGCGGGCACTACCATGCTCGGGTGCTCAGTACTCGTAACTAGTGATGAGCGGGCACTACCATGCTCGGGTGCTCAGTACTGGTAACTAGTGATGAGCGGGCACTACCATGCTCGGGTGCGCAGTACTGGTAACTAGTGATGAGCGGGCACTACCGTGCTCGGGTGCTCAGTACTGGTAACTAGTGATGAGCGGGCACTACCATGCTCAGGTGCTCAGTACTGGTAACTAGTGATGAGCGGGCACTACCATGCTCAGATGCTCAGTACTGGTAACTAGTGATGAGCGGGCACTACCATGCTCAGATGCTCAGTACTGGTAACTAGTGATGAGCGGGGCACTACCATGCTCGGGTGCTCTGTACTGGTAACTAGTGATGAGCGGGCACTACCATGCTCGGGTGCTCAGTACTGGTAACTAGTGATGAGCGGGCACTACCATGCTCGGGTGCTCAGTACTGGTAACTAGTGATGAGCGGGCACTACCGTGCTCGGGTGCTCAGTACTGGTAACTAGTGATGAGCGGGCACTACCATGCTCGGGTGCTCAGTACTGGTAACTAGTGGTGAGCGGGCACTACCATGCTCGGGTGCTCGGTACTGGTAACTAGTGATGAGCGGGCACTACCATGCTCGGGTGCTCTGTACTGGTAACTAGTGATGAGCGGGCACTACCATGCTCGGGTGCTCAGTACTGGTAACTAGTGATGAGCGGGCACTACCATGCTCAGGTGCTCAGTACTGGTAACTAGTGATGAGCGGGGCACTACCATGCTCAGGTGCTCAGTACTGGTAACTAGTGATGAGCGGGCACTACCATGCTCGGGTGCTCAGTACTGGTAACTAGTGATGAGCGGGCACTACCATGCTCGGCTGCTCTGTACTGGTAACTAGTGATGAGCGGGCACTACCATGCTCGGGTGCTCAGTACTGGTAACTAGTGATGAGCGGGCACTACCATGCTCGGGTGCTCAGTACTGGTAACTAGTGATGAGCGGGCACTACCATGCTCAGGTGCTCAGTACTGGTAACTAGTGATGAGCGGGCACTATCATGCTCGGGTGCTCTGTACTGGTAACTAGTGATGAGCGGGCACTACCATGCTCGGGTGCTCAGTACTGGTAACTAGTGATGAGCGGGCACTACCATGCTCGGGTGCTCAGTACTGGTAACTAGTGATGAGCGGGCACTACCATGCTCAGGTGCTCAGTACTGGTAACTAGTGATGAGCGGGCACTACCATGCTCGGGTGCTCAGTACTGGTAACTAGTGATGAGCGGGCACTACCATGCTCGGGTGCTCAGTACTGGTAACTAGTGATGAGCGGGCACTACCATGCTCGGGTGCTCAGTACTCATAACTAGTGATGAGCGGGCACTACCATGCTCGGGGGCTCAGTACTGGTAACTAGTGATGAGCGGGCACTACCATGCTCGGGTGCTCAGTACTGGTAACTAGTGATGAGCGGGCACTACCATGCTCGGGTGCTCAGTACTGGTAACTAGTGATGAGCGGGCACTACCATGCTCGGGTGCTCAGTACTGGTAACTAGTGATGAGCGGGCACTACCATGCTCGGGTGCTCAGTACTGGTAACTAGTGATGAGCGGGCACTACCATGCTCAGGTGTTCAGTACTGGTAACTAGTGATGAGCGGGCACTACCATGCTCGGGGTGCTCAGTACTGGTAACTAGTGATGAGCGGGCACTACCATGCTCGGGTGCTCAGTACTGGTAACTAGTGATGAGCGTGCACTACCATGCTCGGGTGCTCAGTACTGGTAACTAGTGATGAGCGGGCACTACCATGCTCTGGTGCTCTGTACTGGTAACTAGTGATGAGCGGGCACTACCATGCTCGGGTGCTCAGTACTGGTAACTAGTGATGAGCGGGCACTACCATGCTCAGGTGCTCAGTACTGGTAACTAGTGATGAGCGGGCACTACCATGCTCGGGTGCTCAGTACTGGTAACTAGTGATGAGCGGGCACTACCATGCTCGGGTGCTCAGTACTGGTAACTAGTGATGAGCGGGCACTACCATGCTCGGGTGCTCAGTACTGGTAACTAGTGATGAGCGGGCACTACCATGCTCGGGTGCTCAGTACTGGTAACTAGTGATGAGCGGGCACTACCATGCTCGGGTGCTCAGTACTGGTAACTAGTGATGAGCGGGCACTACCATGCTCGGGTGCTCAGTACTGGTAACTAGTGATGAGTGGGCACTACCATGCTCGGGTGCTCAGTACTGGTAACTAGTGATGAGCGGGCACTACCATGCTCAGGTGCTCTGTACTGGTAACTAGTGATGAGCGGGTACTACCATGCTCGGGTGCTCAGTACTGGTAACTAGTGATGAGCGGGCACTACCATGCTCGGGTGCTCAGTACTGGTAACTAGTGATGAGCGGGCACTACCATGCTCGGGTGCTCAGTACTGGTAACTAGTGATGAGCGGGCACTACCATGCTCGGGTGCTCAGTACTGGTAACTAGTGATGAGCGGGCACTACCATGCTCAGGTGTTCAGTACTGGTAACTAGTGATGAGCGGGCACTACCATGCTCGGGTGCTCAGTACTGGTAACTAGTGATGAGCGGGCACTACCGTGCTCGGGTGCTCAGTACTGGTAACTAGTGATGAGCGGGCACTACCATGCTCAGGTGTTCAGTACTGGTAACTAGTGATGAGCGGGCACTACCATGCTAGGGTGCTCAGTACTGGTAACTAGTGATGAGCGGACACTACCATGCTCGGGTGCTCAGTACTGGTAACTAGTGATGAGCGTGCACTACCATGCTCGGGTGCTCAGTACTGGTAACTAGTGATGAGCGGGCACTACCATGCTCTGGTGCTCTGTACTGGTAACTAATGATGAGCGGGCACTACCATGCTCGGGTGCTCAGTACTGGTAACTAGTGATGAGCGGGCACTACCATGCTCAGGTGCTCAGTACTGGTAACTAGTGATGAGCGGGCACTACCATGCTCGGGTGCTCAGTACTGGTAACTAGTGATGAGCGGGCACTACCATGCTCGGGTGCTCAGTACTGGTAACTAGTGATGAGCGGGCACTACCATGCTCGGGTGCTCAGTACTGGTAACTAGTGATGAGCGGGCACTACCATGCTCGGGTGCTCAGTACTGGTAACTAGTGATGAGCGGGCACTACCATGCTCGGGTGCTCAGTACTGGTAACTAGTGATGAGCGGGCACTACCATGCTCGGGTGCTCAGTACTGGTAACTAGTGATGAGCGGGCACTACCATGCTCGGGTGCTCAGTACTGGTAACTAGTGATGAGTGGGCACTACCATGCTCGGGTGCTCAGTACTGGTAACTAGTGATGAGCGGGCACTACCATGCTCGGGTGCTCAGTACTGGTAACTAGTGATGAGCGGGCACTACCATGCTCGGGTGCTCAGTACTGGTAACTAGTGATGAGCGGGCACTACCATGCTCGGGTGCTCAGTACTGGTAACTAGTGATGAGCGGGCACTACCATGCTCAGGTGCTCAGTACTGGTAACTAGTGATGAGCGGGCACTACCATGCTCGGGTGCTCAGTACTGGTAACTAGTGATGAGCGGGCACTACCATGCTCAGGTGCTCAGTACTGGTAACTAGTGATGAGCGGGCACTACCATGCTCAGGTGCTCAGTACTGGTAACTAGTGATGAGCGGGCACTACCATGCTCAGGTGCTCAGTACTGGTAACTAGTGATGAGCGGGCACTACCATGCTCAGGTGCTCAGTACTGGTAACTAGTGATGAGCGGGCACTACCATGCTCGGGTGCTCAGTACTGGTAACTAGTGATGAGCGGGCACTACCATGCTCAGGTGCTCAGTACTGGTAACTAGTGATGAGCGGGCACTACCATGCTCAGGTGCTCAGTACTGGTAACTAGTGATGAGCGGGCACTACCATGCTCAGGTGCTCAGTACTGGTAACTAGTGATGAGCGGGCACTACCATGCTCAGGTGCTCAGTACTGGTAACTAGTGATGAGCGGGCACTACCATGCTCAGGTGCTCAGTACTGGTAACTAGTGATGAGCGGGCACTACCATGCTCAGGTGCTCAGTACCGGTAACTAGTGATGAGCGGGCACTACCATGCTCAGGTGCTCAGTACTGGTAACTAGTGATGAGCGGGCACTACCATGCTCAGGTGCTCAGTACTGGTAACTAGTGATGAGCGGGCACTACCATGCTCAGGTGCTCAGTACCGGTAACTAGTGATGAGCGGGCACTACCATGCTCAGGTGCTCAGTACTGGTAACTAGTGATGAGCGGGCACTACCATGCTCAGGTGGCTCAGTACCGGTAACTAGTGATGAGTGGGCACTACCATGCTCGGGTGCTCAGTACTGGTAACTAGTGATGAGCGGGCACTACCATGCTCAGGTGCTGAGTACTGGTAACTAGTGATGAGCGGGCACTACCATGCTCGGGTGCTCAGTACTGGTAGCTAGTGATGAGCGGGCACTACCATGCTCCGGTGCTCAGTACTGGTAACTAGTGATGAGCGGGCACTACCATGCTCAGGTGCTCAGTACTGGTAACTAGTGATGAGCGGGCACTACCATGCTCGGGTGCTCTATACTGGTAACTAGTGATCAGCGGGCACTACCATGCTCGGGTGCTCAGTACTGGTAACTAGTGATGAGTGGGCACTACCATGCTCGGGTGCTCAGTACTGGTAACTAGTGATGAGTGGGCACTACCATGCTCAGGTGCTGAGTACTGGTAACTAGTGATGAGAGGGCACTACCATGCTCGGGTGCTCAGTACTGGTAGCTAGTGATGAGTGGGCACTACCATGCTCGGGTGCTCAGTACTGGTAACTAGTGATGAGCGGGCACTACCATGCTCAGGTGCTCAGTACTGGTAACTAGTGATGAGCGGGCACTACCATGCTCAGGTGCTCAGTACTGGTAACTAGTGATGAGCGGGCACTACCATGCTCAGGTGCTCAGTACTGGTAACTAGTGATGAGCGGGCACTACCATGCTCGGGTGCTCAGTACTGGTAACTAGTGATGAGTGAGCACTACCATGCTCGGGTGCTCAGTACTGGTAGCTAGTGATGAGCGGGCACTACCATGCTCGGGTGCTCAGTACTGGTAACTAGTGATGAGTGAGCACTACCATGCTCGGGTGCTCAGTACTGGTAACTAGTGATGAGTGAGCACTACCATGCTCGGGTGCTCAGTACTGGTAACTAGTGATGAGCGGGCACTACCATGCTCAGGTGCTCAGTACTGGTAACTAGTGATGAGCGGGCACTACCATGCTCAGGTGCTCAGTACTGGTAACTAGTGATGAGCGGGCACTACCATGCTCAGGTGCTCAGTACTGGTAACTAGTGATGAGCGGGGCACTACCATGCTCAGGTGCTCAGTACTGGTAACTAGTGATGAGCGGGCACTACCATGCTCAGGTGCTCAGTACTGGTAACTAGTGATGAGCGGGCACTACCATGCTCCGGTGCTCAGTACTTGGTAACTAGTGATGAGCGGGCACTACCATGCTCAGGTGCTCAGTACTGGTAACTAGTGATGAGCGGGCACTACCATGCTCGGGTGCTCTATACTGGTAACTAGTGATCAGCGGGCACTACCATGCTCGGGTGCTCAGTACTGGTAACTAGTGATGAGTGGGCACTACCATGCTCGGGTGCGCAGTACTGGTAACTAGTGATGAGCGGGCACTACCGTGCTCGGGTGCTCAGTACTGGTAACTAGTGATGAGCGGGCACTACCATGCTCAGGTGCTCAGTACTGGTAACTAGTGATGAGCGGGCACTACCATGCTCAGATGCTCAGTACTGGTAACTAGTGATAAGCGGGCACTAGCATGCTCGGGTGCTCTGTACTGGTAACTAGTGATGAGCGGGCACTACCATGCTCTGGTGCTCAGTACTGGTAACTAGTGATGAGCGGGCACTACCATGCTCGGGTGCTCAGTACTGGTAACTAGTGATGAGCGGGCACTACCGTGCTCGGGTGCTCAGTACTGGTAACTAGTGATGAGCGGGCACTACCATGCTCGGGTGCTCAGTACTGGTAACTAGTGGTGAGCGGGCACTACCATGCTCGGGTGCTCGGTACTGGTAACTAGTGATGAGCGGGCACTACCATGCTCGGGTGCTCTGTACTGGTAACTAGTGATGAGCGGGCACTACCATGCTCGGGTGCTCAGTACTGGTAACTAGTGATGAGTGGGCACTACCATGCTCAGGTGCTCAGTACTGGTAACTAGTGATGAGCGGGCACTACCATGCTCAGGTGCTCAGTACTGGTAACTAGTGATGAGCGGGCACTACCATGCTCGGGTGCTCAGTACTGGTAACTAGTGATGAGCGGGCACTACCATGCTCGGCTGCTCTGTACTGGTAACTAGTGATGAGCGGGCACTACCATGCTCGGGTGCTCAGTACTGGTAACTAGTGATGAGCGGGCACTACCATGCTCGGGTGCTCAGTACTGGTAACTAGTGATGAGCGGGGCACTACCATGCTCAGGTGCTCAGTACTGGTAACTAGTGATGAGCGGGCACTATCATGCTCGGGTGCTCTGTACTGGTAACTAGTGATGAGCGGGCACTACCATGCTCGGGTGCTCAGTACTGGTAACTAGTGATGAGCGGGCACTACCATGCTCGGGTGCTCAGTACTGGTAACTAGTGATGAGCGGGCACTACCATGCTCAGGTGCTCAGTACTGGTAACTAGTGATGAGCGGGCACTACCATGCTCGGGTGCTCAGTACTGGTAACTAGTGATGAGCGGGCACTACCATGCTCGGGTGCTCAGTACTGGTAACTAGTGATGAGCGGGCACTACCATGCTCGGGTGCTCAGTACTCATAACTAGTGATGAGCGGGCACTACCATGCTCGGGGGCTCAGTACTGGTAACTAGTGATGAGCGGGCACTACCATGCTCGGGGGCTCAGTACTGGTAACTAGTGATGAGCGGGCACTACCATGCTCGGGTGCTCAGTACTGGTAACTAGTGATGAGCGGGCACTACCATGCTCGGGTGCTCAGTACTGGTAACTAGTGATGAGCGGGCACTACCATGCTCGGGTGCTCAGTACTGGTAACTAGTGATGAGCGGGCACTACCATGCTCAGGTGTTCAGTACTGGTAACTAGTGATGAGCGGGCACTACCATGCTCGGGTGCTCAGTACTGGTAACTAGTGATGAGCGGGCACTACCATGCTCGGGTGCTCAGTACTGGTAACTAGTGATGAGCGTGCACTACCATGCTCGGGTGCTCAGTACTGGTAACTAGTGATGAGCGGGCACTACCATGCTCTGGTGCTCTGTACTGGTAACTAGTGATGAGCGGGGCACTACCATGCTCGGGTGCTCAGTACTGGTAACTAGTGATGAGCGGGCACTACCATGCTCAGGTGCTCAGTACTGGTAACTAGTGATGAGCGGGCACTACCATGCTCGGGTGCTCAGTACTGGTAACTAGTGATGAGCGTGCACTACCATGCTCGGGTGCTCAGTACTGGTAACTAGTGATGAGCGGGCACTACCATGCTCGGGTGCTCAGTACTGGTAACTAGTGATGAGCGGGCACTACCATGCTCGGGTGCTCAGTACTGGTAACTAGTGATGAGCGGGCACTACCATGCTCGGGGTGCTCAGTACTGGTAACTAGTGATGAGCGGGCACTACCATGCTCGGGTGCTCAGTACTGGTAACTAGTGATGAGTGGGCACTACCATGCTCGGGTGCTCAGTACTGGTCAACTAGTGATGAGCGGCACTACCATGCTCAGGTGCTCTGTACTGGTAACTAGTGATGAGTGGGTACTACCATGCTCGGGTGCTCAGTACTGGTAACTAGTGATGAGCGGGCACTACCATGCTCGGGTGCTCAGTACTGGTAACTAGTGATGAGCGGGCACTACCATGCTCGGGTGCTCAGTACTGGTAACTAGTGATGAGCGGGCACTACCATGCTCGGGTGCTCAGTACTGGTAACTAGTGATGAGCGGGCACTACCATGCTCAGGTGTTCAGTACTGGTAACTAGTGATGAGCGGGCACTACCATGCTCGGGTGCTCAGTACTGGTAACTAGTGATGAGCGGGCACTACCATGCTCAGGTGCTCAGTACTGGTAACTAGTGATGAGCGGGCACTACCATGCTCAGGTGCTCAGTACCGGTAACTAGTGATGAGTGGGCACTACCATGCTCAGGTGCTCAGTACTGGTAACTAGTGATGAGCGGGCACTACCGTGCTCGGGTGCTCAGTACTGGTAACTAGTGATGAGCGGGCACTACCATGCTCGGGTGCTCAGTACTCGTAACTAGTGATGAGCGGGCACTACCATGCTCGGGTGCTCAGTACTGGTAACTAGTGATGAGCGGGCACTACCATGCTCGGGTGCGCAGTACTGGTAACTAGTGATGAGCGGGCACTACCGTGCTCGGGTGCTCAGTACTGGTAACTAGTGATGAGCGGGCACTACCATGCTCAGGTGCTCAGTACTGGTAACTAGTGATGAGCGGGCACTACCATGCTCAGATGCTCAGTACTGGTAACTAGTGATGAGCGGGCACTACCATGCTCAGATGCTCAGTACTGGTAACTAGTGATGAGCGGGCACTACCATGCTCGGGTGCTCTGTACTGGTAACTAGTGATGAGCGGGCACTACCATGCTCGGGTGCTCAGTACTGGTAACTAGTGATGAGCGGGCACTACCATGCTCGGGTGCTCTGTACTGGTAACTAGTGATGAGCGGGCACTACCGTGCTCGGGTGCTCAGTACTGGTAACTAGTGATGAGCGGGCACTACCATGCTCGGGTGCTCAGTACTGGTAACTAGTGGTGAGCGGGCACTACCATGCTCGGGTGCTCGGTACTGGTAACTAGTGATGAGCGGGCACTACCATGCTCGGGTGCTCTGTACTGGTAACTAGTGATGAGCGGGCACTACCATGCTCGGGTGCTCAGTACTGGTAACTAGTGATGAGCGGGCACTACCATGCTCAGGTGCTCAGTACTGGTAACTAGTGATGAGCGGGCACTACCATGCTCAGGTGCTCAGTACTGGTAACTAGTGATGAGCGGGCACTACCATGCTCGGGTGCTCAGTACTGGTAACTAGTGATGAGCGGGCACTACCATGCTCGGCTGCTCTGTACTGGTAACTAGTGATGAGCGGGCACTACCATGCTCGGGTGCTCAGTACTGGTAACTAGTGATGAGCGGGCACTACCATGCTCGGGTGCTCAGTACTGGTAACTAGTGATGAGCGGGCACTACCATGCTCAGGTGCTCAGTACTGGTAACTAGTGATGAGCGGGCACTATCATGCTCGGGTGCTCTGTACTGGTACTAGTGATGAGCGGGCACTACCATGCTCGGGTGCTCAGTACTGGTAACTAGTGATGAGCGGGCACTCACCATGCTCGGGTGCTCAGTACTGGTAACTAGTGATGAGCGGGCACTACCATGCTCAGGTGCTCAGTACTGGTAACTAGTGATGAGCGGGCACTACCATGCTCGGGTGCTCAGTACTGGTAACTAGTGATGAGCGGGCACTACCATGCTCGGGTGCTCAGTACTGGTAACTAGTGATGAGCGGGCACTACCATGCTCGGGTGCTCAGTACTCATAACTAGTGATGAGCGGGCACTACCATGCTCGGGGGCTCAGTACTGGTAACTAGTGATGAGCGGGCACTACCATGCTCGGGTGCTCAGTACTGGTAACTAGTGATGAGCGGGCACTACCATGCTCGGGTGCTCAGTACTGGTAACTAGTGATGAGCGGGCACTACCATGCTCGGGTGCTCAGTACTGGTAACTAGTGATGAGCGGGCACTACCATGCTCGGGTGCTCAGTACTGGTAACTAGTGATGAGCGGGCACTACCATGCTCAGGTGTTCAGTACTGGTAACTAGTGATGAGCGGGCACTACCATGCTCGGGTGCTCAGTACTGGTAACTAGTGATGAGCGGGCACTACCATGCTCGGGTGCTCAGTACTGGTAACTAGTGATGAGCGTGCACTACCATGCTCGGGTGCTCAGTACTGGTAACTAGTGATGAGCGGGCACTACCATGCTCTGGTGCTCTGTACTGGTAACTAGTGATGAGCGGGCACTACCATGCTCGGGTGCTCAGTACTGGTAACTAGTGATGAGCGGGCACTACCATGCTCAGGTGCTCAGTACTGGTAACTAGTGATGAGCGGGCACTACCATGCTCGGGTGCTCAGTTACTGGTAACTAGTGATGAGCGGGCACTACCATGCTCGGGTGCTCAGTACTGGTAACTAGTGATGAGGCGGGCACTACCATGCTCGGGTGCTCAGTACTGGTAACTAGTGATGAGCGGGCACTACCATGCTCGGGTGCTCAGTACTGGTAACTAGTGATGAGCGGGCACTACCATGCTCGGGTGCTCAGTACTGGTAACTAGTGATGAGCGGGCACTACCATGCTCGGGTGCTCAGTACTGGTAACTAGTGATGAGTGGGCACTACCATGCTCGGGTGCTCAGTACTGGTAACTAGTGATGAGCGGGCACTACCATGCTCAGGTGCTCTGTACTGGTAACTAGTGATGAGCGGGTACTACCATGCTCGGGTGCTCAGTACTGGTAACTAGTGATGAGCGGGCACTACCATGCTCGGGTGCTCAGTACTGGTAACTAGTGATGAGCGGGCACTACCATGCTCGGGTGCTCAGTACTGGTAACTAGTGATGAGCGGGCACTACCATGCTCGGGTGCTCAGTACTGGTAACTAGTGATGAGCGGGCACTACCATGCTCAGGTGTTCAGTACTGGTAACTAGTGATGAGCGGGCACTACCATGCTCGGGTGCTCAGTACTGGTAACTAGTGATGAGCGGGCACTACCGTGCTCGGGTGCTCAGTACTGGTAACTAGTGATGAGCGGGCACTACCATGCTCAGGTGTTCAGTACTGGTAACTAGTGATGAGCGGGCACTACCATGCTAGGGTGCTCAGTACTGGTAACTAGTGATGAGCGGACACTACCATGCTCGGGTGCTCAGTACTGGTAACTAGTGATGAGCGTGCACTACCATGCTCGGGTGCTCAGTACTGGTAACTAGTGATGAGCGGGCACTACCATGCTCTGGTGCTCTGTACTGGTAACTAATGATGAGCGGGCACTACCATGCTCGGGTGCTCAGTACTGGTAACTAGTGATGAGCGGGCACTACCATGCTCAGGTGCTCAGTACTGGTAACTAGTGATGAGCGGGCACTACCATGCTCGGGTGCTCAGTACTGGTAACTAGTGATGAGCGGGCACTACCATGCTCGGGTGCTCAGTACTGGTAACTAGTGATGAGCGGGCACTACCATGCTCGGGTGCTCAGTACTGGTAACTAGTGATGAGCGGGCACTACCATGCTCGGGTGCTCAGTACTGGTAACTAGTGATGAGCGGGCACTACCATGCTCGGGTGCTCAGTACTGGTAACTAGTGATGAGCGGGCACTACCATGCTCGGGTGCTCAGTACTGGTAACTAGTGATGAGCGGGCACTACCATGCTCGGGTGCTCAGTACTGGTAACTAGTGATGAGTGGGCACTACCATGCTCGGTGTGCTCAGTACTGTAACTAGTGATGAGCGGCACTACCATGCTCGGGTGCTCAGTACTGGTAACTAGTGATGAGCGGGCACTACCATGCTCGGGTGCTCAGTACTGGTAACTAGTGATGAGCGGGCACTACCATGCTCGGGTGCTCAGTACTGGTAACTAGTGATGAGCGGGCACTTACCATGCTCAGGTGCTCAGTACTGGTAACTAGTGATGAGCGGGCACTACCATGCTCGGTGCTCAGTACTGGTAACTAGTGATGAGCGGGCACTACCATGCTCAGGTGCTCAGTACTGGTAACTAGTGATGAGCGGGCACTACCATGCTCAGGTGCTCAGTACTGGTAACTAGTGATGAGCGGGCACTACCATGCTCAGGTGCTCAGTACTGGTAACTAGTGATGAGCGGGCACTACCATGCTCAGGTGCTCAGTACTGGTAACTAGTGATGAGCGGGCACTACCATGCTCGGGTGCTCAGTACTGGTAACTAGTGATGAGCGGGCACTACCATGCTCAGGTGCTCAGTACTGGTAACTAGTGATGAGCGGGCACTACCATGCTCAGGTGCTCAGTACTGGTAACTAGTGATGAGCGGGCACTACCATGCTCAGGTGCTCAGTACTGGTAACTAGTGATGAGCGGGCACTACCATGCTCAGGTGCTCAGTACTGGTAACTAGTGATGAGCGGGCACTACCATGCTCAGGTGCTCAGTACTGGTAACTAGTGATGAGCGGGCACTACCATGCTCAGGTGCTCAGTACCGGTAACTAGTGATGAGCGGCACTACCATGCTCAGGTGCTCAGTACTGGTAACTAGTGATGAGCGGGCACTACCATGCTCAGGTGCTCAGTACTGGTAACTAGTGATGAGCGGGCACTACCATGCTCAGGTGCTCAGTACCGGTAACTAGTGATGAGCGGGCACTACCATGCTCAGGTGCTCAGTACTGGTAACTAGTGATGAGCGGGCACTACCATGCTCAGGTGCTCAGTACCGGTAACTAGTGATGAGTGGGCACTACCATGCTCGGGTGCTCAGTACTGGTAACTAGTGATGAGCGGGCACTACCATGCTCAGGTGCTGAGTACTGTAACTAGTGATGAGCGGGCACTACCATGCTCGGGTGCTCAGTACTGGTAGCTAGTGATGAGCGGGCACTACCATGCTCCGGTGCTCAGTACTGGTAACTAGTGATGAGCGGGCACTACCATGCTCAGGTGCTCAGTACTGGTAACTAGTGATGAGCGGGCACTACCATGCTCGGGTGCTCTATACTGGTAACTAGTGATCAGCGGGCACTACCATGCTCGGGTGCTCAGTACTGGTAACTAGTGATGAGTGGGCACTACCATGCTCGGGTGCTCAGTACTGGTAACTAGTGATGAGTGGGCACTACCATGCTCAGGTGCTGAGTACTGGTAACTAGTGATGAGAGGGCACTACCATGCTCGGGTGCTCAGTACTGGTAGCTAGTGATGAGTGGGCACTACCATGCTCGGGTGCTCAGTACTGGTAACTAGTGATGAGCGGGCACTACCATGCTCAGGTGCTCAGTACTGGTAACTAGTGATGAGCGGGCACTACCATGCTCAGGTGCTCAGTACTGGTAACTAGTGATGAGCGGGCACTACCATGCTCAGGTGCTCAGTACTGGTAACTAGTGATGAGCGGGCACTACCATGCTCGGGTGCTCAGTACTGGTAACTAGTGATGAGTGAGCACTACCATGCTCGGGTGCTCAGTACTGGTAGCTAGTGATGAGCGGGCACTACCATGCTCGGGTGCTCAGTACTGGTAACTAGTGATGAGTGAGCACTACCATGCTCGGGTGCTCAGTACTGGTAACTAGTGATGAGTGAGCACTACCATGCTCGGGTGCTCAGTACTGGTAACTAGTGATGAGCGGGCACTACCATGCTCAGGTGCTCAGTACTGGTAACTAGTGATGAGCGGGCACTACCATGCTCAGGTGCTCAGTACTGGTAACTAGTGATGAGCGGGCACTACCATGCTCAGGTGCTCAGTACTGGTAACTAGTGATGAGCGGGCACTACCATGCTCAGGTGCTCAGTACTGGTAACTAGTGATGAGCGGCACTACCATGCTCAGGTGCTCAGTACTGGTAACTAGTGATGAGCGGGCACTACCATGCTCCGGTGCTCAGTACTGGTAACTAGTGATGAGCGGGCACTACCATGCTCAGGTGCTCAGTACTGGTAACTAGTGATGAGCGGGCACTACCATGCTCGGGTGCTCTATACTGGTAACTAGTGATCAGCGGGCACTACCATGCTCGGGTGCTCAGTACTGGTAACTAGTGATGAGTGGGCACTACCATGCTCGGGTGCTCAGTACTGGTAACTAGTGATGAGTGGGCACTACCATGCTCAGGTGCTGAGTACTGGTAACTAGTGATGAGAGGGCACTACCATGCTCGGGTGCTCAGTACTGGTAGCTAGTGATGAGTGGGCACTACCATGCTCGGGTGCTCAGTACTGGTAACTAGTGATGAGCGGGCACTACCATGCTCAGGTGCTCAGTACTGGTAACTAGTGATGAGCGGGCACTACCATGCTCAGGTGCTCAGTACTGGTAACTAGTGATGAGCGGGCACTACCATGCTCAGGTGCTCAGTACTGGTAACTAGTGATGAGCGGGCACTACCATGCTCGGGTGGCTCAGTACTGGTAACTAGTGATGAGTGAGCACTACCATGCTCGGGGTGCTCAGTACTGGTAGCTAGTGATGAGCGGGCACTACCATGCTCGGGTGCTCAGTACTGGTAACTAGTGATGAGTGAGCACTACCATGCTCGGGTGCTCAGTACTGGTAACTAGTGATGAGTGAGCACTACCATGCTCGGGTGCTCAGTACTGGTAACTAGTGATGAGCGGGCACTACCATGCTCAGGTGCTCAGTACTGGTAACTAGTGATGAGCGGGCACTACCATGCTCAGGTGCTCAGTACTGGTAACTAGTGATGAGCGGGCACTACCATGCTCAGGTGCTCAGTACTGGTAACTAGTGATGAGCGGGCACTACCATGCTCGGGTGCTCAGTACTGGTAGCTAGTGATGAGTGAGCACTACCATGCTCGGGTGCTCAGTACTGGTAACTAGTGATGAGCGGGCACTACCATGCTCAGGTGCTCAGTACTGGTAACTAGTGATGAGCGGGCACTACCATGCTCGGGTGCTCAGTACTGGTAAACTAGTGATGAGCGGGCACTACCATGCTCAGGTGCTCAGTACTGGTAACTAGTGATGAGCGGGCACTACCATGCCGGGTGCTCAGTACTGGTAACTAGTGATGAGCGCGGCACTACCATGCTCAGGTGCTCAGTACTGGTAACTAGTGATGAGCGGGCACTACCATGCTCAGGTGCTCAGTACTGGTAACTAGTGATGAGCGGGCACTACCATGCTCAGGTGCTCTGTACTGGTAACTAGTGATGAGCGGGCACTACCATGCTCGGGTGCTCAGTACTGGTAACTAGTGATGAGCGGGCACTACCATGCTCAGGTGCTCAGTACTGGTAACTAGTGATGAGCGGGCACTACCATGCTCAGGTGCTCAGTACTGGTAACTAGTGATGAGCGGGCACTACCATGCTCGGGTGCTCAGTACTGGTAACTAGTGATGAGCGGGCACTACCATGCTCGGGTGCTCTGTACTGGTAACTAGTGATGAGCGGGCACTACCATGCTCAGGTGCTCAGTACTGGTAACTAGTGATGAGCGGGCACTACCATGCTCAGGTGCTCAGTACTGGTAACTAGTGATGAGCGGGCACTACCATGCTCGGGTGCTCAGTACTGGTAACTAGTGATGAGCGGGCACTACCATGCTCGGGTGCTCAGTACTCGTAACTAGTGATGAGCGGGCACTACCATGCTCGGATGCTCAGTACTGGTAACTAGTGATGAGCGGGCACTACCATGCTCAGGTGCTCAGTACCGGTAACTAGTGATGAGCGGGCACTACCATGCTCAGGTGCTCAGTACTGGTAACTAGTGATGAGCGGGCACTACCATGCTCAGGTGCTCAGTACCGGTAACTAGTGATGAGTGGGCACTACCATGCTCGGGTGCTCAGTACTGGTAACTAGTGATGAGCGGGCCACTACCATGCTCAGGTGCTGAGTACCTGGTAACTAGTGATGAGCGGGCACTACCATGCTCGGGTGCTCAGTACTGGTAGCTAGTGATGAGCGGGCACTACCATGCTCCGGTGCTCAGTACTGGTAACTAGTGATGAGCGGGCACTACCATGCTCAGGTGCTCAGTACTGGTAACTAGTGATGAGCGGGCACTACCATGCTCGGGTGCTCTATACTGGTAACTAGTGATCAGCGGGCACTACCATGCTCGGGTGCTCAGTACTGGTAACTAGTGATGAGTGGGCACTACCATGCTCGGGTGCTCAGTACTGGTAACTAGTGATGAGTGGGCACTACCATGCTCAGGTGCTGAGTACTGGTAACTAGTGATGAGAGGGCACTACCATGCTCGGGTGCTCAGTACTGGTAGCTAGTGATGAGTGGGCACTACCATGCTCGGGTGCTCAGTACTGGTAACTAGTGATGAGCGGGCACTACCATGCTCAGGTGCTCAGTACTGGTAACTAGTGATGAGCGGGCACTACCATGCTCAGGTGCTCAGTACTGGTAACTAGTGATGAGCGGGCACTACCATGCTCAGGTGCTCAGTACTGGTAACTAGTGATGAGCGGGCACTACCATGCTCGGGTGCTCAGTACTGGTAACTAGTGATGAGTGAGCACTACCATGCTCGGGTGCTCAGTACTGGTAGCTAGTGATGAGCGGGCACTACCATGCTCGGGTGCTCAGTACTGGTAACTAGTGATGAGTGAGCACTACCATGCTCGGGTGCTCAGTAACTGGTAACTAGTGATGAGTGAGCACTACCATGCTCGGGTGCTCAGTACTGGTAACTAGTGATGAGCGGGCACTACCATGCTCAGGTGCTCAGTACTGGTAACTAGTGATGAGCGGGCACTACCATGCTCAGGTGCTCAGTACTGGTAACTAGTGATGAGCGGGCACTACCATGCTCAGGTGCTCAGTACTGGTAACTAGTGATGAGCGGGCACTACCATGCTCGGGTGCTCAGTACTGGTAGCTAGTGATGAGTGAGCACTACCATGCTCGGGTGCTCAGTACTGGTAACTAGTGATGAGCGGGCACTACCATGCTCAGGTGCTCAGTACTGGTAACTAGTGATGAGCGGGCACTACCATGCTCGGGTGCTCAGTACTGGTAACTAGTGATGAGCGGGCACTACCATGCTCAGGTGCTCAGTACTGGTAACTAGTGATGAGCGGGCACTACCATGCTCGGGTGCTCAGTACTGGTAACTAGTGATGAGCGGGCACTACCATGCTCAGGTGCTCAGTACTGGTAACTAGTGATGAGCGGGCACCTACCATGCTCAGGTGCTGAGTACTGGTAACTAGTGATGAGAGGGCACTACC
This sequence comes from Anomaloglossus baeobatrachus, assembly GCF_048569485.1. NCBI lineage: Eukaryota > Metazoa > Chordata > Amphibia > Anura > Aromobatidae > Anomaloglossus > Anomaloglossus baeobatrachus. The sequence goes on from NC_134353.1 coordinate 36,198,835, forward strand.
ATGCTCGGGTGCTCAGTACTGGTAGCTAGTGATGAGTGGGCACTACCATGCTCGGGTGCTCAGTACTGGTAGCTAGTGATGAGCGGGCACTACCATGCTCCGGTGCTCAGTACTGGTAACTAGTGATGAGCGGGCACTACCATGCTCAGGTGCTCAGTACTGGTAACTAGTGATGAGCGGGCACTACCATGCTCGGGTGCTCTATACTGGTAACTAGTGATCAGCGGGCACTACCATGCTCGGGTGCTCAGTACTGGTAACTAGTGATGAGTGGGCACTACCATGCTCGGGTGCTCAGTACTGGTAACTAGTGATGAGTGGGCACTACCATGCTCAGGTGCTGAGTACTGGTAACTAGTGATGAGAGGGCACTACCATGCTCGGGTGCTCAGTACTGGTAGCTAGTGATGAGTGGGCACTACCATGCTCGGGTGCTCAGTACTGGTAACTAGTGATGAGCGGGCACTACCATGCTCAGGTGCTCAGTACTGGTAACTAGTGATGAGCGGGCACTACCATGCTCAGGTGCTCAGTACTGGTAACTAGTGATGAGCGGGCACTACCATGCTCAGGTGCTCAGTACTGGTAACTAGTGATGAGCGGGCACTACCATGCTCGGGTGCTCAGTACTGGTAACTAGTGATGAGTGAGCACTACCATGCTCGGGTGCTCAGTACTGGTAGCTAGTGATGAGCGGGGCACTACCATGCTCGGGTGCTCAGTACTGGTAACTAGTGATGAGTGAGCACTACCATGCTCGGGTGCTCAGTACTGGTAACTAGTGATGAGTGAGCACTACCATGCTCGGGTGCTCAGTACTGGTAACTAGTGATGAGCGGGCACTACCATGCTCAGGTGCTCAGTACTGGTAACTAGTGATGAGCGGGCACTACCATGCTCAGGTGCTCAGTACTGGTAACTAGTGATGAGCGGGCACTACCATGCTCAGGTGCTCAGTACTGGTAACTGAGTGATGAGCGGGCACTACCATGCTCGGGTGCTCAGTACTGGTAGCTAGTGATGAGTGAGCACTACCATGCTCGGGTGCTCAGTACTGGTAACTAGTGATGAGCGGGCACTACCATGCTCAGGTGCTCAGTACTGGTAACTAGTGATGAGCGGGCACTACCATGCTCGGGTGCTCAGTACTGGTAACTAGTGATGAGCGGGGCACTACCATGCTCAGGTGCTCAGTACTGGTAACTAGTGATGAGCGGGCACTACCATGCTCGGGTGCTCAGTACTGGTAACTAGTGATGAGCGGGCACTACCATGCTCAGGTGCTCAGTACTGGTAACTAGTGATGAGCGGGCACTACCATGCTCAGGTGCTCAGTACTGGTAACTAGTGATGAGCGGGCACTACCATGCTCAGGTGCTCTGTACTGGTAACTAGTGATGAGCGGGCACTACCATGCTCGGGTGCTCAGTACTGGTAACTAGTGATGAGCGGGCACTACCATGCTCAGGTGCTCAGTACTGGTAACTAGTGATGAGCGGGCACTACCATGCTCAGGTGCTCAGTACTGGTAACTAGTGATGAGCGGGCACTACCATGCTCGGGTGCTCAGTACTGGTAACTAGTGATGAGCGGGCACTACCATGCTCGGGTGCTCTGTACTGGTAACTAGTGATGAGCGGGCACTACCATGCTCAGGTGCTCAGTACTGGTAACTAGTGATGAGCGGGCACTACCATGCTCAGGTGCTCAGTACTGGTAACTAGTGATGAGCGGGCACTACCATGCTTGGGTGCTCAGTACTGGTAACTAGTGATGAGCGGGCACTACCATGCTCGGGTGCTCAGTACTCGTAACTAGTGATGAGCGGGCACTACCATGCTCGGATGCTCAGTACTGGTAACTAGTGATGAGCGGGCACTACCATGCTCGGATGCTCAGTACTGGTAACTAGTGATGAGCGGGCACTACCATGCTCGGGTGCTCTGTACTGGTAACTAGTGATGAGCGGGAACTACCATGCTCAGGTGCTCAGTACTGGTAACTAGTGATGAGCGGGCACTACCATGCTCAGGTGCTCAGTACTGGTAACTAGTGATGAGCGGGCACTACCATGCTCAGGTGCTCAGTACTGGTAACTAGTGATGAACGGGCACTACCATGCTCAGGTGCTCAGTACTGGTAACTAGTGATGAGCGGGCACTACCATGCTCAGGTGCTCAGTACCGGTAACTAGTGATGAGCGGGCACTACCATGCTCAGGTGCTCAGTACTGGTAACTAGTGATGAGCGGGCACTACCATGCTCAGGTGCTCAGTACTGGTAACTAGTGATGAGCGGGGCACTACCATGCTCAGGTGCTCAGTACCGGTAACTAGTGATGAGCGGGCACTACCATGCTCAGGTGCTCAGTACTGGTAACTAGTGATGAGCGGGCACTACCATGCTCAGGTGCTCAGTACCGGTAACTAGTGATGAGTGGGCACTACCATGCTCGGGTGCTCAGTACTGGTAACTAGTGATGAGCGGGCACTACCATGCTCAGGTGCTGAGTACTGGTAACTAGTGATGAGCGGGCACTACCATGCTCGGGTGCTCAGTACTGGTAGCTAGTGATGAGCGGGCACTACCATGCTCCGGTGCTCAGTACTGGTAACTAGTGATGAGCGGGCACTAACCATGCTCAGGTGCTCAGTACTGGTAACTAGTGATGAGCGGGCACTACCATGCTCGGGTGCTCTATACTGGTAACTAGTGATCAGCGGGCACTACCATGCTCGGGTGCTCAGTACTGGTAACTAGTGATGAGTGGGCAACTACCATGCTCGGGTGCTCAGTACTGGTAACTAGTGATGAGTGGGCACTACCATGCTCAGGTGCTGAGTACTGGTAACTAGTGATGAGAGGGCACTACCATGCTCGGGTGCTCAGTACTGGTAGCTAGTGATGAGTGGGCACTACCATGCTCGGGTGCTCAGTACTGGTAACTAGTGATGAGCGGGCACTACCATGCTCAGGTGCTCAGTACTGGTAACTAGTGATGAGCGGGCACTACCATGCTCAGGTGCTCAGTACTGGTAACTAGTGATGAGCGGGCACTACCATGCTCAGGTGCTCAGTACTGGTAACTAGTGATGAGCGGGCACTACCATGCTCGGGTGCTCAGTACTGGTAACTAGTGATGAGTGAGCACTACCATGCTCGGGTGCTCAGTACTGGTAGCTAGTGATGAGCGGGCACTACCATGCTCGGGTGCTCAGTACTGGTAACTAGTGATGAGTGAGCACTACCATGCTCGGGTGCTCAGTACTGGTAACTAGTGATGAGTGAGCACTACCATGCTCGGGTGCTCAGTACTGGTAACTAGTGATGAGCGGGCACTACCATGCTCAGGTGCTCAGTACTGGTAACTAGTGATGAGCGGGCACTACCATGCTCAGGTGCTCAGTACTGGTAACTAGTGATGAGCGGGCACTACCATGCTCAGGTGCTCAGTACTGGTAACTAGTGATGAGCGGGCACTACCATGCTCGGGTGCTCAGTACTGGTAGCTAGTGATGAGTGAGCACTACCATGCTCGGGTGCTCAGTACTGGTAACTAGTGATGAGCGGGCACTACCATGCTCAGGTGCTCAGTACTGGTAACTAGTGATGAGCGGGCACTACCATGCTCGGGTGCTCAGTACTGGTAACTAGTGATGAGCGGGCACTACCATGCTCAGGTGCTCAGTACTGGTAACTAGTGATGAGCGGGCACTACCATGCTCGGGTGCTCAGTACTGGTAACTAGTGATGAGCGGGCACTACCATGCTCAGGTGCTCAGTACTGGTAACTAGTGATGAGCGGGCACTACCATGCTCAGGTGCTCAGTACTGGTAACTAGTGATGAGCGGGCACTACCATGCTCAGGTGCTCTGTACTGGTAACTAGTGATGAGCGGGCACTACCATGCTCGGGTGCTCAGTACTGGTAACTAGTGATGAGCGGGCACTACCATGCTCAGGTGCTCAGTACTGGTAACTAGTGATGAGCGGGCACTACCATGCTCAGGTGCTCAGTACTGGTAACTAGTGATGAGCGGGCACTACCATGCTCGGGTGCTCAGTACTGGTAACTAGTGATGAGCGGGCACTACCATGCTCGGGTGCTCTGTACTGGTAACTAGTGATGAGCGGGCACTACCATGCTCAGGTGCTCAGTACTGGTAACTAGTGATGAGCGGGCACTACCATGCTCAGGTGCTCAGTACTGGTAACTAGTGATGAGCGGGCACTACCATGCTTGGGTGCTCAGTACTGGTAACTAGTGATGAGCGGGCACTACCATGCTCAGGTGCTCAGTACTGGTAACTAGTGATGAGCGGGCACTACCATGCTCAGGTGCTCAGTACTGGTAACTAGTGATGAGCGGGCACTACCATGCTCGGATGCTCAGTACTGGTAACTAGTGATGAGCGGGCACTACCATGCTCGGATGCTCAGTACTGGTAACTAGTGATGAGCGGGCACTACCATGCTCGGATGCTCAGTACTGGTAACTAGTGATGAGCGGGCACTACCATGCTCGGGTGCTCTGTACTGGTAACTAGTGATGAGTGGGCACTACCATGCTCAGGTGCGCAGTACTGGTAACTAGTGATGAGCGGGCACTACCATGCTCGGGTGGTCATTTGTGGTGCACTAGGGGGAATCCCTCGGAAAAGCAGTGTAAGGCTGTGTGCACACGTTGCGTTTTTTACCGCGGAAACGCTGCGTTTTGAACCGCAGCGTTTCAGTGGCAAATTGCATGCGTTCAGCTTTCCCAGCAAAGTGTATGGGAAAGCTGAAAAATCAGTGCACACGCTGCGTTTCTTTCCGCAGCGTTTTGGATGCCAAAAATCGGTGCGGAAAGAAAGGGTATGTGCACACGTTGCTTTTTTTTCCGCGCGGAAAAAAACGCACCCTCTGGCAGAGGGGAGAATTGTAAACAATGCTTTTTGAGAAACAACGCATCGAAAACGCATGCGTTTTTCATGCGTTTTTCATGCGTTTTTCATGCGTTTTTTTAGGTGCGTTTTTTAAGACTTGTCAGTGTTAATAAAGTTGGTTGAACACAGACCTTTGGAAAAAAAACCTGTGATGTCATTTCCTTCTCCACATTCTGTTTGGATAAATGGGAGGGCTTGGAATGGAAGGAGCACCATTTGAATTTTGGAAAAGTTGAAATAAACTTCGCGCACCATGTCACATTAGCAGAGCCCCTTGGGTACCTATACGTCAGAAAACCCCCACAAGTGACCCCATTTTGGAATCTGCACCCCTCAAGGATTTTATTCAGGAGTATATTAAGCATTTTGAATCCACAGCTACTTCACCCAAAATGTTGCTGTAGCAACAATATTCTCCCTTTTAGGCCCGTTTCACACGTCAGTGAAAAACAGTGACGTTTTTAACTGGCGTGTAAAACACGCACATGTCCCTCTGTGTGCCGTGAATCACGGCACACATGGGTTGTCTAAGTGCAATCCGGGCTCCGTTCTCCGTGGCCCGTGATTGCACTTAGAGATTCACTCACCTGTGCGCGCTCCCGCTCTCCATGGTGCTGATCGCTCCCGCGGTGCAGCATCCGTCCGGCGCTGACCCCCGCAGGAGCTGCTTCCGGGTCGGCTGTGTCGTGCATCATGAATATGCGCGACAATAATGAGCCGGCTCAGAAGCAGCAAGCTGCACGGGCTGCAGAGGACATCGCTGGACGCCGGGTGAGTAAAAATGATTTTTATTTTAAAAGCACGTTTTTTTCTGGCACGTGTTTCACGGATCACACCACTGCGTGGTCCGTGGGACATCAGTGATGCCAGAAAAAAATGGACATGTCTCCGTGCGGCAATCACGCACACGCGGGTACGCCGCACGGAGACACGTGCAGTGTAAAATCACTGACGTGTGAGCAGACCCATTCATTAGAATAGGTCTGCGTATGTCAGTGATTCTGGTACGTTTAAAAAAAAGCACAAACGTCCCAGAATCACTGACGTGTGAAAGAGGCCTAAGGCTATGTGGCCATGATCCAGCGACACGGCATCTAGTACACAGTGTCAGCCTTCCTGCAGCTGCCCATGCCCACGATTTGGGTTCAGGCTGCTGTGGAGCTCTATGCTACCTGCAGAGAACACTCTCGTCTCCGCAGCATAAATTGACATGCTGAGGCTCAGGAAGCCACGCCACCGGTCAGTTTATGCTGCGGAGAAAAGAAGCACAGTGGGCATGAGATTTCTAAAAATCCTTCCACTGTGCTTCTACTGCACAACGCAGCGTTATGGACGCAGGGAAAACACTCTGCGCCCAAAACGCTGCAAACCCCGATTGTGGGCATCCAGCCTAAAAAGCGTCAATGGAGGTCAAATATATATACAACGTCCCACCCCCCCCTGCATATTCTAAGCTGGCACCTTTAGTACCTTTCATGTGGCACTAAAGAGTGCCTAGCCTAGTTTTTATCACAAAAACAAAAAAAAAAATGGCGTGGGGTCCCCCCTATTTTTGATAGCCAGTCAGGGTAAAGCAGACAGCTGTAGCCTGCAAACCACAGCTGGCAGCTTCATCTTGTCTGGTGATCAATTTGGAGGGCTCCCCAGGTGTTTTTTTTTTATTTATAAATAAAAATAATAAAAAAAAAATAACATGGGGTCCCCCCAAATTAGATCACCAGCCAAGGTGAAGCTGACAGCTGAGGTCTGGTATTCTCAGGGTGGGAAGAGCCATGGTTATTGGACTCTTCCCAGCCTAAAAATAGCAGGCCGCAGCCGCCCCAGAAGTGGCGCATCCATTAGATGCGCCAATCCTGGCGCTTCGCCCCAACTCATCCCGCGCCCTGGTGCGTTGGCTAACGGGGTAATAAATGGGGTTGATACCAGATGTGTAATGTCACCTGGCATCAAGCCCAGCAATTAGTGATGTCACGGCGTCTATCAGACACCCGACATAACTAATTGACAGTAAACAAAAGCAAAAAAAGACAACAAAAAATTTTTTATTAGAAAAAACACTCCCCAAATCATTCCCTTGTTCTCCAATTTAATAAAAAAAAATGGGTCCGCAGAAATCCATTTGGATGTCCCACGTCGCCTCTGGACCTTCTAGAATATGGGGGCACGTTCAGGGAACGTATCCCCCATTTTCTAGGAGGGCAGACCCTCCATTTGAGGAGAGTGGGTGCAAAAATCTGCACCCACTCTCCCCGGGTCACAGCTGCAGAGTGCGAGCAGCCAGCACAGCTCTCTGAACACAGTGCTGGCTGTCAGCTGCTCTGCTCATGTGACCGGCCGGCGTCTGCTGTGAAGGAGGAGGAGGGGGCCGCGGGGGATCAGCGCTGCGACCGGACAGGTATGTATGACACCGGGGGGAATTGGGGTGAACGGGCAGGGCCTGGGGGGCATTTTTCTGTCGCATGTGTTATTGCACATGCGACAGAAATCATAGGAGCAGGGCGGCCGGTGCGCTACTGTGCGCGCGGCCATGTTGGATTTTCGGGAGGGGGTTCGGGGGTCAGGGCGGGCACTTTGGTGACACCGGGGGCTTTGCCAGGAAGTGAGTTCAACAGGAAACCTCTTGACCTCACTTCCAGGTAAATGCCTGCGTTCTGGCGTGCCGACAAAGGCCGCGGACCGCAACAAAAAAGCAGGTCCATGCGGCGTAGCTGCGTTCTGACCCCACATCATTGATTTCAATGGGGGGAGAACGCAGCTACACCGCACAAAAGATTAGTATTTCAGGCCACTAAAGTCTATCAGGAAGATCCAGGACAGTAAAGCAAATGGAAAAGCCATAAAAGACGCAGCAATAGCCGCACATTGACTTCTGCACCTGCGCAGCTCAGACCGAGTGACCGGAGTAATACCGCAGCACCATAGCTTGTAATAATGTGGTTTGGACACTAGGTGGCAGCAAAATACATTAAAAAGTCCACATTTATCCAATGGAAGTTGTGCAGCAGTTTTGGGGCTAATCAGTTTTGGAAGGGTTCCCCATACACCTATAAACCATGGGCTCATGAGGCCGTAATTGCAAATCTACCATTATCTTCTGCCCTCCCAAAACTAGAACAAGTCTATTCACTGACAGCAAGCAGAAAGCAAGAAAAAATAAGACCTTACACGGTATACTAATAATAACAATAATGTTTTATTTCTATAGCGCCAACATATTCCGCAGCGCTTTACAATTCAGAGGGGACATGCAGAGAACGGCGTCATTTTGCCGCGATCGGGCGTCATTTCCATGACCGCAGATATGTTTATTGGCAAAAGGGCAATATTCTGTATAACAGGCCCAATATGAACATTCTTTGGGGTTTTAAGGGGGGATTTTTTTGGATTTGGGGGGCTGAGAAAGTCAGATCCCATTATCTTTAAAACTATCTCCTCCGTCAGGGAGCAGCGCCCCCACCAGGAGGGAACATCACCCCTATCATCACCATTTAGCATACTCTTCATCGTGTGCCATCATAAATACTGCGCTCTTCTCCATGGCGTCCGCGGCCTGAGGATATTTTGCTCTCAGATTTTCACTATAGCAATAAAAGTGGAAAAAGAAATTACAGAGTAATTGAATGTGACAGATCCGAGCACGAGACCTCCCCAGAAAGCCCCGAGACAAATCTAGTCAGAAATCAACGTGCGCTACATACTTCTACCACCAGGTGGCGATCTAATGTTTTGCAAATAATGGGTTGATCTGCAAATTCTCGGGACTCGCCCATATGTAACAGACTCTGGTCCATCCATGCTTTAAATTCAGGTTCTCCTCTGAGTTTGGAAGCACTTAACACTCTATTACTCTGCTTAACAGCGCACCAGGTGGTCGGGAGGGGTATTACATGTAACGCTTCATCTAAACTGGAAAGTAGAGCAAAGTAACCAGGACTAAAGGGGGAAAAATCTCTCGGGTCATTCCACATGTGCTGTGTGTTCAGTTGCAATTGTTTTTTCTTCTGCATTTAACCCATAGTAATAGTAAATATAAAACACTGTGTAAGGGGTGGGCAGACCCCTTACAAAGGAGCCCGGAATGTTGATGCTGTTTAATAAAAATGTTTTTATTGTATGTATATTGGGTTATGGTACCCCCTAGTGGCCGGGTGGGACGGCTGTCTCATAGAAACAAGTGGTAGGAGGAGCCGGCAAGTTAAAGGGGAGGCGTACAGAAGTGTTGTTGAGGAAAGTGTGAGATTAGCAGGCAGTTGGTTGTGGGACGGGAGAGAAGAAGCAGAGCAGGGGCAGAGTGTGGGAGCTGGATAAAGGAGAAGCCGGAGAGTAAAGGAGCGGGCAGAATCTCAAGCGCGAAGCAGACCGATGTGGGTCCGGTTTGTGGGTAGCCATAGTGGGAGCCGGGTGAAGCAGAGTAGCCGGGCACATCCCCACTGGAGAAGACGCCAAGGGCAGGCTTCCCCCAGCTACAGCAGTGTACAACCATCTATATCTGCATGTCTGCCGGTGGTGTGAAGAAGCTGTGAACAATAAAGCTGCTTTCTGATTTCACTGAAACACGTCTGAAGAGTGTTTGTTATGTCGGACGACCGTTGCACCACCACACTCTGCCCCACCATGACATCTCCTGACCCCAAAGTGACGGCGGAGCCAGGGGTAAGCCTGATAGCAAGGGCCACGACTACAACCCCGGAGGCAAACCTGGCCCCCCGTTACATGTGGCGTAGTCGGCAGGATGCAAATTACATGCAAGGGGCCCCGACCCAAGAAGACGGAGACCAAGTGGTGCTTAGGGCACAGGATCCGGACTATTGGAGAAGATTCCCGATCCCATGGTGGGAAGAAGAAGGAGTGCCTGCAGCGTTGGACCGGGCACAAGATGGCGGCAAGATGGCCGTCGTCTTCAAGGACGCAGAAAGCGCGCGAAAAGTTGGCGCCAAAAGAAGGGCCTGGGGCTGGCCGGTGCCGAAAAAGAAGTTCGGAGTACTCCGCCCAAAGAGGGGAGGTGCCGGTCCCAGGGCACGAATGAAGATATGTGAAGTGGGCGGTGTTCCAGAGAAAACGAAGAACCGCCGCGGAGGGGTCGACCTGATGTGGGAGACTGGGGGTGGAGTATGCCCAAGAGCGGGAAAAATAAGCCCGCCTCCACTTCCTCCAGCTTCTCCACTGACTCCCCCGCCATTATCAGACTTGCCGATTGCTAATGAGATGGAGACCTCCAGACAGCAGCAAGAGGTGGTGGCCGCGCTGGCAGCCACTAACCTGGGCCGAGGATGTCCTAAGCAGACTGCGGCTGCAGCTGCGGAAGCCCTGCCTATCAACATACCGGCTGTACCAGGAGGACAAGAGCGCCCGACCAAAGTGACCTGGGTCACCAAGTGGGACACTGTGACCGGAGAGACCACGACTGAGGTCCGGGCGATGTACACCGCTCGGCTGCCGTCGGGGAATCGGCCCCTGGGAACCCCATACCCATACCCAGACCTGGAGACACCCCCGCCAGTCGCGGTGGGACCGTCGACACCTGTTCCAGTTCAGGCTCCGGAAAATCCACACGCCCGGAAGCTGGAGAGGGACAACTGGGGCTTCTTTTGGGACCCAATACAGCCGTCACCCCTACCTCAACGGAAGTCCCCATCCCTAGAACCGGACCCGGTACAGGAGCGACTGCTTGCCGAGACAGTAGCCCGGGAAATGATGGCTGGGTCCCGGAGTGAGGAGTTCGAGCAGCAGTGCACCACAGGAATTGTGGTGAAGTTCAATCAGAAGGAGGGTTACGGCTTCATCAAGGACGAAGAGACCGGCGATGACTATTTTTATAACAGGGTGAACCTGGACGTTGAAGGCCTACCCCAGCGCTTGCACACGCTATATCCGGGGGAAAAGGTCCGGTTTATGCGAGAGGTGGGATGCCGAGGCCTCTTTGCAGTCGGCGTAACCCGGATGCCTACCTCACAAGAGGCTGCTCAATGGCAGCAAGAACTGGTGTGGGAGGAATGCCAGTACCGGCGGCGGTCGCAGCCAAGACCGGTGCTGGCTGAACTCTCCTACCCGAGACGCACCTTAGCCGTAACTCCTGAAGTGATGCCCGGACCGACCGCTGACCCGGAGAAGGGAACTCCGGCGGTGCTGGCTATTAGCCAGAACATAACCACACATCCGGTTATTGTCATGGACATACCTCAGCCGCCTCGTGCAGCGACCCCGTCACCCCCATCGGGGGTTGAGGAGACCAAGGCACCGGAGCCCACCGTCGGTTATGAGCCCTTCCAGAGGCTGCGTCGGTTGCCCGGACAGTTCTTGTCGGACTATGTGAGGGCCCAACGAGCGAAATGGAAACGGGCTTTGCACCCGGAGTGAAGTGTTCTGATCGGCTTGTTTGAAGACCGGCGTTGTTTTGAACCGGAAAAAGTTTTATTGTTTATCACCGTTTAAGCTGCTGAGCCCGGAGAGAGCCTGCTGCTGGACTGAGCCAGGGGCTCCCTCTGCGTCGTTAAGAAGAAGCAGTTTTTCAAGTTGTGTTCCTGCCGTTTAACATCTAAGACCGGGAGTGCTACAAAAGCCTCCGGGCAGAAACTCCACTAAGACCGGGAGTGCCTGCCAACGGCCTCCGGGCACGACTAAGACCGGGAGCTTCCAGGAGGAACTCCGGGCGCCGGACTGGTGCGCCCCTTGCGGTTGCCCAAAGGTGAACTTGCTTGTAGTTTCATTGAAATGATGTTGTTTCCTTTTATGTGAAGTTTTAGATTCATGCCTTGCCAGGAGGCTCAGGCTTAAAGAGGGGAGGTATCTAAGGGGTGGGCAGACCCCTTACAAAGGAGCCCGGAATGTTGATGCTGTTTAATAAAAATGATTTTATTGTATGTATATTGGGTTAGGGTACCCCCTAGTGGCCGGGTGGGACGGCTGTCTCATAGAAACAAGTGGTAGGAGGAGCCGGCAAGTTAAAGGGGAGGCGTACAGAAGTGTTGTTGAGGAAAGTGTGAGATTAGCAGGCAGTTGGTTGTGGGACGGGAGAGAAGAAGCAGAGCAGGGGCAGAGTGTGGGAGCTGGATAAAGGAGAAGCCGGAGAGTAAAGGAGCGGGCAGAATCTCAAGCGCGAAGCAGACCGGTGTGGGTCCGGTTTGTGGGTAGCCATAGTGGGAGCCGGGTGAAGCAGAGTAGCCGGGCACATCCCCACTGGAGAGGACGTCAAGGGCAGGTTTCCCCCAGCTAAAGCAGTGTACAGCCATCTATATCTGCATGTCTGCCGGTGGTGTGAAGAAGCTGTGAACAATAAAGCTGCTTTCTGATTTCACTGAAACACGTCTGAAGAGTGTTTGTTATGTCGGACAACCGTTGCACCACCACACTCTGCCCCACCATGACATCTCCTGTCCCCAAAGTGACGGCGGAGCCAGGGGTAAGCCTGATAGCAAAGGCCACGACTACAACCCCCGAGGCACCCCTGGCACCCCGTTACACACTACTCGCCTTTTTCCAACGCTGAGTGCAGCAAATCAATGCCGTCTCTTCTCCACAACAATGCAACGCCATCTGATGACATTATCAAACCGGTTCATCTACAACCGGCTCAGCTGGCAGGACGCTGCCTGAATATTCAAGTATTCAAGTATTCAAGTACTTGGCATATTCCTCCACCACTGCAAAATCAACTGCTATTCTAGTCATTGTGGTTCCAGCACTGCTACATCAGTCTTTTCTGTACAGCTCTACTATCTTGTCATTTCAGGACTTCAACATCATCGGCTGCACCAGTCTATGCTGATACAGCTTTGTTACATCATTCCCCACTAGTCCAGCTCTACTACATCAATGCCTACTTGTCCAGTTCTGCTACATCAATACCTACTTGTCCAGTTCTACTACATCTATACCTACTTGTCCAGTTCTGCTACATCAATACCTACTTGTGCAGTTCTGCTACATCAATACCTACTTGTCCAGTTCTGCTACATCAATCCCTACTTGTCCAGTTCTGCTACATCAATCCCCACTAGTCCAGCTCTGCTACATCAGTCCCCACTAGTCCAGCCCTGCTACATCAATCCCCACTAGTCCAGCTCTGCTACATCAATCCCCACTAGTCCAGCCCTGCTACATCAATCACCATTAGTCCACCTCTGCTACATAAATCGCCACTAGTCCACCTCTGCTATATCAATCAGTATTAGTCTAATTCTTCTTCGTCAATCCCCACAAGTCTAATTCTTCTTCATCAATCCCCACTAGTCCACCTCTGCTACATCAATCACCATTAGTCTAGTTCTCCTACATGAATCCCCACTAGTCTGCTTCTACTACATCAATCACCACTAGTCTGCTTCTACTATGTCAATCACCACTAGTCCACCTCTGCTAAATCAATCACCATTAGTCTAGTTCTGCTACATGAATCCCCACTAGTCTACTTTTACTACATTGACCATAACTAGTCTAGTTCTGCTATACCAATCCCCACTTGTCTACTTCTGCTACATCGATCACCACTAGTCCATCTCTGCTACATCAATCTCCACTAGTCTACTTCTGCTACGTCAATCACCACTAGTCCATCTCTGCAACATCAATTGTGTCACTCAGCGATAGGGGTACACAGAGCCGGGCCAATGGGGTCACTTCTAGAGGTATCACGGTGGCGTGACCCGGTCTGTGATCCCAGGCTCCACAACAAAAGGGGAATATGTGAAGGGGGATTGTCTGTGACGCCACCCATGGGTTGCGGTGATGAGATGGTGGCACCGCCGCTGCCTCTGGGGACCGTGCCTGGGACTGATGGTGTGGGGCAGCAAGGAGGGATCCCCTCTACGGGTAAGGGAGTTGTAGTCCCGAGGCCCAGTTGGGAGATGTGGTTGTGGCAGGGATTGCAGGGAGCAGGAAACTCACAGTTCGGTTGTCTTAGTGTTGGATTAAGCTAGGCTGATGTGTGTGGTCAGTAAACACAGAGTCCTTTGTAAACCAACTTGCTAAATGGCCGGTCACCGTTGGCGGTGTCTTCGGGTCCCACACCCAGATGTACAGCCAGGGCCCTTCTTTCCACACTCTGTCTGTCTCTTTCCTGTCTGGACTAGTCTGTTTGAACGGCCTCCAGCTCGGGTCCCTCTCCCAGCACCGGTGGGCTACAACCCTGTCCCGGTCGCCTCAGGTTCCCCGCTGCCGGATCTCCATCGCCTGTGGCCCTCACAGCCACCTAGTCCGGTAGTCCAGGGCTCCAACCCCGGCTACCACTTTCTCCAGGGAGCTGCAAGCCTCCCCTGTCAGCTTTCCACTGACTACAGCACAACTGAACTGAATTCTGCTCTGTCACTTCCTTAACTCCCCTCGCCCCCTCCCTTTTCCTGGGGAGGGGGTGAGTAGGGCCTGATTGGCTGCTATACATCTGTGTGGGGATTGTGTAGCTGCCAAGGAGGATTAACTCTTTCTGTGACTACCTGGTTTTACCAGGGCATCACACAATCACCACTAGTCTACTTCTGCTACGTCGACCACCACTAGTCTAGTCTTGCTACATCAATCCCCAATAGTCTAGTTCTGCTATATAAATCTCCACTAGTCTACTTCTGCTATGTCGACCACCACTAGTGTGTGTAAGGGGTACTTTGCACTCTGTGACATCGCTAGCCGATTGTAGCGATGCTGAGTGCGATAGTCCCCGCCCCCGTCGCACATGCGATCTCTTGTGATAGCTGCCGTAGCAAACATTATCGCTACGGCAGCTTCACACGCACTCACCTGCCCTGCGACGTCGCTCTGGCCGGCGAACCGCCTCCTTCCTAATGGGCGGGTCATGCGCCGTCACAGCGATGTCACTCGGCAGGCGCCAATAGAAGCAGAGGGGTGGAGATGAGCGGCACGTAAACATCCCGCCCACCTCCTTCCTTCCACATTGGCGGTGGAGGTAAGGAGATGTTCCTCGCTCCTGCGGCTTTACACACAGCGATGTGCGCTGCCGCAGGAACGAGGAACAACATCGTACCTGTTGCTGCAGCGAAATTATGAAAATGACCGACACTACACAGATCACCGGTTTACGACGCTTTTGCGATCGTTTATCGGTGCATCTAGGCTTTACACGTTGCAACGTCATTACCGGAGCCGGTTGTGCGTCACTTTTGATTTGACCCCGACGATATTGCAGTAGCAAAGTACCCCTAAGTGTATGTCCGCCAAAGTAATCCGCACCATCACATTTACAATCACAACATTTTTCAGACACCTCATGTGACTCAGGGAACGTCATAGACTAAGTTTTTAGGGGAAAATTTAACCCCGCGCTTTACAGTTAAAACCGGCATACATTAAGGTCAATGGAGCTCGGAGCTCAGCAGGTCATTAATAGGATCTGTGATTGGTTGCTATAGGCAACGAAGGACATTCTTAGAATAAGAAGCTTATGTGTGAGGTAATATGATATCGGTAGAGACAGATAGAGACAGACAGACAAAGAAAGAGACAGAGAGAAAGAGGCAGACAGAGAGACAGACAGAGATAGACAGAGACAGACAGAGAGAGAAAGTGAGTGATAGAGAGATAGAGGGACAGAAAGACAGGCAGAGATAGACAGAGAGACAAAGTGAGTGATAGAGAGATAGAGGGACAGAGAGAGGAAGACAGACATTTCAGAGAAGGCGACAGACAGAGAGGGAGAGTTGGAGAGAGACAGAGAGACAGTTACTATCCCAGGTAACACCGGGCACTACAGCTTGTCTAATCTATAAAGCTGAGTGTATGTGTGTATGTGTGTATATATGTGTGTGTATGTATGTCCGCTAGAGGAATCCGCACCGTCGCATTTGCAATCACAAAATTTTGCACAGACGCCCCATGTGACTATGTTTTGACAAGAAAATTTAACCCCGCGTTTTATAGTTACTCTCCCAAAAACCTGCCTCCATTAAAGTGAATGGAGCTGTGAGCTACAGGTTATTAATAGGAGCTGTGATTGGTTGCTATAGGAATAAAGGACAGTCATAGTATAAGAAGCTTATGTGTGAGGTAATATGATGTTGGTGGAGAGAATGATAGAGAGAGACAGAAAGAGACAGACAGAGAAAGAGGCACACAGGGAAAGAGACAGAGACAATCAGACAGACAGAGACAGATACGAAAATAAGCCAGACAGACAGACAGAAAGACACACAGGGAAAGAGACAGACAGAGGCAGACAGGGAAAGAGACAGAGAGAGACAGACAAAGACAGACGGGGAAAGAGACAGACCTGGAAAGAGACAGACGTGAAAAGAGACAGACGAGGAAAGAGACAGACGGGGAAAGAGACAGACGGGGAAAGAGACAGACGGGGAAAGAGACAGATAGAGACAGACAAGGAAAGAGACAGATGGGGAAAGAGACAGACGGGGAAAGAGACAGATAGAGACAGACAAGGAAAGAGACAGATGGGGAAAGAGACAGACGGGGAAAGAAACAGACGGGGAAAGAGACAGATAGAGACAGACAAGGAAAGAGACAGACGGGGAAAGAGACAGACGGGGAAAGAGACAGATAGAGACAGACAAGGAAAGAGACAAACGGGGAAAGAGACAGATAGAGACAGACAAGGAAAGAGACAGATGGGGAAAGAGACAGACGGGGAAAGAAACAGACGGGGAAAGAAACAGAGAGAGAGACAGACACAGAGATAGAGACAGACAGACAGAAATAGAGACAGACAGACACAGAGACACAGAGAGAGAGTGAGACAGAGAGACTGATACAGAGACAGAAAGAGAGATACACAGACAGACACACAGAGACAGACAGGGAAAGAGACAGACAAAGACTGGGAGAGAGGCAGAGAGACAATTACTATCCTGGGCAACGCCGGGAACTAAAGCTAGTAATAAATATAAGTCGTTTAATCTGACAGATTATCTGTGATAGTTTGTGGTGGGCTTGCACTTGAAGTGAGTTTATTCTCTGGATGCTGCCAGTGATTCTCCCTCTCACTCCTCTTATAACCCTTACAAGTCTCCTTATCTCTGTCAGCGTCTCTGTATAAAGCTGAAATGATTTCCATCAATGATTCTGTGAACCGCGGTTTCTGGGTCTAATCGGGTTAAATGCTGCAACCTTGTGTCCTGATCAATATCCTATGATGCTTCTCCTTTCAAGAGAATTTTGGTAAACATATACTGTATATTTCCATAAAAAACCCCTCATCAATAGGTCAGGGGGAGTGAGGGCGATCTATCAGCTGCAGGAGCCTGACATCCCGCTGATGAAATACACAATCAATTCTCTACACTCTTTACACTTGGTCAAGTTTGAAAAAAAAAAACGACAGCGGACATAACTTTCCTCCAGACAGTGACCAAAGGACGCGCCACGTACAGAGCGGACGCCGAGGATTCATTCCCCGGATAATCAGGAGCATTCATAATCAATGGGAAATCAATGTGTGATCATCATCTGTTTGTCTATCTATTCATCCATCCATCTTGCTCCTGGTATGGGTGTTGTGAATTATTCGAATTGTCTTGGGTAGTGCATTCCAGAGAATTGGAGCAGCTCATGAGAAGACTTGGAGACAGGAGTTTGAGGTTCGAATTATAGAGGATATCAGTCTTAGGTCATTGGCCACCTGTCATCACCTGTCTGTCTATCTATCTATCTATTTATCCATCCATCTTGCTCCTGAATAGCAGTGTGTTGCGAACTTGTTCTTTCCGTTATATTGTGGAGAATTGTAGACCTCCTTTGATCCCACTGTAGATCCCAATGAATCAGCACACAGCTGGTTGACGCCCTAGTCTGCCTATGTTGATCCCAGACACCAGAAAAGCTATCAGGCGGTGTGTCAGAATCTGCAATCTGAACAGAGCCCAATGCCATCATGACA
This sequence comes from Anomaloglossus baeobatrachus, assembly GCF_048569485.1. NCBI lineage: Eukaryota > Metazoa > Chordata > Amphibia > Anura > Aromobatidae > Anomaloglossus > Anomaloglossus baeobatrachus. The sequence goes on from NC_134353.1 coordinate 36,216,595, forward strand.
GCAAGACTCTGTGTGACACCACCTAACATGATTGTTAGCTCCTCTCTGTCCCTCTTCTTTGCTGCTGCTGAATCTGTCCCCATCCTCGCTGCTGGTAAATCTACGCTTCACTAGCCGAATGGCAGTTCCTCTGTGTGTCCTCCTTCATCTCCTAAATTGGCACCCAAAAAAGCCAAACTAGCATCTCCTCAGTGTCCCTCCTCTCTGCTGCTGCTGAATCTCTGCCCACCCACCTGAACTGACATCTCCTCAGTGTCCCTCCTCTCTGCTGCTGCTGAATTTCTGCCCACCCACCTGAACTGACATCTCCTCAGTGTCCCTCCTCTCTGCTGCTGCTGAATCTCTGCCCACCCACCTGAACTGACATCTCCTCAGTGTCCCTCCTCTCTGCTGCTGCTGAATTTCTGCCCACCCACCTGAACTGACATCTCCTCAGTGTCCCTCCTCTCTGCTGCTGCAGAATTTCTGCCCACCCACCTGAACTGACATCTCCTCAGTGTCCCTCCTCTCTGCTGCTGCTGAATTTCTGCACAGCCACCTGAATTGACATCTCCTCAGTGTCCCTCCTCTCTGCTGCTGCTGAATTTCTGCACAGCCACCTGAATTGACATCTCCTCAGTGTCCCTCCTCTCTGCTGCTGCAGAATTTCTGCCCACCCACCTGAACTGACATCTCCTCAGTGTCCCTCCTCTCTGCTGGTGCAGAATTTCTGCACAGCCACCTGAATTGACATCTCCTCAATGTCCCTCCTCTCTGCTGCTGCTGAATTTCTGCCCACCCACCTGAACTGACATCTCCTCAGTGTCCCTCCTCTCTGCTGCTGCTGAATTTCTGCCCACCCACCTGAACTGACATATCCTCAATGTCCCTCCTCTCTGCTGCTGCTGAATTTCTGCCCACCCACCTGAACTGACATCTCCTCAGTGTCCCTCCTCTCTGCTGCTGCTGAATTTCTGCCCACCCACCTGAACTGACATCTCCTCAGTGTCCCTCCTCTCTGCTGCTGCTGAATTTCTGCCCACCCACCTGAACTGACATCTCCTCAATGTCCCTCCTCTCTGCTGCTGCAGAATTTCTGCCCACCCACCTGAACTGACATCTCCTCAGTGTCCCTCCTCTCTGCTGCTGCAGAATTTCTGCCCACCCACCTGAACTGACATCTCCTCAGTGTCCCTCCTCTCTGCTGCTGCAGAATTTCTGCCCACCCACCTGAACTGACATCTCCTCAGTGTCCCTCCTCTCTGCTGCTGCAGAATTTCTGCCCACCCACCTGAACTGACATCCCCTCAGTGTCCCTCCTCTCTGCTGCTGCAGAATTTCTGCCCACCCACCTGAACTGACATCTCCTCAGTGTCCCTCCTCTCTGCTGCTGCAGAATTTCTGCCCACCCACCTGAACTGACATCCCCTCAGTGTCCCTCCTCTCTGCTGCTGCAGAATTTCTGCCCACCCACCTGAACTGACATCCCCTCAGTGTCCCTCCTCTCTGCTGCTGCAGAATTTCTGCCCACCCACCTGAATTGATTGCTCCTCAGTGTTTCAGTTCTCTGCCATATGGAGATAAGGTATGCACACCAGTGACTATGTAAGGGGAATACATGAAATAGCAGAAACTGCTGTGTGAATACTGACATGGAAAATCCAATAGCTATATGCAAGAGTGAAAATGTGAAAAATGGAACCTGCATTACTGCCATGAACATATGAATCAAGAGAAATTTAGCTACTGAATTGATCAATGCAGAAGAGCCCCAACACTACGCCAAAGTATTTCTCTACGTTGGGGTCCCTAGCTTGTGTGTGTCCTCTCCTCCTCGGTTTGCGGTCAGGGATATGGGTGACCGCCACTGCAGGTTTAATGAGCGTCTGGGGCTGATGGAGTCTGCAGTCTGGTGGTGTGGCCTCCCGAGAGTGAGGCTGGCCCCAGGGGCTCGGGTGTGTAGAACAACAGGTTCCAGAATAACTCAGTCTCAGTCCAAAATGTCTTGCAACTGGTTTTTACTCACTTTTTGGTGTTCTGTGAGGAACCCGGGCAGGGCCGGCTCCAGGTTTTTGTGGGCCCCGGGCGGAAGAGTCCCAGTGGGCCCCATAAACACGCAGACACACACACATACACAGATACATACACATACATATTTAAAGACAAACTCACAAAAATACATATAAACAGACAAATCTATACAGTCATATACACTGACATATATAGATACACATCATACATGCATACATACAGAGACACACACTGCTATGCTGCATACATACATATAGACAGACACACACACACTGCTCTGCTACATACATACATACAGACACACACATACTGCTCAGCATGCATACATACATATAAACAGACACACACATACTGCTCTGCTGCATGCATACATACATACATACAGACACACACATACTGCTCAGCATGCATACATACATATAAACAGACACACACATACTGCTCTGCTGCATGCATACATGCATACAGACACACACACTGCTCTGCTGCATACATACATATAGACAGACACACACACACACACTGCTCTGCTGCATACATACAGACAGACACACATATACTGCTCTGCTGCATGCATACATACAGACACACACATACTGCTCTGCTGCATGCATACATACATACATACAGACACACACACACTGCTCTGCTGCATACATACATATAGACAGACACACACTGCTCTGCTGCATACATACAGACAGACACACATATTCTGCTCTGCTGCATGCATACATACATATAGACACACACATACTGCTCTGCTGCATACATACATATAGACAGACACACACATACTGCTCTGCATGCATACATACATACAGACAGACAGACAGACACACATACTGCTCTGCATACATGCATACATACAGACAGACACGCATATTGCTCTGCTGCATACATACATACATACATACAGACACGCATACTGCTCTGCTGCATATATACATACATACATACAGACACGCATACTGCTCTGCTGCACATATACATACATACATACAGACACGCATACTGCTCTGCTGCACATATACATACATACATACAGACACGCATACTGCTCTGCTGCATATATACATACATACATACAGACACGCATACTGCTCTGCTGCATATATACATACATACAGACACGCATACTGCTCTGCTGCACATATACATACATACATACAGACACGCATACTGCTCTGCTGCACATATACATACATACATACATACAGACACGCATACTGCTCTGCTGCATACATACATACATACAGACACGCATACTGCTCTGCTGCATATATACATACATACAGACACGCATACTGCTCTGCTGCATATATACATACATATAGACACGCATACTGCTCTGCTGCATACATACATACATACAGACACGCATACTGCTCTGCTGCATACATACATACTGTGAGGTAGCGTGGTCGGCTGCGCAGCAGAAGACACGGGATCCAGGCATCAAGGGTCACAGCACACGGTTTATTGTACAAACCACAAGTCCAATATAGCATACACTTGTTTCTCCGGCAGATACACAGGGAGTTGTGTTCACTCCCTCACACACTAGGCAACCACGCCCATCTTTCTGTTTCCTTTTAACCCTTCTTTCAGCTTGTAGGGAAACAGCATTAACCCCTGAGTGGAGTTACTTTTTATCATGGAGTGAGCACAACCGGGGCGAGACATACCGGCCGTCATAGATAACCCCGGTCACAGTCTCACATACCCCCCCTCAGTTCAAGCGTGCGGGGTTGAACTCCCGCCATCAAACACGGGCCGCGGGACAAGGCATCGGCGTTGCCCTGCAACCTACCGGCCCGGTGTTCAACCGTAAACCGGAAGTTCTGCAGAGAAAGGAACCACCGGGTAACCCGGGCATTCCGTTCCTTGGCGGACCTCATCCAGACCAGCGGAGAGTGATCAGTCACCAAGCGAAACTGCCGTCCCAGCAGGTAATAGCGTAGGGACTCCAAGGCCCATTTAATCGCCATTCACTCCTTCTCCACTACACTATAATTCCGCTCGCGAGGGGTGAGCTTCCTACTCAAGAAGGTGACGGGGTGTTCCTCCCCCTGAACCACCTGAGACAGCACTGCCCCCAGGCCGACCTCCGAGGCGTCAGTCTGTACTATGAGCTCCTTCCGGAAATCAGGGTTGACCAGAACGGGTTGTCCGCACAGGACCCCCTTCAGGGCCCGGAAGGAGTCCTCGGCTTGCGGAGTCCAGCGCACCATGACAGACTTCTTGCCTTTGAGAAGGTCCGTCAAGGGGGCTGATAGTCCCGCAAAATCTTTTACAAACCTCCTGTAGTACCCCACGATACCCAGGAAGGCCCTAACCTGCTTCGTGGTCAGGGGTCTAGGCCACTTCTGGATCACCTCAACCTTGTCAATTTGGGGCTTAATCACTCCTTGGCCTATCACGTAGCCCAAGTAGCGGGCTTCCGTGAGTCCCAACGCACATTTCTTGGGATTGGCTGTCAATCCGGCTGTTCGAAGCGCGTCCACCACCGCTTGTACCTGTTCCAAGTGGGTCTGCCACTCGGAGCTGTAAATAATGATGTCATCAAGGTACGCTGATGCATACGCCTGGTGGGGTTCCAGCACCACATCCATCAACCTCTGGAACGTGGCCGGAGCGCCATGTAACCCAAAAGGCAAGACAACATAGTGGAAGAGACCCTCCGGCGTAACAAAAGCGGTTTTCTCCTTGGCGGACTACGTCAGTGGCACCTGCCAGTACCCCTTGGTCAGGTCGAGCGTGGTGAAATATCGCGCCTGTCCCAGCCTATCAATCAGCTCATCCACCCGGGGCATGGGGTAGAGATCGAACTTGGATATTTCGTTCAATCTCCTAAAGTCATTGCAGAACCTTAAGGAGCCATCGGGTTTTGCTATTAGTACAATGGGACTAGCCCATTCACTCCGGGATTTTTCGATGACCCCCAGGCGTAGCATTGTCTTCACTTCCTCTGATATAGCTTGTCTTCGAGCCTCCGGTACCCGGTATGACTTCAGGCGTACCTTCAGGTGAGGCTCGGTGACAATGTCATGTCGTATCAGACTTGTCCTACCAGGCAGCTCGGAGAAGACATCGGGGTTCTGCTGAACCAGCCGTCTGGCCTCTCGCCTCTGAGTCTTGGTGAGGGCTTCTCCAATCCTTACTTCCGGTTCGTCCTCTCCGGAGGTCGCTGGAGCCGGATGTGAACGACCCGAAGAGGAGGGAGATGGGGAAAAAACAACCATCAGGCTTTCCCGTTCCTGCCAAGGTTTTAATAGGTTGACATGGTATATTTGTTCAGGTTTCCGCCTACCGGGCTGCAATACCTTATAGTTGACCACCCCGACTTTTTCCTTTATCTCGTAGGGGCCTTGACACTGAGCCAGGAATTTACTCTCCGCCGTGGGGATTAAAACCAACACCCGATCCCCGGGTTTAAAGGTCCGCATGGTGGCTTGTCTATTGTAGCGGCCGCTTTGCGCGGCCTGAGCCTCCTGTAAATGCTCCTTCACAATTGGCATGACCGCGCTTATGCGGTTCTGCATTCCTAAAATGTGTTCAATCACACTTTTATGGGGGGTGGGCTCTTGCTCCCATGTTTCCTTTGCCAGGTCCAACAATCCCCGGGGATGTCGCCCGTATAGCAACTCAAAAGGCGAAAACCCCGTGGATGCCTGTGGCACCTCTCGTATGGCAAACATCAAATAGGGAAGCATCATATCCCAGTCTTTCCCGTCTTTGGAGATCACCCTTTTGAGCATGGTTTTCAGGGTTTTATTGAATCGTTCTACTAACCCATCCGTCTGAGGATGATACACAGACGTACGCAACTGCTTGATCTGGAGTAGCCGGCATAGCTCTTTGGTCACTTTAGACATGAATGGGGTCCCCTGATCCGTAAGGATCTCCTTGGGCAACCCCACCCGGCAGAACACAGCAAACAACTCCCGAGCTATAAGCTTCGCCGCAGTATGTCTGAGAGGTATCGCCTCTGGATACCGGGTGGCATAGTCAACAATCACTAGGATGTGTTGGTGCCCTCGAGCAGACTTTACGAGGGGCCCCACCAGATCCATCCCTATCCGTTCAAAAGGGACTTCTATAATGGGTAACGGTACCAACGGACTGCGAAAGTGGGTCAGGGGTGCGGTAAGCTGACACTCCGGGCAGGTTTCGCAGAACCGTTTTACCTCCCCAAAGACCCCGGGCCAATAGAACCTTTGCAATATTCGCTCCTGCGTTTTCTTGACCCCCAGGTGGCCACTCATCAGATGTTTATGAGCCAAGTCGAGGACCCGCTGGCGATACGGCTGGGGCACCACCAACTGCTCTACCCCCACGCCCCGTATTTCTTCTACCCGGTAGAGTAAATCCTGCTTAAGAGCGAAATGGGGGTACCTTACCTGGGCACCGGGCAGCTGTGCCACCCCGTCAACCACTGTCACCCGACTCCGGGCATGTATTAATGTAGGGTCCTGGAGTTGGGCTGTCCCAAACGTATCCGGGGACGCCTCCAACTCCGGGATGGGCTCGACTGTCTCAGCCTCCCCTGCCAATACCTCTAGGGGCGACCTATCGGGTTCACATTCTGTCCCTATCATGGGGACCCCTACGGCAGGCGTCCCGGATTCGGGATTGTCGGGCTCAGGTCCCGGACTGTCCAATACCTGAAGGGACTTAGGAGGCCCCTTCCATAGAGTCCAAAAATACGGCAGATCCCTTCCTAGGATCACGTCATAGGGAAGAGAGTTCATAAGTCCCACCTCATGTTGCACCTGTCCGCAGGGTGCTGTGATGGTGACAACCCCCGTGGGATAGTCTCGGCGTTCCCCATGTATGCAAACCACCCCCACGGTACGTCCTGTGGCCTTTATGTTAGCCCTTAGGGTTGATCGCACAAGGGTCACTAAGCTTCCGGAATCCAACAAGCCTGTAACCGGACATCCATTAACCTGTATTTGGCACAAGTGGGGCGCAGTCTCCGGGGAGACAAGGTCCGCGGTATACACCACCTGAGCATACATTGAACCCCGCCGGGTAACCCCACAATCCATGGGCTCCGTGGTGAGTGGACACTGAGCTTCCATATGTCCCACCCGCTGGCACCGCCAACATCTAATAGGGAAGGTAACCCCCTTGACGAGTTGTCGTTTAGGGTACATGGCCTTCCGGACCTCAGGGACGGCGGGCGCGGCCTCAGAAGGGACGGTAGCGGTCTCCCGCACCGGTGTCAGCGGTGGGTCCTTGGCCCGAGGCTTGGAGGGGCCGGACCGACGGGCGGCACGCAAAGTCTCAGTGTCCCGTATCAAGTCCTGCGTAGCCACATGCCGCTCCACCAGGCCCACTAATTGGTCCAGGGTACTTGGGTCGCCCTGTCCCACCCACCGTTGAATGGTGACGGGTAAACTGCGCACAAAGCGATCAACCACTACCCTTTCCACCATTTGCGCAGGGCTCAGAATGTCAGGCTGCAACCACTTCTTTACCAGATGCAACAAGTCATAGGCTTGGGAGCGTACGGGTTTGGCTTCCTCATAGAACCACTGATTTACCCGCTGAGCCCGTACATAGGTATTCACCCCCAACCGAGACAGTATTTCGGCTTTCAGGGTCACATAGTCTATGGCGTCCTCGGTACAGAGGTCCAGGTACGCTTTTTGGGGCTCCCCCGTCAGATAGGGCGACAATACCTCAGCCCACTGGGGGGTCGGCAGCTTTTCCCGCTCGGCCACCCGCTCAAACACCGCCAGGAACGCTTCCACATCATCCCCCGGGGTCATCTTTTGCAACGCTTGTCTCACCGTTTTCCGGACGCTGCCGTCGTCACCCGGTCCCGGGGTGGTTGCTGCCGGTCCGGCACGGATCGCCTTGGCCAGGAGAACCATCTGTTCTTGGTGCCTTTGCTCCTGACGGGCATTGGCCTGAACCAGCTGCTTAAGTATGTCCTCCATGGCGTCGCCGGGTTTTGGCTGTAGTATAGCTGCTTGAATCCAGGACATGTGCTACCGGGACACCAGGAACGGAAGCTACACCACACCGGCTGTCATGCCCGCCAATTCTCCACCATATGTGAGGTAGCGTGGTCGGCTGCGCAGCAGAAGACACGGGATCCAGGCATCAAGGGTCACAGCACACGGTTTATTGTACAAACCACAAGTCCAATATAGCATACACTTGTTTCTCCGGCAGATACACAGGGAGTTGTGTTCACTCCCTCACACACTAGGGGCCCACGCCCATCTTTCTGTTTCCTTTTAACCCTTCTTTCAGCTTGTAGGGAAACAGCATTAACCCCTGAGTGGAGTTACTTTCTATCATGGAGTGAGCACAACCGGGGCGAGACATACCGGCCGTCATAGATAACCCCGGTCACAGTCTCACAATACATACATACAGACACGCATACTGCTCTGCTGCATACATACATACATACAGACACGCATACTGCTCTGCTGCATATATATATATATACATACATACAGACACGCATACTGCTCTGCTGCATACATACATACATACATACACACACATACTGCTCTGCTGCATATATACATACATACATACAGACACGCATACTGCTCTGCTGCACATATACATACATACATACAGACACGCATACTGCTCTGCTGCATATATATATACACATACATACAGACACGCATACTGCTCTGCATGCATACATACATACATACAGACACGCATACTGCTCTGCTGCATATATACATACATACAGACATGCATACTGCTCTGCTGCATATATACATACATACAGACACGCATACTGCTCTGCTGCATATATATATACATACAGACACGCATACTGCTCTGCTGCATACATACATACATACATACATACACACACATACTGCTCTGCTGCATATATACATACATACATACATACAGACACGCATACTGCTCTGCTGCATATATATATACATACATACAGACACGCATACTGCTCTGCTGCATATATACATACATACAGACACACATACTGCTCTGCTGCATATATACATACATACAGACACGCATACTGCTCTGCTGCATATATATATATACATACAGACACGCATACTGCTCTGCATGCATACATACATACATACAGACACGCATACTGCTCTGCTGCATACATACATACATACAGACACGCATACTGCTCTGCTGCATATATACATACATACAGACACGCATACTGCTCTGCTGCATATATACATACATACAGACAGACACGCATACTGCTCTGCTGCATATATATATACATACATACAGACACGCATACTGCTCTGCATGCATACATACATACAGACACGCATACTGCTCTGCTGCATATATATATACATACATACAGACACGCATACTGCTCTGCATGCATACATACATACAGACACGCATACTGCTCTGCTGCATATATATATACATACATACAGACACGCATACTGCTCTGCATGCATACATACATACATACATACAGACACGCATACTGCTCTGCTGCATATATACATACATACATACAGACACGCATACTGCTCTGCTGCATATATACATACATACAGACACACATACTGCTCTGCTGCATATATACATACATACATACAGACACGCATACTGCTCTGCTGCATATATATATACATACATACAGACACGCATACTGCTCTGCATGCATACATACATACAGACACGCATACTGCTCTGCTGCATACATACATACATACATGCATACTGCTCTGCTGCATATATACATACATACAGACACGCATACTGCTCTGCTGCATATATACATACATACAGACACGCATACTGCTCTGCTGCATATATACATACATACAGACACGCATACTGCTCTGCTGCATATATACATACATACAGACACGCATACTGCTCTGCTGCATATATATATATATACATACATACATACAGACACGCATACTGCTCTGCTACATACATACATACAGACACACATACTGCTCTGCTGCATACATACATACAGACACGCATACTGCTCTGCTGCATATATACATACATACATACAGACACGCATACTGCTCTGCTGCATACATACATACAGACACGTATACTGCTCTGCTTCATATATACATACATACATACAGACACGCATACTGCTCTGCTGCATATATATATACATACAGACACGCATACTGCTCTGCTGCATATATACATACATACATACAGACACGCATACTGCTCTGCTGCATACATACATACATACAGACACGCATACTGCTCTGCTGCATATATATACATACATACATACAAACACACACCTTGCTCTGCGGGGCCCACACAAGCACGGGGGGACAGGGAGGGGCGGGGAGGGAGTGATGTCCCACATACTGATCAGGTCACGGTGCAGATGGGGCCCACACAGCGCCGGAGGGAAGCGATGTGCTGGGGGTCGCTGGCTGGCACTGTGACTCCTTCATCTGTGGGACCGAGCAGGACGTCGGGCGGTAGCTCCGCCCACAGATGATGCTCTATTCAGGAGAACACAGTGAACGCTGTGGTCTGCGGGCCTTAAAGGGCCGGCAGCCACAGTTTCCAGTGCCAAGGACTGCGGTCCCCGGAACTCGGCCTGGGGGCAGCAGAACTGACGAGGCCGAGTGGGCCCCCCCAGCTCTCCAGGGCCCCGGCATTTGCCCGGGTATGCCACGTGCTGACGCCGGCCCTGAACCCGGGCGATGCTGAGATATACCAGGTGGAACCAGGAACTCCTTCAGGCCGATCTGAGGGTAACTATTAACTTGCCTTCCTAGCACTTCTTTGTTTCGGAAAACCCCCGACTTGGAATACCGTGGGATTCATCCAGGGAAGTCGCTACTGCCTTTTCTTCCCTTTTTAGCCCATTTGCCAACAGCGTGGACCAGGTGAGATGGCTTCTAGCTCTGTCTCCTTATGGGTTCCCCTGTTGCTGCTGAGGCTCGAACTCTGGTTGGTTGGTGAGGGACTTGTAGTTCCCCTCATCGGCAGGTTTAGCAGATCACTGAATGGACATCTACTCTAGGGACCTGTTCCCTGTGCGTGCCTAGTCACCAGCAGTCCCCATACTCGACTGCCTCTCTTCAGGTGTCTTTCTGACTGACTTTCTGGTCACTGTTCTCCCCCGCCAACAGCTACCACTTGTGCAGGGTCTGACTAGCCTGTGTGCACGTCTGCGTCTCTTAGCAAACTGCTCTCACCGCTCCACCTCTTTCCTGACAGCCTCTGCAACTTAGCTTCCAGCCCCTCCCCTACACCCCTTGATTAGAATTGAAGGCAGGCCCCCTCTTAGACCTGCCCAAGGGTCCCATCTAATGGTGTGGGAGACCTGGTCACTATGTGTTTGTGCGTACACACCTCATTCTGGCCTTTGGAATCACGTGGAAGCACTGTACCTGCATGGGTGTGTGTCGCCCTGTACAAGCCAGGGGCCACAGAGCACAACACCACTGTAATAACCTGCAGGTAACGGGATACGCAAGGACTGCACAGAACCACGGGGGTTAATCAATGCAAATTTAATAACATATTGCACAATACAGGTGGAGGAATAGGGCGGGAAAGGAGGGGAAGAAAAGCGGGAAGGTGCACAGCAGTAGATATAATGCAATATACATACAACCACTTTGAATAGCTTGTCAAGGGTGGGAAGCCTCAGATTGTACTCCCAAAAGCAAAACACAAAAATCCTTATTAAGCAAAAAAGAACCGCAGGGTCCTTGTTACCTTACTCGTATAACACAGTGCAGAGTCATTTCCTATCTGTCCCTAACTAAAAGTAGTGTGCACACTTATCTGCAGGTTTCAGCGTGGGGTACCTCATCACCGTTGGGGCCCGTATTCTGCCGCAGACACCTCTAAAGTTCAGTCTTTGTCCCGGCTCTGTAATTTGCCCGTGCTGTCTGGCACCTCACTCCACATCTAGCCTTTCTTGGATCTGTGTCTTGGGGAGATGTCACGCAACACTCAGGTACTTGGACCTTGTTCAGTAGGGCAGAATGCGGCCTTGCCTTCTTCAGCACGTCCAAACACACACCTCTCTGCATAAAACAGCTACCAAACAAAACTAGCTCCTCTTCACATCCTGTTCAGGACTGTACCAAGTAAATCAAGCAGCAGGGGGTTTGTGCCCGCTGTTCTTTGTTTTGACAGCAGGTGGCAGCATAACAAGGAAAAGTCCACAGTCTTCTAACCTATATATGTAAATGTTAACAGGTCTTACATTTCCCCCCCTCTTTAACCTCGGCCGTCCCGGCCGATACTCTCCTGAGGCGCTCTGCACAGGGGCACACGGTGGCAACTCCTGCCCTGCTTCACAACCTGTTGCTTGGGAGCCAATGTCTTAAAACAGGATCCAGTGATAGAACACACAAATTCATCTGCCAAGTACCGATCAGGGGGAATACCAGCATTAGCCCGCTCAGTCCGGCGTGGTACTACGGCTAAGTCACCAGACGTCGGCGCCGTATCAGGGAGTACAGTATTCCCGTCCCCATCTCTGGAGATTAGTGACTCCTGCTCTGCAGGGGTGGCACCTGTGTCTTGAACGGATGGGGGTGTGGATCTCTCCCAGTCTGCTGGGTTGGCCAGGGCCCGCCACCATTCTTCATCGTCAGAGCCCTCTTCGAAGGTAACAGGAACAGGCACGGGCATCATCTCCGAGGTACTTTGTCTGGTCCTGTCTTCTGAATAGCAGGGCCTCAGCATATTACGATGCAGGATGAGGGTGTCGCCTCTTCGCTCACCTCTCACTTCGTATACTGATCCGTGGGGAGAGATTCTTCTGATCACAATGTAAGGCTCTGTTTTCCAGCGCTCACTCAACTTGTATCTCGGGTGCTTCTCTGCAACTAGTACTCAGTCCCCTGGCAAGAACGGGGTTTCACACACAGGTTTCCACTGTGGATGTGTCTTTTCTTGCAGCCGCTTGGTGACAATTCGATGGATAGTCTCCAGCCGTCGACGGTGACAGTCAACCCAGGAACCCACACTCTGACCTTCACTGATCTCGGGGGGAGCCAGGTTGAGCTCTTCTATGCCTCTTCCGGCTCTTCCAAACAATAGAATGTACGGTGTGTACCCAGTGGTGGAGTGGACACGATTATTGTACGCCCACACGAGTTCTGCGAGATAGCCGGGCTAGTGATTCTTACGATCATCCTCTAACGTGCGTAGCATTTGTAGGAGGGTCCGGTTAAATCTCTCGCTGGCTCCGTTGCCCTGTGGATGATAAGGCGTAGTCCTTGACTTCTGCATTCCGTAAATCCTTTGCAGCTCTCTCATGACACCGCCCTGAAAGCAAGCCCCTTGGTGGGAATGTATTCTTTTGGGGCAACCGTACACCCGGATAAAGTCATCACTGATGGCTCGAGCAGCTGATTCAGCCGTCTGATCTCTGGTGGGCGTCACCACCGCAAATTTGGAGAAGTGATCTGTCATCACAAAGCAGAACTGATAGCCCCGGTGGGAGTGGCCAATCTTCAGATAATCGATCATGAGTACTTCCAATGGCTCTTTGGTTGCAATAGTCTGTACTGGTGCTCGCTGTGGGGGAGCTTTACTTAACTCACAGGAACGGCACAGTTTACAGGCCTTCTCTACTGCCCGAAGCATCTGAGGACAGTATACTATTCTTTGCAACCACTGGTAAGTCTTGTCCGGTCCCAAATGGGCTCCCTTCTCATGCGCCTCTCGGGCCAATGGTACTGCCATCTTCTGGGGTATCACTACTTGCCACCGCACTTCCAACTCTGTAGCTAGGTGCACCTTCCGATACAGCATCCCTTCTTGCACCGACAGCTTATCCCACTGGCTGAGAATCTGGAGGGCCATGTGCGACAGCGTGGCCCGTATTTCCTTTCCAGGCTTACGCTGCTGGATCACCCACTCTTTCACTTGAAGCAGTTCTGGGTCAGATGACTGGATTTTCACCTATTCCTCTATGGTTTGGCCAAGCAGGCGTGATGTCGTGCCCGACGTAATTTCCAGCATACGAGCCTCTACCAATTGAGCGGTGAATTTACTGATGTCCGGAATTTCGTCTTCCTCCAACTGTTCATCTCTCTCCCCCACTGGGGCTTCGGTGGTAACACGAGAAAGGGCATCCGCATTCTGATTTTCATGCTTAGAGCGGTACTGCACATGATAATTGTATCTGGAGAGTCGTGCCAGCCACCTCTGTTCCATTGCTCCCAGTTTGGCGGTGGAGATGTGAGCCAGGGGATTATTATCCGTATAGACTTCAATTTGGGCTCCTGTGAGATATTCTGAGAACCTTTTGGTTATTGACCATACTAGTGCCAGTAACTCCAGCCGAAAAGAACTGTAATTCTCGGGGTTGCGCTCGGCTTCCCGTAACGTCCGACTTCCATATGCAATCACCCGTTCAGTACCATTCTGTACCTGGGCCAGTACTGCACCCAGGCCGTAGAGGCTTGCGTCTGTATACAACCGAAAAGGGAGGTTATAGTCTGCATAGGCAAGCACAGGGGCGCTAACCAAGGCCTCTTTCAATCGGTGTAAGGCTTCTGCTTGTCTTGGTCCCCAGCAAATTTTCTGTGCTTTTGGTCCTTTCGCAGTCCCTCGGAGCAATTCGTGCAAAGGTTCTGCCTCCTTCGCGAAATCTTTGATAAAGTGACTAATATCCGACTAGCCCCAGGAAAGCTCGAACCTCTCGCACTGTTCTGGGTGTGGGCCATTGTAGCACTGCTCTCACTTTCCCATCGGAGGGCTGTACGCCGGCTTCTGACACCTTGTGTCCGAGATATTCAATCTCTTCCTGAAAGATCCGGCATTTTTTTGGTTTCAGTTTAAGCCCATGGGCCCGTAACCGCTGAAACACTTGACCCAGGTTTTCTAGATGTTTTTCGAAGGTTGCAGAATACACTACAATGTCATCCAGGTAAATCAACGTGGCCTCGAAGTTCATGTCTCCAAGGCAACTTTCCATGAGGCGCTGAAAAGTTCCTGGGGCATTATTTAGTCCAAACGGCATGCGATTGAACTTGAAGAGTCCCATGGGTACAATAAATGCGGTCTTGGCCTTGTCTTTCTCTGCCACAGGGACCTGCCAATATCCGCTGGCCAGATAAAGGGAGGAGAAGTAACGTGCCTTTCCCAGCGCCGACAGGGACTCCTCTATCCGGGGCAGAGGGTAGGAATCACGAACCGTGCATCCATTAAGCTTGCGGTAGTCAACACAGAAGCGGGTAGACCCATCCTTTTTTCTTGACCAGCACGATTGGGGCAGCCCATGGACTCTGACTTTCTCTTACCACCCCGCTCTTCAGCATCTGCGCCAAGAGCTCTTTCACCTCTTGGTAGTACTTTGGGGGTATTTGTCTGTACTTTTCCCTGATCGGTGGGGCATCTCCCGTGGGTATTTCGTGCTGAATCTTGTCAGTACAGCCAAAATCTTCTGCGTGACGGGAGAACGTGGCTTGATTCTCCCAAATAAAGTCTTCTATGGCTTGGGCTTGCTCCGAAGCGAAGGGGCTCAGGTCCACTCCCATCTGCCCTAAGATGACGCGACTGTTCCACTGATCAGTGGGTTTCTCTTTTCTTTCCATAGAAAGAGCCCAAGTCCAGGCTTCCCCTGCCATGGGCTGCAATTCAATCGATTCTGCGGTCGCCACCTCTTCAGGCGCCAGGTAGACATGGGCCAGAACAACTCCCGAGGTCAAGGTGTAGGCCTGTTCACCGGTGTTCACGCAATGGAAAGGGACTCTTCCATTTCTTACTGTTGCTAAAGTGCGAGCCACCAACGGTTCATCTCTGTTCTCTTCACCACGGTAAGGCTCCACCAACACCTCCATCCCCTCGAGTGTACGGTGGGCTCCAACTGGCAAGGTGAGGACTGTCTCACGATTTGGAGGTAGAGTAATTGTTGTCTTTCTTGGGGCTCGAACCCTCCCCACCGGGTAGCGGCTCCCACCATTCCTCCACAGTCCTCGGGCACGGATAAGGTGTTGTAAGACCTTTTGGGCGGGCCTGATAGCAACTGTCGTCTTCCAGTAATCACAGCCCCCCTTGTTGAAGAGCAACTGGTCTAATTCTTTCAGGACGTTCATACCCACGATAGCCGGCACTTTTCTCTGTTGTACCGGCCCTCCGTTAACACAATCCCTTTTTTGCCTAAGTTCTGGCCACATGCACGTATGTTCATCCACACGACCCCTACAACCGGAATGGGAAGATTGTTTGCAGCCCTCAGTTTGATATGTGCCCCTTTGTCAATGGATACAGTTTGTCCAAAATGTTGGTAGAAGAACTGTTCTGGCATGTAGGTCACTTGGGACCCAGTATCCATCAAGCATCTTACTTCTTTCCCTTCAAATTCGGCCATGATCGTCGGCGTGCAGGCTGCTATATCTTCAGGGCGTTGGTTTTCTCTAAGCTCAGTTGGTCTCCCCGCCATGTGCCCATCCATGGAGGGAGGCACTAGTTTAACGGCGGTCTTTCTTGAGACGTCTTCCTCTCCGGACAGTGTCGGAATAAATGGTTCTGATGTCCACAGTTCCAACACTGGTACTCTCCAGCGGGTCTCGATCGTCTCTGCTCGATCTGTCCCCTCTCTTCTTGATAGGTATGCGTGCGGGTATTTGGCCGCGGTGCTGTCGTTCTTACTTCTGACGCCGGGGCTTGCATATTCTTCAACAACTCTTGTAGAGCAGTAACCGTCTCTTGTAACTGATCCACTTTAGCCTCAAGCTGGCTCGGTTCTCGGTTTTTCTCACCCGGGACTATCTTATGCATACAAACTTCACCCCAGGCGTTCTGCGGGTCGCAATTTTCAGTTTGTGCGCGGGAGACTGCTTCTTCCAATATTTCCTGGAAAGTTAGTTTTTTTTCTACCCTGAGCCGTTCACGGAGGGCACCTTTGATCTTGGGGTTATGTAACCCACGGAGGAATTGATCTCGTAGGGTGCGGTCAGCATAACCGGGGGTTTGTGCTAGCTCTGGCTCTGCTGTAAGCATTTGTCTCATTATTCTCTGGAGTGCATTTGCATACTGTGGCAGACCTTCTTCTTCACCCTGCAGCCGGTAGAACAGTTGCGCCTGTAAATGTCCTGCTTCTGGTTTCCCGCCATACACTCTCTCAAGAATCTTCACCACCTGCTCTAACGTCTTTCGTTCACTCTCAGGGCGCAATAAAATGGTCTCTTGAGCATGGCCTTCAAGGGCAATCAGCAATATCTCCCCTTGATTTTATGCAGTCACTCCTGCTACTCTCAACATGCCCCTCACTCTCTGCGCCCAGTCATGGAGAGGTACATTGTTGCCAGTAAATTTTGGTATATCGGCCAGCATAGCCCCCAGGGACAGCTGCCTTGCTGGTATTCCCCCATCAGGTTGTATTAGAACACCTCCATCAGCGACACCCCCCTGTCCGTCCATGGTTCCGTACCAGCCTGCGTATCCTGCCGACTACGCCAAATGTAATAACCTTCAGGTAACGGGATACGCAAGGACTGCACGGAACCACGGGGGTTAATCAATGCAAATTTAATAACTTATTGCACAATACAGGTGGAGGAATAGGGCGGGAAAGGAGGGGAACAAAAGCGGGAAGGTGCACAGCAGTAGATATAATGCAATATACATACAACCACTTTGAATAGCTTGTCAAGGGTGGGAAGCCTCAGATTGTACTCCCAAAAGCAAAACACAAAAATCCTTATTAAGCAAAAAAAAACCGCAGGGTCCTTGTTATCTTACTCGTATAACACAGTGCAGAGTCATTTCCTATCTGTCCCTAACTAAAAGTAGTGTGCACACTTATCTGCAGGTTTCAGCGTGGGGTACCTCGTCACTGTTGGGGCCCGTATTCCGCCGCAGACACCTCTAAAGTTCAGTCTTTGTCCCGGCTCTGTAATTTGCCCGTGCTGTCTGGCACCTCGCTCCACATCCAGCCTTTCTTGGATCTGTGTCTTGGGGAGATGTCACGCAACACTCAGGTACTTGGACCTTGTTCAGCAGGGCAGAATGCGGCCTTGCCTTCTTCAGCATGTCCGAACACACACCTCTCTGCATAAACAGCTACCAAACAAAACTAGCTCCTCTTCACATCCTGTTCAGGACTGTACCAAGTAAATCAAGCAGCAGGGGGTTTGTGCCCGCTGTTCTTTGTTTTGACAGCAGGTGGCAGCATAACAAGGAAAAGTCCACAGTCTTCTAACCTATATATGTAAATGTTAACAGGTCTTACACCACCACACCCCCACACTCCCTGTAGGCACATCGAGGTCAAAACATAAAATCCTTGTTGCCTTCCCCAGGGGCTGATGTCCACACCAGGGGGTGGAGCCAGGCGGTTGGTCTCCACCCACCAAGGAGTTCACAGTCCTGGAGGAGGGAAAACACAGGCAGTTAGAGTTAAGCTAGGGAAGTGAAGAAGTGAGGAGTCTAGTTTGGGAGGAGAAAGTGAGAGGAGTTGAGTGGTAGAGGAGCAAGTGTGAGGAGAAAAGTGACAGCAACAGAGCCTGAAGTTAGTCCGGGTGTGTGGCCCGGACAGAACAGCAAGGTTGGCAGACGGTGGTGACCGTCTGCAGTGGAGGCCGATTGGAGTCTGCCGTAAGGACCGTGGACGGGTGGTGACCCGGCGGTACCGGACCGGCATACAAAGAGAAGCCAGCACCATTGGCAGGGGCCTTTCGGATCCCGGCAAGGCTTGGAGTCGCCGTGAATTTGCCAAATCCGTTAGTGAAGGGGACCTCCGGGTTTCCAAACAGACAAGTCCTGATAGAAGGCAACCGTCCAACCGTGAAGGGGAGACACCGCCAAAGCCAAGGGCAACCGTTTCCCAGGGCCAGCGCCTGCGGGCAAAAAGGGCTCCTCCGGCCTACATCCAAGTCGGGGAGCGGGTTACCGGTGGGAACCCATCGCTACCAACATTACATTTAGGTGCAGGGAGAGACAGTCATCACCAACCTACAGGGAAGAAGCAACCGCAGCCGTCCGAGGGACCCGTCCATCCAGCCGCTTGTTTTACCGTGAACTGTGTCATCATCATTGGGCTGAGTGAGTACCTCCGTGCCGTGCGGCACAGCGCTGCCCCTGCGACCCTGCACCTCAGCAGGCCCCGCAACCCGCCTGCCATCCACTCCTACCCCATCACCGGGACCCGGGACAACCAACCCCCTACCCATGGAGGGGAGAAATAACAACAAAGCTGCTCCCTGTCACCGCTCCCGGGATCCCCGTCTAGAGCAGCGGGGGTGTCCACATAATCACCACAACCGTGGGTGGCGTCACGGACAATATCCCCAAATCCAAACCACCCCTTTTCACTCACGGGCGAGGAGCGCCGCTCGAGTCCCCGGGATCCGGCCCATCGCTCGAGCCACCGAGCAGCAGCGGCCGCAGCAGCAGCGGCAGCCGGACCCGAGCAGTGGGAGAGCGTAGCGTCCCCTCCTCCGCCCGTGACAGGTGCAGTACTCAGTGGTACCTGACCAGGTCAGGGGCACCACATTCCCCCTTGGTTATCACAAGCATGTCCTCGGGCTGCAAAGACAAAGACAAGAAAATTAAATACAACTTTTCCCCCACAGGGGAGTTATTTACATTTAAACATACCAGGTACCATTCCACCACCACCCACAAGTCCTGAACCCACCCAGAAACCCTCCAGGAGGCAGATCACCGGTCCCTTTGGTGACCAGGTCTGGGACATCTGTATCCCAGACCTTTCCTCCAATCTTCATCTCCTGAGGAGGGCGGTGTAAGGTAGGCCCCATAAACAGGTGTACCGGCTTCCGTGTGTTGGAATGCAGGCCCCATAAACAGGCGTGCTCCCTGGTGGTGCAGAGTCAGGCCCCATAAACAGGTGTGCTCTTGGGTTTTGGAGAGCAGGCCCCATAAACAGGCGTGCTCCCTGGTGGTGCAGAGCCAGACCCCATAAACAGGCGTGCTCTGAGGTTGGTACCACTGGGGTAACTTTTTACACTGCGAGAGTTTGTGGCTATAGCCAGTTCAAAGCCTGTGGTCCATATTCAAAGTGCACATAACCAGGTGCTAAAAAGAAAACTTCAAAAGTTTATGCAACAGTCCTTGCGGGCACATTATACGTTAACGTTACTTTAACTGGTCATAGTGTGGCGCCCCTGACCTGGTCAGGCACCACAGAGTACTGCACCCATGCTGGGACAGTGCTTCCAGGTAATTCCAAAAGGCCAGAATGAGGTGTGTACACACAGACACATAGCAACCAGGTCTCCCACACTTTGAGAGGGGACCCTTGGGTATCCCTGAAGAGGCTAACTTTCAATTCTCAGCAAGGGGTGTAGGGGAGGGGCTGGAAGCTAGATGCAGTGGCAGACAGGAGAGTAGGAGGAGCAAGCCAGTATGGAGCAGTGTACAGAAGTTTCTGAAGGAAGCAGACGTATAGCCACGCTAGCCAGACCCTGCAAAGTGTGGTAGCTGTTAGCAGGGGAGTACAGTGACCAGAAAGTCAGCCTGAAAGACACCTAAAGAGTACGGGGATTGCTGGCAACTACGCACGTACAGGGAACAGGTCCCTAAAGCCAGACATTGATTTACTGATCTGCTAAACCTGTCGGTGCAGGGGACTAGAGGTTCCTCACCAAAGACACAGAGCTCGAGCCTCAGCAGCAACAGGGGGACCCACAAGGAGATAGGGCCAGAATCCATCTCACCAGGTCCACGCTGCCGGCAAACGGGCCAGAAAGGGGAGGAGAGGTAGCAGTAACTTTCCCTGGAAGAACCCCACGATACTGCAAGTCAGGAGTTTTCCGAAACAAAAGAAGTGCAAGGAAGGCGAGTTAATAGCTACCCTCAGAACGGCCTGCAGGAATTGCTGGTTCCACCTGGTATGATCTCAGCATCGCCCGGGTATCTCACCAACCAACTAAAAGTGAGTAAACAAGTTAAAAGACTTTCTGGACTGCGACTGAGTCATTCTGCGACCTGTGGTTCCACACACATAAACCCGAGCCCCTGGGGCCAGCCTCACTCTTGGGAGGCCATACCACCAGACTGCAGACATCATCAGCCCCAGACGCTCATTAAACTGCAGTGGCGGTCACCCCTTGACCGCAAAACCGAGAGTGGCGTCACAAATCCTATTAAAGTTAACCTGACATACCTGTTGCCAGAAGGGTCCCTACAGAGAAGTCCCTGCAGGCCACCGCTGCAGCGCTGTGGTGGGCGACTCAATAACATGTTAAACATTACTTTTCAAACATTTTTAAACTGTACTTTCTCTATACAGTATTGGGAGCTGACCAAAGTTGCTGCGGGTTGATCTACGCAGTACTATGCTGTTATCTGTCTCAGGTTGTGTCCTCCCACCCGGTGTATGTGTCTCAATGTGACTGATGGGTGTACTGGGTGCTAATACTTGTGTACTGTATTCTGATTCAGTTTCACCCAGCTCTTCTAGGTTCTGAACAGGTTCTTCTTGTCCTCTAACTTCTTCTCTGGGTTGAGGGAAGGTGATCACTGGAATTACAACGGCTCCATTGTATTGTGGCCAACTTGCAGGAAAATCTCCAAGCACAGTGTGGATCATCTTTTCTCTCTGTTCTTCGACTGGTGAAGAGTTGGGGACTTCCTCAGGGATTCTTAGCTGTTCAGGGTACCTCTTAAGGTGGTCTCTGGAAACCATAGCTGTTGTCATTCCTCCATCTTTGCTGATGAGGCATGTCTTCTCATGGCTAGGTATTGATGGTAACACGGTGTAGGGTTCTGCTTCCCAGTGGTAGTTGCATTTGTGATGTCTCATCTTTCTCTTGAGGACCACTTCGCCAGGTGTCAAAAGAGCAGCAGGTGCATTTTGATTGGAGGCTTTTTCTTGTTTCTCCCGCTGCTGGGTCAGGCTTCGCTCCACACACTCTTGTACTCTCTTGTACTGGGCCTGGCGGGTAGAATCCCAGTCGGCACCTTGTAGAGGGTCTTCAAGGGTCTCAATTCCCATTTCCAGATCCACTGGCAGTTTTCCAGGTCTGGCCCTCATCAGGTATGCCGGTGTGCAGTTCGTAGAACTCACAGTGATATTGTTATACATGTCGACCAAGTCAGGCAGCTTCTCTGGCCACTGGCACCTTTCTTCTAGTGGTAGAGTTTTCAGAAGGTCGAGAACAATGTGATTCATCTTCTCGCACATGCCATTGGTTTGAGGATGGTAGAGTGTGGTATGGATAATCTTGCAGCCATAAAGGTTACAAAACTCCCTGAACACCTCTGCTTCAAAGGCCGAGCCCTGGTCGGTGAGCAATTGATCTGGGTAGCCATGTGGTCTACAGAAATGGGCTTGGAAGGCCCTGTCTGCAGTCTGGCCTGTCAAGTCATTGACTGGTACTACCAACAGGAACCTGGAGTAATGATCAACCATAGTGAGGGCATAGGTGTAGCCTTGTCTGCTGGGTGCCAACTTCACATGGTCCAGGGCCACTAATTCCAAGGGTTGTTGGTTTGGATCGGCTCGAGTGGTGATCTCTGACTGCGGTGGTCTTTTCTTCTGAGATTGCAGGGGCCGCAGTCTCTACACCACTTCTCTAGGGCAGTCCTCATGCTCACCCAGTAGAATCTTTCTTTAAGGAGTGCTTCCAGTTTCTTCCAACTAAAGTGGCCTGCGCCATTGTGATAGGCTTCAAGCACCATCCGAGCATCCTTCTGTGGCACAACCACCTGCCACACCTTCTCATGCATCTTCGGGTCAATCATGCTCCTGTAGAGTTTGTCTTGGTGGATGAATCAACCCCTCTCTCTCCACAGGTGCCGTGCCTCAAGCGGGGCTCCTGAATCAAGGCTGGCGGCAGGTTGAATGATCAGCTTCTTTACTAAACCAACCGCCTGATCATTCTCCTGAGTCTCCCTCCAGTTGTAGTGAGGTAACGGATTCAGGATCGCTTCTTGGTGGCTGGTGTGGGACTGCTGACACTGGTTGGCTTGGCGGCGATGGAACGCTGGCAGCTCAATCTCTTCAAGGTCATCTACATCTTCACCCTCACCTAAGTGAGGCATCCTTGACAGAGCATCTGCATTGCCATTCTTGTGACCGGCTTGATACTTGACAGTAAAATCATAATTTGCTAGTCGGGCTACCCAACGTTGCTCCGTGGCACCCAATTTAGCAGTATCCAAGTGGGTTAGGGGGTTGTTTTCCGTGAAGACGGTGAATTTTGTGGCTGCCAGGTAGTGCTTGAATCGCTCTGTGATAGCCCAGACCATGGCCAGGAACTCTAGCTTAAATGAGCTATAATTTTCTGGGTTTCTTTCAGTAGGCCGGAGCTTCCTGCTGGCGTAAGCAATCACATGTTCCTTGCCTTTCTGTACCTGTGAAAGCACTTCTCCCAACCCCACATTACTGGCATCTGTATACAATACAAATGGTAGACTGTAATCAGGAAAGGCTAGAATCTCTTCACCCGTCAGGGCCCCTTTCATTTGTCTGAAGGAGTGTTCTTCTGCTTCTCCCCAGTTGAACGGTGGGCCGAAGGTCTTCCCCTTATTTGCTTGGCCTACCAGGAGCTCTTGCAAAGGTGCCGCCATCTTCGTATAGCCCTTGATGAACCTCCTGTAGTAGCCCACCAGGCCAAGGAACTGACGTACCTCCTGGACGGTGGTGGGTCTAGGCCAGCTTTGGATGACTGTGACCTTCTCTGGGTCTGGTGCTACTCCTTCCGCACTGACCACATGACCTAGGTATTGGACCTTTGGCTTTAGTAAATGGCACTTGGATGGCTTCAGCTTCATCCCATATCGGGATAGTGCTTCAAAGATTTCGGCCAGGTGTTTCACGTGGTCCTCATAGGTCTTGCAGTACACGATGATGTCATCCAGGTAGAGCAGGACGGTTTCAAAGTTGAGGTGTCCCAGGCAGCACTCTATCAACCTCTGGAAGGTCCCGGGAGTGTTACAAAGTCCAAATGGCATGCTGTTGAACTCACAACCCGGTGAACCCCTTTGTTTCTGGTAGGTGGGGGTAGAGTAAGTTCCCAGATGGAGTTTTTGGCACCAGTCCTCTAACTGTTTTTGGGAGGTTTCGTTATCTTTTGAGTCAGCTTGCGTCAGGGGACCTACAGGCTGTATAGCGTTGTTTGGACAAGTAAATATTTTGGCAATGGTAGCGTATCTTGGTAGTCTTGCTTCCTCCTCCCCACAGTTCAACACTCGTACAGGTACCCTTCCCTTGTGTACGTTAACTACCCCCCTGGCTTTCAGAATCGTGGGCCAGTGTTCTGAGTGAGTGGGCTCTCCTACAGCCTGGTAATCCCGTCCTCTGAGACCTACCGCTGCTCTACACATCATCATTTCACTCCGTGGGGGTACCACAATGGGGTTAGCATCTATTACACGTACATTACCAATTTCACCGCCAACCTGGTTTACTTGTTGCTTCCTCAGAATGACTCGGATCTCTTTCTGCAAGGCTCTCCGCGATCCGCCCTCAACACCCTCAGCAATCTGGTGAAGCAACAACAACACTTCCCCTAGGCAATTTTCTAAGACATTAGTGCCTAAAATCATTTGTGGGTTCCTTTCTCTAACATCATTATCTACAACAGTCAGTCCTTGTCCCTTCATTTCCTGCCTTCCCACCTTTATGGTTACCTCTTTAACCCCGATCTGGTCTATAGGTTGTCTATTATAGGGGTTGGCAACTCATTTCCCATGGGGCCGCATGAGAAATTGGGATGGTTTTAGAGGGCCGGACTAATATAATTAACTCGGTTCTACATTATATATATATATATATATATATACATACACACACACGCATATATATATACTGTGTGTGTATATAATATATATACACATACACACAATGAATACATACATATACACACAATCCCCATATACTACCTCACTACACCCGCCACATACTACACCTGTAATATACATCACTACATCAGTACACCTGTAATAAACTACACCTCTATATACTATACCACTATATACTACATCACTACACCCCTATATAAACCTGTAATATACTACATCACTATATACTACACCTGTGATAACGTGGCCAGAGCAGCGCAGCGGTCGGCGCCACCTAGCGGCCAAACGTTTAAGGTGTTTTATTGTATACTGTCTTTTACTGCCTAATGTGTATTTTATAGTAATTCTATTGTATGATTAATATTAACTAAGTATAGTAGTGTCGGGTGCCTCCTAGGTACTGGGAGAGCTAAGAGCAAAGGTGGCAAGAGTGACAGATGGCCAGGGGAGTTGGCTGCAGAGACAGGCCAGAGAGAGATCAGTTCTGCAGTGGGGTTCCTGGAGTGCGGATTGTGCTTTGTAACCTGGGCCCATCGAGGAACCTGGAGGTATCTTCTAAGTGTCCGCAGCCTATGGCTCACCTCAGAACGGGCTTAGAAGAGTCCAGGGACTAGACAGAAGTGCCCTGGAGAGAGTTCATTGGGAAGGACTTAAGGAAGTCAAGGGGCTGGAAGCTGTCTGAGGCAGCGAGTAGACACGGGTAGCCATGGAGAGAATAACAGGGTTAGGCCAGATGAAGTACCCGGGAAACAGTAGCAGCAGAACCGGATGTTATTTGCCTTGTTTGTTGTGAAGGTGAAGGAGTTAAATGTTTACGGTTGTTTTGTCCAGAGCTCTATGGTGTCCTGTGTTTAACTAAACCATCCAAGATGGGGACAGGTGATGGACGCTATGTTGAAGGCTACAGTAAGTGTCACACACCGCCCGAAGTGGTCTACAAACACCATCTCTTTCTGGCAAAGGAGTGCGGAGTCTTCACGGCCCGGCATTCACAGCTTCCTTCGAGATCACAGGACACATTCGTGTGTAGAAGCTCCCTGGTATAGTCTTCTCTTTGGTTGTTTGTCAGTGTCACGGTCATGGAGGGGGGCACATAGTTTTTTCTGTACTATTGGCTCACTTTTAGTCACCTTTAGCTGGTTTCCTCACCGTCTGACCTTCCGCAGAGCCATCACTCACCCTACAAGTTGCAGACGGTCCCCTCCCTCGTATGTCATGAGCCTTTCATTGATGTGATCCATCATCGCTCATTCTGCTCAGCTCCAGAAGAGGAAAATCACTCCTATTATTTGTGAGTCCGGCCGCCAAGGACAATGACCTTCCGGTACCAGGCAATCACTGAAATATTAAGGTCTATTCACTGCCGAGTCCTGTAATGTACAATGATTTCCAGCCCCTCCTGTCAATCAGCAGAACTCAAAAAGACCATCCATCTCTACAACTTTCCACAAAGTTACACAACTTTCTATGTCTTTCCCTTTTCACAATGTCTGCTTGCTGGGAGTGAATCTTTCCATTCCGAGGTTGAAAACGTCTTGCCCATACAGCCGCGGAGAATTTCATTTTTAGGGTCAAACTCATTCCATGCTGTGAACTTCATGTAGAGTTAACTGCTCTGACACATTGCACCAAAATTTGCTAATCACCGAATATCAAAGCAAGCAGTGGTCTTGAATACAGACCAGGCACCCGTCCACTTTTAATTGCACGGTATGAATCAATCAATAAAAAAATAGCCCTGATGGAAAGTGATCGGCTCCGGGTTGAGGTCCTGGGGTTGTCTTCTTCTTGATCCGATTTTTGGGTGACCACCTTGGTGTAATGCCGGATCTTCTGTTGCTCTACTGGACCAGTTTGATTTTGAGACTTGATATTTGGAGTTGAGTAAAAAGATTCACAGGATCCTGGTCTACCAGCCACAACAGGTGACCATGGCCTCTGGACCAGAGCCTTGCAGACTGCCTCCTGCCTGCCAGCACCCCCACATAGTGGCCTGGCCAATGATGACACCATGGGCATGTAATCAGAAGAGGCACCATTGATGGGGGCAGGTAGGAGGAGGTTCTCAGAGCTATGGTCTGGATCAGGATCCTGAAAACATTTTTGCTTAAGTCTGAAATTTTGGCATAATGAGTCAGTAAAGGTAAATCCGAGAGCAGCAGAGATGACCTTCATGGACAGCAGACCTTCCCATTCCGATAAATGGCAACTTTCCAAATTTTCCCACTTCTGACCAATTTAGGTGTCTTGGGCTCAGACAAGGCAGATCTTCCAAAACCTCCTTTCATAAATGGGTGTTTCCATGTGCCATTGGGGAGTTTCTTCGATAGGACCAAGGGTAAGACTACAGTGTCCCTAAATTGTTGGTAAGTATGTATCACCCAGCCTGTCATTCACTGGGCTATTCCTTTTAGGGTGGGATGAAGGGAGTCATCATATGCAAATCCTAATTCACATGCCTTAGTCTAGTCGCTTATCCTACGTAAACTAATTGGTCCATAGGGTAAAACAGCGAGCCATCCTCATACACCACTTTAACTCACTTTTGACTTTGGTTAAAATCAATTTTGACAAAATGAACAAAATAATTAGGACTGATTTCAAAATAAACAAAAAAGTAAGTGGAGGAAATAGAAGGAACTAGAATAGTGTTAGGGCCAAGTGGACGGGCAGACCCAGGAGGTGGATCCACTGGGCCGAACACCTCACTCAAGGCAAGGGGTCCGGTAGCCGGAGCACTACGGGTAGCAGGACAGTCCGTGCAGAAGAGTGGAATGTAGAAGTCCCTGGGACCACGGTGTCACTGATGGTAGTCCGGGTGACGGAGTTCAGGTTCGGAGGCCGGGATGTGGTCAGGCAGAGTCCAGAACCGATGGAGCGAGAGGACGGGTCACCACAGGGATCAGAGATGGTACAGACTGACGAGATGGCAGATAGTCAGCGTTCGGGGTTCGGGAACCAGCAGGACCGGATGGCGAGGCAGGAGCGGCTCTAGAAGAGAGATAGGTGAGTATATCACAGAGACACAAGGAGACCTGACTCCTAGGTTAGGAAACACGAAGAACAGGCCCCGCCCACTTGGACATTAAACCCCTTTATACCCTGTACCTGCTTGTTCAATTTCCTGTCAGTGGACGCTGGCCCTTTAAGAGAGGGTCAATGACCGCGCGCGCGCCATAATGCGCATGCGCGAGGCCCGGGTGCCAGAAGCCAGAGGAGGGAACGGTGAGGAGGAAGCAGGAGAGCCGGGCTGGGGGTGGGTAGCCATCGGACGCCGGGAGCGGGGACCGGGCTGCCTGGGAACCGCAGGCGATGGGGCAGGAAGGCTGTGGAGCAGGGGACCGGGAAGCCTGGCACGGGAGCGGCGGAGCGCGGCAGGGGAGCCGGTAAGCATGGAAGAGGAGCCGGGGAGCGTGACAGGGGGCCCGGGGAGCGTGACAGGGGACCCGGGGAGCGTGACAGGGGACCCAGGGAGCGTGACAGTACCCCCTCCCCCACGCCCCCCTCCCCGCAACCGGGACAGGAAGGCACGTATCAGGGGAGTACCCACATTCTCCCGGGGTTCCCAGGACCTATCCTCAGGACCATACCCTGCCCAGTCCACCAGGAAGAACTGTCGGCCCCGTACGGTTTTCATGGCCACGATTTCCCTTACCGCATAGATGTCATCATCTGCAATAGGAGGAGGAGCAGAACTGGCAGCAGCAGAGAAGGGACCAAGGACAACCGGCTTGAGCAGGGAGACGTGGAAGGAGTTGGGTATCCTCATCGTGGCCGGGAGCTGCAGCTTGTAGGAGACCTCATTTATTCTGCTGAGGACTTTAAACGGCCCGATGTAGCGAGGGCCCAGCTTGTAAGATGGTATCTTCAATCGGACATACTTGGAGGCAAGCCAGACCAGATCTCCTGGAGAGAAACATGGGGGATCCAGACGCCTCTTGTCTGCGTGTCTCTTCATCCGAAGGGAAGCACGTCCAAGGGACGTCTTGACAGAGTTCCAAATTGTTGCAAAGTCACGTGCTACAGCATCAGCAGCAGGGACATCCGAGGAAGAGGATACAGGCAATGGGACGGAAGGCTGAAGTCCGTAAACAACATGGAAGGGAGAGCTGGAGGAGGACTCACTGACGTGGTGGTTATGGGAGAATTCAGCCCAAGGAAGAAGCGTGGACCAGTCGTCGTGATGGGCGTTGACGTAGTGACGTAAGAAGGAGGTCAAGATCTGATTGACTCGTTCCACTTGGCCATTCGACTGAGGATGGTAGGCTGAAGAAAAGTCCAGAGTCACTCCCAGATGTTTGCAGAGAGCCCTCCAGAAGCGGGAGGTGAACTGAGTTCCTCTGTCGGACACAATGTGGGATGGAAAGCCATGCAACCGGAAGATGTGCTGTATGTAGGCGTCAGCGAGTTCCTGGGCTGAGGGCAGTCCAGCCATAGGGACGAAATGAGCCATTTTGGAGAACCGATCCACCACGACCCATATGACTGTGTGACCGGAGGACAGGGGCAAGTCCGTAATGAAGTCCATTGCAATGTGTTGCCACGGAACAGAGGGTATAGGCAGAGGCAGAAGACGGCCATATGGCAGATGTTTGGGCGTCTTATTCCTGGCACAAGAGGAGCAGGCTGAGACAAAAGAAGCGACGTCTGTGCGAAGGGATGGCCACCAGTAGTGACGCACAATTGTACTCCATGTTCTCTTCTGACCAGCATGGCCGGCTGTTTTCGAGGCATGGCCCCAGTGCAGCACTTTTTGCCTGTCGGTCTCAGAGACATAGGTCTTCCCAGGCGGTATCTGGGCCAGAGTGACCGGAGCCACCGGAATGATTTTACTAGGGCAGATGATGGGCTGAGATGTCTCCTCCTCCTGCTCCAGGGGCAAGAATGACCTGGACAAGGCATCTGCGCGTACATTCTTATCCGCGGGTCGGAAATGGAGCTGGAAATCGAACCTGGCAAAGAACAAGGACCATCTGGGTTCAGTCGCTGAGCAGACCGCAGGTATTCCAGGTTCTTGTGGTCCGTGTAAATGATCACGGGGTACACTGCTCCCTCCAGAAGGTAGCGCCATTCCTCCAGAGCCAGTTTGACAGCCAATAGCTCTCGGTCACCGATGGTGTAGTTGCGTTCAGGCGCTGAGAAGCTCTTGGAGAAGAAACCGCAAGTCACCATCTTCCCGGAGGAGGACTTCTGCATGAGCACTGCTCCGGCTCCCGAGGAGGAGGCATCCACCTCCAAGGTGAACTGTCGGTTTACCTCCGGACGGTGGAGCACAGGGGAGGAAGCAAATGCCCGCTTCAGGGAGCCAAACGCGGCGTCGGCCGCAGGTGACCAGTCCTTTGGATTAGCCCCCTTCTTGGTCAAGGCGGAGAGAGGCGCAGTCAGGGCAGAGAAGTGAGGGATGAACTGACGGTAATAGTTTGCGAATCCCAGAAAGCATTGGATTGCCTTCAGTCCAGAAGGAGGGGGCCAGTTGAGAATGGCAGAGACCTTCTCCGGATCCATCTGCAGACCGGTATCGGAGATCACGTAACCCAGGAAGGGAAGAGAAGACTGCTCGAAGACACACTTCTCGTACTTGGCGTACAGACGATTCTCCCTCAGTCTTTGTAGTACCAGCTGCACGTTCTCTCTGTGGGTCTGGAGGTCCGGAGAAAAGACCAGGATGTCATCTAGGTACACCACCACACAGACGTAGAGAAGGTCTCGAAACACGTCGTTCACCAATTCCTGGGAGACTGCTGGTGCGTTACACAGGCCGAAGGGCATCACACAGTATTCATAGTGCCCATCGCGAGTGTTGAATGCGGTCTTCCATTCGTCCCCTGAGCGGATGCGGACCAGGTTATAGGCACCCCGAAGATCCAACTTGGTGAACACACGAGCTCCTCTAAGCCGATCAAACAATTCGGGGATGAGCGGCAGGGGGTACTTATTTTTCACGGTGATTTGGTTCAATCCCCGGTAGTCTATGCATGGGCGTAGGTCGCCTTCTTTCTTCTTAACGAAGAAGAAGCCTGCTCCAGCAGGAGAGGAGGATCTCCGAATGAATCCCCTTGCCAGGTTCTCTGTGATGTAGGTAGACATGGCCCTTGTTTCGGCAGGAGACAGCGGATATATCCGTCCTCGAGGTGGTGTAGTTCCCGGGAGCAGGTCGATGGCACAATCGTAAGGACGATGTGGCGGAAGTACCTCTGATTCCTTTTTGTCAAAAATGTCCGCGAAGGACCAATAGGCCGAGGGCAGTCCCGGTAGGGACTCTGGAACCGGAGGTCGTCGGATGGGTTGTATTGTCTTCAGACAGTTCTCGTGGCAAGAGGAGCCCCATCGGGTGATTTCACCAGTGCCCCAGCTAACTGACGGGTTGTGTGTCCGTAACCAGGGGAGGCCCAGCAGGATTTGATGGGACATGTGTGGGAGGACGTAGAGAGCGATGTTCTCGGTGTGCAGGGCACCGATACGCAGTTCCACCGGCTTGGTGATCCACGAGATGGTGTCAGAGAGGGGTCTCCCATCCACAGAGGCAATCACGAGGGGTTTGTCAAGTGGAGTAACAGGCACCTGGTACTTGTCCACCGTGGCCTGCTGGATGAAATTGCCTGCTGCCCCGGAATCGAGGTACGCCTCGGCCGTGAACCGCGTCTCTCCCGTTGTCACTTGAACAGTCCACGTAACTGGGTCTGAGAGAGTCCCAGCACCTAGGGTGGCCTCTCCTACCAACCCTAGGCTTTGGAGTTTCCCGGCCTCTCTGGACAGGAGCGTAGAAGGTGTGTGCCCTCTCCGCAGTAGAAGCAGAGGCCCTTGGCGAGCCGTTCTGCTCGGCGTTGTTCAGACTGCCGCAAACGGTCGATCTGCATGGGCTCGTGGACGGAGACACCAGATAAAGTTGACGGAAGTACGGCGGGCTTCTGCGGAGGAGAGGAATGCCGTATCGGACGTCTCTCACGGGACACCTCTTTGGAACGTTCCTGAAAACGAATGTCCACTCGAGTCGCTAGGGCAATCAGGGCATCCAGGGTGGACGGCACGTCACGACCAGCCAGCTCGTCTTTAATTCGACCCGAGAGACCTTCCCAGAAGGCGGCGGTTAGAGCCTCATTGTTCCACCCGAGTTCCGAAGCCAAGGTGCGAAAACGGATGGCATACTGCCCCACCGTCATGGTGCCCTGACGTAGCCTGAGGAGAGATGAGGCAGACGCAGAGGCGCGTCCGGGCTCGTCAAAGGTGCCACGAAATGCCTGCAGGAACTCCTGGATGTTGGTGGTCACCGGATCCTCCTTCTCCCATAAGGGGTTCATCCAGGCCAGCGCCTCACCCTCTAGATGGAACATCATGAACGCGACCTTGGCTTGGTCAGAGGGAAAAAGGTGCGGCAGCAGCTTGAAATGGAGAGAGCATTGGTTGATGAAACCCCTGCAGGTCTTGGGATCTCCGGCGTACCGGGGTGGTGAGGCCAAACGAAGTCTGGAAGCATCCGAGGAGGCTGCCACGGGAGCTGTGGCCGTGGATTGCACAGTGGAAGCTCGAGATGCCGAGGATGTGACCGACGCTTGCAGCGTGTTCAGACGGGCGTCCACAGAGGTCATGAAGTTCAGCATGCGGGTCTGGGTCTCACGCTGGCGTGTGAGTTCTTCCTGCAAGGCCGCTAGTGCTTCGGCGGGATCCATGGCCTGTTCTTACTGTTAGGGCCAGGTGGACGGGCAGACCCAGGAGGTGGATCCACTGGGCCGAACACCTCACTGAAGGCAAGGGGTCCGGTAGCCGGAACACTACGGGTAGCAGGACAGTCCGTGCAGAAGAGTGGAATGTAGAAGTCCCTGGGACCACGGAGTCACTGATGGTAGTCCGGGTGACGGAGCTCAGGTTCGGAGGCCGGGATGTGGTCAGGCAGAGTCCAGAAACGATGGAGCGAGAGGACGGGTCACCACAGGGATCAGAGATGGTACAGACTGACGAGATGGCAGATAGTCAGCGTTCGGGGTTCGGGAACCAGCAGGACCGGATGGCAAGGCAGGAGCGGCTCTAGAAGAGAGATAGGTGAGTATATCACAGAGACACAAGGAGACCTGACTCCTAGCTTAGGAAACACGAAGAACAGGCCCCGCCCACTTGGACATTAAACCCCTTTATACCCTGTACCTGCTTGTTCAATTTCCTGTCAGTGGACGCTGGCCCTTTAAGAGAGGGTCAATGACCGCGCGCGCGCCCTAATGCGCATGCGCGAGGCCCGGGTGCCAGAAGCCAGAGGAGGGAGCGGTGAGGAGGAAGCAGGAGAGCCGGGCTGGGGCTGGGTAGCCATCGGACGCCGGGAGCGGGGACCGGGCTGCCTGGGAACCGCAGGCGATGGGGCAGGAAGGCTGTGGAGCAGGGGACCGGGAAGCCTGGCACGGGAGCGGCGGAGCGCGGCAGGGGAGCCGGTAAGCATGGAAGAGGAGCCGGGGAGCGTGACAGGGGGCCCGGGGAGCGTGACAGGGGACCCGGGGAGCGTGACAGGGGACTGGGGAGCGTGACAAATAGAAGGTAATGGGCAGACTTTAGAAGGCTTCTTTACAAAAATGCTCAACGGGGACATGAGATCCCTCCTATTACACGGGGCCCTGGCATAGTGTCCCTTCAGAAGATATATGGTCTTCTACTTTAAAGGAAGCCACAACCTTTCAGCTGGTTACTGATGGGCTTTAGGAAAATCTGTTTGTACCTTGAGTGGCCAGTCACCGTCCGACATTCAGAGTGTGACACATTATCGTTCTCTGGAAGTCTTCATGATTGGGAATGTGTAGGATAGAAAATTCCAACAAAAATACCCTCTGTGGGTTAGAAATGTGAATCCTTGGCTACCATGCCATCATTTTGATGACCTGCTTTGATGGAGTCCACTTGTGACGCTCTGGCTGGGCCAGGTAGTCACAAATTGGGGCCCCGCTTTACACCTGTCCCTCATAGGTAACACAGGCAAACACTAAAACTCTAGTCACCCTCTCAGGGCTTGATGGACACATCAGGGGGCAGAACCAGGCAGTTGGAAGATGCCCACCTAGGAGTCTCAGACAGCCTGGGGCGGGAAAATAGACACAACAGTTTGAGAGTTCAAGTTGGAGAGGTGTGTGGGCTGGAGCTGTGTGCAGCTCCAGCAGAGGAGAGAACCCAATTTGAGCAGGTGCCGGGGTAGGAAGGAGCCCTGGTACCTTAGGCTAGGAGGCAGACGGCGGTCTCCGTCTGCAGAAGCCGGGAAGACGGCTCGGTGGAACCGAGGTGGACCGGGGAACCGACTCGGACACTGCAGCACAAAGGGGGGTACTCAGACCCTGAAGCTAGGTCCAGAAGCTACTGGGGGCTAGCTAATTAACTGATTGCGGCCAGGACTAGAGGTCCTGTCCCACCCAAAGTCCCGACTGAAGGCAACAGCCCAACAAGGGGGATAAGCAGCCACCGCCACGGCTCAGAGATCCCACGGGCCAGCATCTGCGGGCAAAGGGCTCCTTAGGCGACCACAAGCCGGGAGCGGATTCCTGAAGTCGCAAGCACAGGCAGACCACCATCTTAGACAGGTGCAGGAGAAAGACAGAGACCACCAGCCGGGTGGGGGACCAGACTGCAGCCGGCTGCATGCACCGACCACCATCACCTTGGTTTACCAGAGACTCGTGTGTTTACTAATAGTGAGAACATCAGCACCCTCCGGTCGCCCATCTCCCTGCACCACCAACCGTCCTCCAACGGGTCCCGGGGCCACCATCCCTGCCCACGGAGGGGTTAATAACTTGCTGCGCAACATCTCCCCTGGGTGCCCCGTAACTGCAGCGGTGGTGTCCACCTTCACCACATCCCGTGGGTGGCGTCACAAACTTAACATGTCTCCGGCCGTACATCTATGCCCCCAAACCACAACCCCTCTTTTAGTCGAAGTGACCGCGAGACCCCTGGGTCCGGAGACTCTCGAGCCACCCACTGAAGGTCCGGATCCAAGCGGCTCGGCTGCCGAGCACAGGGCAGTGCATACTCTGAGAACAAAGGATCTTCTGTGATGGCTTTAATGTCTTCTGAACACAAGTAGAAGATCCAAACATCTAAATAACTTACTCTTCAGTCGTAGCTTCTTGATAGTGATCAGGAACTTCTTCATCATTAGTTCTATCATACGGGAATCATCTCTAAATAATTGTACAGCCGAGAACTGTCTCAAAGATTTTTGCCAAATCCACGTTGGAAGATCTAGATCTTAATGACAGTTCTTCTTCCAAAGTCATTTTAAACTCACCATCAACACCATGAAAGTGGTGATATCTGATGTGTGGCACCTCTTCTGAAATATCTAGAAAAAGTAGAGAATTCCATGAGAATTTTCCCAAATCTTCTAGGTCCCTCTGAGAAATCAGCAATTACAGATGGTTCCTTGTGACCAGAGCCAAAATATTTTGGCAAATGGGGCCCAAAGTTTTGTAGTGGGAAGAAGTTGGGTCTGAATTGAGCAGAAAACATGGTCAATGTCAAGAGTTTACAGCAGTTGGAGTAACTCTGACACAGTATGATAGAGTTAAGGCCCCGTTACACGCGTCGATTTATCGTGCGATCACATGTGCGATCGCACCCGCCCCCGTCGTTTGTGCGTCATGGGCAATTTGTTGCCCGTGTCGCACAAAGTCGGTCACCCCTGTCACACGTACTTACCTCCCGAACGACCTCGCTGTGGCCGGCGAACATCCTCTTCCTGAAGGGGGAGGGACGTTCGGCGTCACAGCAACGTCACACAGTGGCCGCCCAATAGAAGCGGAGGGGCGGAGATGAGCAGGACGTAACATCCCGCCCACCTCCTTCCTTCCTCATTGACGGCGGGATGCAGGTAAGCTGTTGTTTGTCGTTCACGGGGTGTCACACAGAGCGATGTGTGCTGCCTCAGGAACGACGAACAACCTGCATCCAGGAATGTGACCGATATTTTGAAAATGAACGACGTGTCAATGAGCAACGATAAGGTGAGTATTTTTGCTCGTTAACAGTCGCTTGTAGCTGTCACATGCTACGATATGTCAAATGATGCCGGATGTGTGTCACGGAACCCGTGACCCCGACGACATATCGCCCAATATATCGTAGTGTGTAACGGGGCCTTTAGACAGGCCGATTAGATAGATTTTAGTAAATTCCCCTGAATCTACTTGCCTTCAACTCTTGGTTGGTTGTCTTGAGACATCAGGTCCAGTCTGAATAGTAGCCTCTTTGGTTGCCAGTTTTTCAGGTCCTCTGTGACCAGATGGAGATGAGGGCAACAATGGAGGCTTAGTCTCTCTTGACCATTGCTGTGGTCTTCAAGACCATCAGTATGGGTCTGAGTCTGTGTATGGATTGTATCAGGACAATTCCTGTAATTCAGAACCTCATTATCCAGAATTTGTACCCCAGTGAAGCATCCAAAACCAGCATCCCCCGGCGAAGTGCTCTCCCGCTGTTTTACCTATCAATAATTTTATTTTCGTCTGCACAGTCCTTTCACGGATCTTCAGGCCGCACACATCCACAAATAAATAATTTGGATATTTTAATTTACATAAGAAAAAATAACATCTTCGTACAGCCCCGGAATGACAAATAAATTGCTGAAGAATTGTCGTCCTCCCGGGATTTATCACGTCCCGAGCGCTTCACTGATGGAGCTAGAAGCTAAGTGGTTTCTTTTCATGCCTCCCAATAAAACAACAAAAAGAAATTCAGCAACTGAAAAAAAAAATAAAAAAAAATGTTCTACATGGTGACAAACAAGAGAGAAGTGAAAGGAACAAAGGAAGAATGTCAGCAGGTTGTCGGGAGGCCTCCAGCAACGCACAGCCCAAGCCCCCAGACTGATGCCCCTGCTGGGGGGACGCAGTGACAGCGCAGACTGCGGCCCCGCGAGATACAGGTTATTAATAGGTCTCAGATGCCATGAAATCTCTACTTATTAGACGGCAAAACCAACAAAACAAGAGATTAGTAACCTGCCCTAATCTAATCCACAGCTACAAGTGCATCGCAATACATTAGAATATCAAAAAGTTCATTTATTAATTTATTTATTCAGTAATTCAACACAAAAAGGAAACGCAAATTTTATATAGAGTCATTATGACTCGCCCACCCCAGGGCTATGGGACACCCGGTGCCGGGCCGGACTAGTCCGGGGGTCGTCAGTGGTGGCGGGGCCCGACTCCGTGGCCCTGGTGGGTGTCAGTTAAAATGGCTGGTGACTTGGGAGTAATTAAAGTTTTTATTTCGTGACGCCACCTGTGGTCTGCGGCTATTAAGCCGCCGCTGCTGTGTGAGGCCTCCGGGGTGATGTTATGGCAGCAATGGTGGTACTGCTCCCCACAGGTGGAGCGGTGCCCCGGGGACACTGTTGGTGCTCGTGAGAGTCTATGGTGTTGTGTGGATGACACGGTGCAGGGCCGACAGGCAATGAAAGAAACAGGCACAAACAACAGTCTCTTTACCTTCTCCTCTTTTACTTCACAAACGGTTAGTCCAGGGAGACCGTCACAGGTGGTGGAGGGCTCCGGCCGGCCTGGAAGTAACTGAGATGTCGTTTTGGCCAGATGAGTATGAGGCCTACTCCTGTTCTTTTTCTTACTGTGATAGGACCCTGCTCTGTGAATTTAGCAATGGCCCTCTTGCTGCTGGGACCGGTGGTACGTCCCTTTCCCTCTGTGTTAGGCTGCACAGGCCCTCTCTGGTGCTTCTCTGCTGAAGTCCACACCGAGCCCTGATGATGCAGCTGTACCTTCAGGCTGTTTATGGGCCAGGTGCTTGCAGCTCTCCTGCCCTTCGGATTCGGCTACCAGGGAGTATTTTAGGCCCTGGTGGCCACAGACTCCGATGTCCGAGTCTCTTCTGTGCCTCTCTGCTCCTCCTGCTTTACTGGGCCAAGCTGCTCCAGCTCTAGGCCCCAGTTCCACAGGACAGCACTACTCTGCGTCTGCTTGCTATGACTTCTCTCTACAGACTGACCACTAACTCCTCCCTCAGGCCAGACTTAAGGAATGCTCCCTGGAACTCCAGGTTCAGAGCTCCCCCTGCTGGCCTGAGGGAGAAAACTGCGTTGGATGTTAAACTTACTGGCCAATAGACCTCCAAATTACCTCCAGGCTCAGCATTAACCCTTTGGAGGGGCAATGCTGTTGTGGCGACCAGGTCCTGGGGCGCCACACTCCCCCTTAGTTAAACTCAGTACTCCCGGACTGAAGAAAACAAAACAAGACATAACATGTTACAACCTTAAACAACTATAAGAGTCCAGTGTGGCTCCCTGCCGGGTGTCCATTACACTGCTCCATGGGGGACCCGCCGCGATAAAACCCCCAACGTAGGCTCTGGGCGTGCGTCAGAGCATTGCTGACCCCACTCTATGCACGCCGGACGGGTTTTTCTTCGGGGGTGTTGAGCACACTGGTGCTAACTATGAACAATTAAAGTGTTGGCCACTCATAGTCCAGTGGCCCAATTGTCCATTTACTTAATCACCTAAGAAAAAAAAAAAAACATTTTATACAAGACATTTCAACTAACTATATACATTCTGTTAGGTATTTTACTTTCTATGTTCTATACCTTGGAGGGGGCTGTCCCCGAGTGCTACGTTGGGACCGGCGTAGCTCTGGGGTTTGTCCCTGACTACTTGGAGTGTCTGCCCCCTCCGTGTTACTGGTAGGCCTAACCCTGACAGGTATGCGTGATGGTTGCCTACGGGGTCTCAGATTCGCCAAGGGTACGACAGGTTCACCACTGGCAGGGGGTTGATTCTCCTGTTCTACTGCTGGCGTGTCATCTGGTGTTGGGACGGACAGTTCCTTAGGTGGATCTGGAACCTCTTCTGTCTCCGGCTCGACCAACTGCGGGAACATCAAGACTGGTACCACTATGGCGTTATTGATTCGGGTCCAAGTTTTGGGGAATTTTCCGAGGATCGTTTGGATCATCTCTTCCTCCTTTTCTTGAATTTGGGGACTTTCTTGTGTTTCTTCTACTTCTTTTTGGATTTTGCACCGCTCAGGGCATGCTTTCAGGCGGTCTCTAGAAACTGTTTGATAGGTCTTGCCTTCATCTTTGCTTATGAGGCATACCTTTTGTCTATTGTCAAAGTTGGAGGGAATAATGGTGTAGGGTTCATTCTCCCACTGATCATCTAATTTATGCGCCCTCCGCTTTTTCTTGAGGACCTGGTCGCCAGGTGCTAAGGGAGTTGCTGGGGCCGTTTGATTGTAGTTCTGTTCTTGTCTCGTTCTTGCTTGGGACAGGCTCTTTTCTACGCATTCCTGAACTCTGCGGTACTGCTGTTGTCGCTCTGTATCCCAATCTTCTATCTCTTGAACTGCTTCAGGTGACACAGTTCCCATCTCCAAGTCTACAGGTAACTTGCCAGGTCTTGCTCGCATCAGGTAAGCAGGGCTGCAGTTGGTCGAATTTACTGGGATATGGTTATACAGGTCTACCAGATCTGGTAACTTCTCTGGCCATTGGTTTCTTTCTTCCAGAGGTAGAGTCTTGAGCATATCAATAACCACATGGTTCATCTTCTCGCACAATCCATTGGTTTGGGGGTGGTACGGTGTTGTTCTGATTTTCTTACAACCGTACATGTTACAGAACTCTTGGAACACTTCTGCCTCGAATGCAGGACCTTGATCAGTCAGTACCCTTTCAGGGTAACAGTGAGGTCGACAAAAGTATGCCTGAAACGCTCTAGCTGCTGTTCTGGCTGTCTGGTCTTTCACAGGCACTACTACCAGGAAACGAGAGTAATGGTCCACAATGGTGAGGGCGTAAACATAGCCTGACCGGCTCGGTGTTAACTTCACGTGGTCCAGGGCCACCAACTCTAGGGGCTGCTTCGTGACAATTGGCTGTAGGGGAGACCTCTGGCTGGCACCATCTTTCCGCCTCAGGTTACACGGACCACAGTCTCGGCACCACTTCTCGACTGTCTTTCTCATGTGCACCCAGTAGAACCGATCACGGAGTAGGGTCTCCAACTTCTTCCACCCGAAGTGTCCTGCTTTATCATGGTAAGCTGCTAGGACCATTGGAGCATCCTTCTGTGGGACCACTATCTGCCAGACGAGTTCATTCGTTCGCCAGTTGACATATCTCTTGCATAGCTTGCCTTGGTAGGTGAACAGTCGTCCCCTCTCCTTCCACAGCTGCTGGGCTTCTTCTGGAGCATCTGGGCCAAGATGGGTCTCAGCTTGTGCTAGCTTTTCTTTGACCAATCGCACGGCCGGGTCACCATTCTGTGTCTCTTCCCAATTATGGTGGAGTAATGGGTTGACCGAGACCTCGTGCTGGTTCGAGCGCTTCTCTCCTTGAGCATGCTCACACTGGGAAACACCTTGGTGATGGAAAGCCGGTAACTATCTCTTCGAGTTCATCCAGGTCTTCTCCAGACTCAGGTAAGTGAGGCATTCTGGACAGCGCATCAGCATTGTTATTCTTCTTGCCAGCCCGGTACTTGATGGTAAAGTCAAAGTTAGACAGCCGGGCCATCCATCGCTGCTCCAACGCACCTAGCTTGGCTGTTGCCAGATGTGTCAACGGATTGTTGTCCGTGAAGATGGTGAACTTGGCTGACGCCAGATAGTGCTTGAAGCGTTCAGTCACTGCCCAAACAATAGCGAGGAACTCCAGCTTGAAGGAACTGTAGTTTTCTGGATTCCTTTCTGTGGGACGAAGCTTCCTGCTGGCGTAAGCTATCACCTTCTCTCTGCCTCCCTGCACCTGGGACAGAACTGCTCCCAGGCCCACGTTGCTGGCGACTGTGTACAGTACAAACGGCTGGCTGTAGTCAGGGTAGGCCAGAATTTCTTCTCCCGTGAGAGCCCCTTTCAGCCGGACAAAAGATGTTTCTATTTGGCTGTTCCATTCAAATGGAGGGCTTTGCTTCTTAGCCTTCTTTGGCTGGCCCACCAGGAGATCTTGAAGAGGCGCTTCTATCTTGGTGAAACCATCAATGAACCTTCGGTAGTAGCCCACCAGCCCAAGGAACTGCCGCACCTCCTTTACCGTGGTGGGTCTCGGCCAATCCTTGATCCTACGCACATTCTCATTGTACCATCTTTTTTCTTTACGAGCACTAGTGGAGTTGCCCAGGGGCTACAACTATCTCTGATAACCCTAGCCTCCTTCATTTCCCGTAACATTTCTTTGGCACGCTGATACTGTGCTGGGGGTACAGGGCGGTATCTCTCTTTAATGGGATGATGATCACCCGTGGGGATTTGATGTTTAACCCCTTTTACCTGCCCAAAATCTAGGGGGTGTTTGCTGAAGACCCGCTCGTACTCCTGTACCACCCGGTAAACCCCATGCTTTTGGTGTGAGGGGGTGGAGTCAGTGCCCACATGTAATTTTTGGCACCAGTCTTCCAGCTGTCCCTTGGAGCCATTGTCTTCCACCTGGTCGGACGGGATCAAGGGTTCCACTGCTTTGATGGTATTGTTACTGACAGTGTACAGTTTTGCTACAGTGGCGCACCGGGGCAATTTGGCTTCCTCCTCCCCACAATTCAGGACGCGGACGGGCACTCTCCCCTTGCGGACATCTGCTACCCCTCTGGCTATCAGGACACCAGGCCTACTTTCTGAATACACAGGTTCCACCAGGGCCTGGTAATCTTGACCCTTGAGGCCTATTGCTGCCCGACACCATATCAACATTTCACTTTTGGGGGGAATTGCAATGGGGAGGGGGTCACTTACCCTTACACTGCCAATTTCTCCTCCGGCCAGCTCTACCTGCTGCCTCCTCATCAGGGCTCTGATCTCCCTCTGTAGGGCACGCTGCTGCCCGGAGCTGGCAGTTTCAGACGCCTGCTGCAACAAAATTATCACTTCGGCAATACAATTTTCTATCACATTTGTACCAATGGTTAGTAGTGGGTCAGATTCGTTTGTACAGTTTATAAGGGATGGTTGTTACCTGGGACCCCGTATCCAGGAGGGCATTCAACGGGAT
Source organism: Anomaloglossus baeobatrachus (assembly GCF_048569485.1). Lineage (NCBI taxonomy): Eukaryota > Metazoa > Chordata > Amphibia > Anura > Aromobatidae > Anomaloglossus > Anomaloglossus baeobatrachus. The sequence goes on from NC_134353.1 coordinate 36,258,319, forward strand.
CCCATCCAGCACAATAGGAAGGACCGGTCGTCCTCCCACATACTTGCTGCGGCTGGGGGTTGAGCCGGGCTTCCTTACACCTGGGGGTTGGCTCCTGGCCCCAGGCTCGGCCCATTTAAAGGACAGTGTCGTGTGTGGCGCCCCTGAGGCTTCCGTCGCCACAGGTCATTGCACCCCATCCAGCGGTGTGATGCCCCATTCTGAGAGAGGAAGAGAGTGAACTCCGGTCCCCTGGTAAATCCACACTACACCCATTGTTAGGTACATACTGGGACCAGGGAAAGTGGCAGGCAACCCTCCCATGCTGCATGCTGAGAGGGGCTGTAAGACCCATCCCTGCTCCCATAGGGTGGTAGCTTAGCAACTGGGGAGGTGGGAGGAGCCATCCGAGAGCAGACACAGAGAGGAAGGTCTAGTTTAGTCAGTCTACCTCAGGGAGTGAGGAGCCAGCATGTAGTTGGAGAAGAAGAACGAGAGAAAGGAGGGAGGAGGAGGCCTGCTGGAGGCAGGCAAGGAGGAAAGAAGGAAAGAAAGAAAGAAAGAAGGAAAGAAAGCTCCAAGTCAGACAGGAGCAGAGAAACAGAAGGAGACGCTTCCTGGTGAAGATCCTGGGACCCAGAGGTCCAGGTGGCACCACGTAGAAGACAGAAGGGGTCACAGGACCACGGGTAGTCCTAGAGGTACCACGAGCAGTCCTAGAGGTACCGCGGAGAGGGCCTAGAGGCGCCACGGGTAGTTGTAGTCTACGGTGGCCTGTTCCACAGTAACATCGGTGGAGAGACTAAGCTGCAACAGGGGACGGTCCCTAGAGACTGGAGGAGTGCAAAATCATCTCCAAACAGTAAAAACCGAGGCCCAGGGAAGGTTGTAGACCCCCAGGGCCAGAACCCATAGCAGACTTCCAGAAAAGGGGCAATCAGCCGACAGGTGACCCCCCAGCCTAGAGGCTGTAGTGGAGGCCAAGCCAGGTCCATCCTAACAAAGGCAAGGCTAAGGAAGACAGCAGAAGAAAGAGACACTAAGGGAAGGGCACCGGCTTTTACTCTCTGAATCACCCAGAAACGGCGGAGGTCCCTGACAGTGGTCCCAGCAGTCTGAGGGTCCCTACAGCTGTGACAAGAAGTGTGAGTAAAGAACTTGAACTGCACCCTTGAAGTGGTCTCTGTTATTTCCTCTGCATAGACATTCACAAGCACCAACTGTGCCCCGGGCATTGCTCCACCTGTGGGGAGCAGTACCACCATTGCTGCCATAACATCATCCCGGTGGCCTCACACAGCAGCGGCGGCTTAATAGCCGCATACCACAGGTGGCGTCACGAACACAACTTTAGTCACATAGCCACATATTCAACTGACACCCACCAGGGCCACGGAGCCGGGCCCAGCCACCACTGACTACCACCGGACTAGTCCGGCCCGGCACCGGGTGTCCCATAGCCCTGGGGTGGGCGAGTCAACTTTGGCGTCACGAACAGGATTTCGTGCCCGGTCACACCGGGTACTGTGCGCCTGAAGAATCGTGAAATAGCCTGTGTTTACTGTGAGAAACTGCCGCCATTGAAGACACTGAGCGCGGGAAGAAGGGGGGCGTGAAAGAAGAAAGGGCGCGAAGAGAAGCCCCGCCCCCTTGTCCAAGAAAAGAGCGTGAAGCGGTGCCCGCCAGAGAAGGCGGAAGAAGAAGAAATGGCGACCAGATAAGCTGGCCGGCTGGCAGAGAGAGTCTAAATGCCAGACCAGCAGATAAAGACAATGTACCTTATCGCAAATGGAGTGATGCCGGTCGTGATGGGCTGGGCGCCAGTCTGGTGCCAGATGCTAGTGCAGCCCCCGGCCCCGCCTCCGAGAAGGGAAAGGGAGCAGCCGAGTGGCGTGGTCGAGCACCCGAGCAGTGTTCCAGGCAGCATTCCCCAGGTCGGAAGCATGGCGGAGGAGCTGCAGCAAAGTGCACCAGGGACCGGAAGAGTGGATCCCGAGCTGGACCTGCTGAGAGAAGAAATGCGAGTCCTGGCCCGGAGGCTGAGCAGCGTGGAAGGGGAAGCGGACCGGCAGAAAGAAACGCCGAGGGTGCCGGAGGATCTGGAGCGGTGGATGGATGCCGCGGAGCAGAAGCAGGGTGAGCAACCAGAAACCCCGTCCAGTCCGGACCCAGGGCCCCGCCACGCGCCCCCGCTTAGCCCCTTCACTGACCCCCTGGCCTTCCCGGCCTACCCCGCAGACGCCCGGTGGGGCACCGGAGGCCTGCCTGAGACCCCCGCAGACGGAGCCTGGGGTGGGGTGAACCCTGAACAACTAGCAGGCCCCCTGCCGAGTCCCCCTGTGAGCCTCCTGGGAATGGCATCCCCGGGAGTGAATTGGGACGCAGCGCCCATTGAGAGCAGGGGACTGCAGCGGCCGCTGCTCCCCAAGGAAACTCCCCTGGCCAACGAACTGACGTGCCGAAGGCTGGTAGTAGAGTACCAGAGGGAGCGGGAACTCCGGGAGGAGAAACGTAGGGCCCGAGAAGTCGTTAATCTGGCCTCCAAAGAAGAGGTCAGGAAGGCCCTGAAGGGATCCGAGTGCCCAGTAAGACGGGGCACCGTAGTGGACTTCCGACAAGCTGGTGGCTGGGGCTTCATTCGGGAGCCCGGTCTGGGCAAGGACGTGTTTGTGGCCCGGAGAGACATCGAGGAGCACCTGCCCAGAGGCCACCCAGGGCGTGATGCCAAGCCGGGTGATGTGGTGGAGTATACACGGCTGATGGGGGACCGTGGATGGTACGCGCTGCATGTACATATCCTGCGGGAAGAAGCGGCCCCAGAAGAGCCAGAGTGGCGCCTCACAGTGCAAGAGCGCGGCATCTCCCCTAGCAGCAGCACCACCTCAAGGCAGACCCAGGCCACAGAACTGAGCAGAGTTCCTGCGACAGCCACTCAGGAGACGCAGACCAGGATCTCCATGGCGTGTGTGATGCAGGGAGCCCGGCCAAAGCAGGGCCCTAGAGACCACAGCAACAGCCCCCTGCAGACAAGCAGCCCTCTGCAGCAGCGCCGTGCAGCACCTGTAAGCAGTCCCACTCCGATCCAGGCTGCAGAACAGCGCAGAAGGTCAGGGACCAGCGCCCAGGGGACCCAGACGATGATATCGTCAGCGTACCTGCTGCCAGGAGCAATGCCGGAGTGGGACCCCAGCATCTACCCTCGTGAGTGAAGATGAAGAGATGCTGAACTGTATATAGCCCCTGTTTGCCCCTCATTCTTTTTGAAGAAGTCCCTTGTGTTTTGCCCCTCATTCTTTTCGAAGATGACACCCTATCCTGCTGTACTGCCCCTAATGCTTTTTGAAGACGTCACCCCCCATGTTTATGTGTTACCGGGCCACTGAACTGGAATGTGGGCCCCGGTGAATGTCTTTGTGTCATGTCATACCAGGCCACTGGACTTAGTGGCTGGTATGTTGTTTATGTGTCTTATGTAACCAGGCCATTGGACTTAATGGCTGGTTGATTTTGTCCCATTGTTGTTGGATTGAAAGAAACGAACTGCCGGGCTACTGGACTTGTTGTAGCCAAGAATGTATATAGTTGCACCCGTTGTGCCCCCTACCAGAATTATGGGGGAAGTGCCCAAACTGTGCAATGAACTGAAAGTGCACACATAGTTTCTTTATAAGAAGTTTGCAACGTTTACTTTTATGTGCCTCCCATAAAGGGAAGAAATGTTTTATTGTTTTATGTTGTTCATACCAAAAATGTTTTGCAGTTCTTCCACATGTTTTTGTTTTGGTTTTTTTTCAGCCCGAGGACGTGCTGGGATTTGCTGTGGGGGAGTGTGGCGCCCCTGAGGCTTCCGTCGCCACAGGTCATTGCACCCCATCCAGCGGTGTGATGCCCCATTCTGAGAGAGGAAGAGAGTGAACTCCGGTCCCCTGGTAAATCCACACTACACCCATTGTTAGGTACATACTGGGACCAGGGAAAGTGGCAGGCAACCCTCCCATGCTGCATGCTGAGAGGGGCTGTAAGACCCATCCCTGCTCCCATAGGGTGGTAGCTTAGCAACTGGGGAGGTGGGAGGAGCCATCCGAGAGCAGACATAGAGAGGAAGGTCTAGTTTAGTCAGTCTACCTCAGGGAGTGAGAGAGTGAGCATGTAGTTGGAGAAGAAGAACGAGAGAAAGGAGGGAGGAGGAGGCCCTGCTGGAGGCAGGCAAGGAGGAAAGAAGGAAAGAAAGAAAGAAAGAAAGAAAGAAGGAAAGAAAGCTCCAAGTCAGACAGGAGCAGAGAAACAGAAGGAGACGCTTCCTGGTGAAGATCCTGGGACCCAGAGGTCCAGGTGACACCACGTAGGAGACAGAAGGGGTCGCAGGGCCACGGGTAGTCCTAGAGGTACCACGAGCAGTCCTAGAGGTACCGCGGAGAGGGCCTAGAGGCGCCACGGGTAGTTGTAGGCTACGGTGGCCTGTTCCACAGTAACATCGGTGGAGAGACTAAGCTGCAACAGGGGACGATCCCTAGAGACTGGAGGAGTGCAAAATCATCTCCAAACAGTAAAAAACCGAGGCCCAGGGAAGGTTGTAGACCCCCAGGGCCAGAACCCATAGCAGACTTCCAGAAAAGGGGCAATCAGCTGACAGGTGACCCCCCAGCCTGGAGGCTGTAGTGGAGGCCAAGCCAGGTCCATCCTAACAAAGGCAAGGCTAAGGAAGACAGCAGAAGAAAGAGACACTAAGGGAAGGGCACCGGCTTTTACTCTCTGAATCACCCAGAAACGGCGGAGGTCCCTGACAGTGGTCCCAGCAGTCTGAGGGTCCCTACAGCTGTGACAAGAACTGTGAGTAAAGAACTTGAACTGCACCCTTGAAGTGGTCTCTGTTATTTCCGCTGCATAGACATTCACAAGCACCAACTGTGCCCCGGGTATTGCTCCACCTGTGGGGAGCAGTACCACCATTGCTGCCATAACATCATCCTGGTGGCCTCACACAGCAGCGGCGGCTTAATAGCCGCATACCACAGGTGGCGTCACGAACACAACTTTAGTCACATAGCCACATATTCAACTGACACCCACCAGGGCCACGGAGCCGGGCCCAGCCACCACTGACTACCACCGGACTAGTCCGGCCCGGCACCGGGTGTCCCATAGCCCTGGGGTGGGCGAGTCACGTGCAATGTGGCCCGCCTGGCTGCAGCGGCGGCAGATCGGTTGTCCCGTTGAATCATACCGGTCTGTGTCTTTTCCTCGGGTTGGCGGTATCCTCCTCTGTCGCATCCATGGGACGTCATCTGGGCTGGAGTCCAACTCGATTCTTGCAGGCGATGGGGTCACTTGTAGAGACTGCACGGTCTTTGCAAGGGCAGCCACAGTCTTGGTCAGCTCCTGGACCTGCTGTCTGAGCTCTGCAGCGGGATCCTTATCCAGGGACTGCGCCTCAGCCCCTGCAGCGGCTCGTGTTGCAGGCACCACCCCTGGGTACGTGATAGCAAGAGGCCGGAGGGGTACTGGGTCATTCGGTGCAGATTCTCTCAGTACCCGGATGGCCTGGTCCTTAAACTTTGCAAAGTCCAGAGCAGGGTTCTGCAGGACCATGATACGCAGCTGTGTCCTGTGGGCATCTGACAGGAGCCCCTCTATGAACTGCTCAGTTAGGAGTTTGTGTTCTTCACGCACACTCTCTGGGTCCACCTGTTTAATTGCTCTCAGGGCCTCCTGCAAGTTTAAGGCATAGTCCCGTATGCTGTCTGTGGCCCGTTGTTTGCACCCAAAGAATCTCATCTTTATCTCTGCTGCGGTGCGAGTGTCAAAAGTACTCTTTAACTTGGCCAGTATCTGGGTTGCTGTCCCTTTATCTGTATCAGGCCAGGACTTCACTTCACGCTGGGCCACGCCGGCTAGCTGCCCCATTAATATGCCCACCTTCTGGCTCTCAGTCAGCGGATACACCCGGAATAAGCTGTGCAGGCTTTCTCTGAAGTCGCTCAAGGTATGGGACTCCCCGGAGTACTGCGACAGCCACTCCGCTCCCGGGATGTACGGCATTGTGATCGGCATTACCGGCGCTACAGCGGGGGCTGGGGCGACGGCGACTGGGATTACATCGGCCAGTGCTGCTGCGTATTGAGCTACCACAGCCACTGGCTCTCCCTCTGTGTCGGACATCTTCCTCCCCCTTAGTGAACCTCACCAGGCTCCGTTCACTTTTCAAAATCTCTTCCGGGTAGCGCGGGGTTAACGACCCTCCGCTCTGATGGCGCGCTCCCTTCGCGCTTTTTGTCAGGCACGCCCCCCTTCTTCCTGCGCTCAGCGAGGCTAATGGCGGCGGCAGTTTTCAAACAGTAACACAGTCTTTTAGGCACAGTTTCTGCAGGCGCACAGTACCCGGTGGGACCGGGCACGAAATCCTGTTCGTGACGCCAAAATTGACTCGCCCACCCCAGGGCTATGGGACACCCGGTGCCGGGCCGGACTAGTCCGGGGGTAGTTAGTGGTGGCGGGGCCCGACTCCGTGGCCCTGGTGGGTGTCAGTTAAAATGGCTGGTGACTTGGGAGTAATTAAAGTTTTTATTTCATGACGCCACCTGTGGTTTGCGGCTATTAAGCCGCCGCTGCTGTGTGAGGCCTCCGGGGTGATATGGCAGCAATGGTGGTACTGCTCCCCACAGGTGGAGCGGTGCCCCGGGGACACTGTTGGTGCTCGTGAGAGTCTATGGTGTTGTGTGGATGACACGGTGCAGGGCCGACAGGCAGTGAAAGAAACAGGCACAAACAGTAGTCTCTTTACCTTCTCCTCTTTTACTTCACAAACGGTTAGTCCTGGGAGACCGTTACAGGTGGTAGAGGGCTCCGGCCGGCCTGGAAGTAACTGAGATGTCTTTTTGGCCAGATGAGTATGAGGCCTACTCCTGTTCTTTTCCTTACTGTGATAGGACCCTGCACTCTGGATTTAGCAATGGCCCTCTTTCTGCTGGGACCGGTGGTACGTCCCTTTCCCTCTGTGTTAGGCTGCACAGGCCCTCTCTGGTGCTTCTCTGCTGGAGTCCACACCAGGCCCTGATGATGCAGCTGTAGCTTCGGGCTGTTTATGGGCCAGGTGCTTGCAGCTCTCCTGCCCTTCGGATTCGGCTACCAGGGAGTATTTTAGGCCCTGGTGGCCACAGACTCCGATGTCCGAGTCTCTTCTGTGCCTCTCTGCTCCTCCTGCTCCACTGGGCCAAGCTACTCCAGCTCTAGGCCCCAGTTCCACAGGACAGCACACTCTGCGTCTGCTTGCTCTGACTTCTCTCTACAGACTGACTACGAACTCCTCCCTCAGGCCAGGCTTAAGGAATGCTCCCTGGAACTTCAGGTTCAGAGCTCCCCCTGCTGGCCTGAGGGAGAACTGCGTTGGATGTTAAACTTACTGGCCAATAGACCTCCAAATTACCTCCAGGCTCAGCATTAACCCTTTGGAGGGGCAATGCTGTTGTGGCGACCAGGTCCTGGGGCGCCACAATTACACATAGAGGGATCTATTCCTATATATTATATAGAGTCATTACACACAGAGGGATCTATTCCTATATATTATATAGAGTCATTACACACAGCGGGATCTATTCCTATATATTATATAGAGTCATTACACACAGCGGGATCTATTCCTATATATTATATAGAGTTATTACACACAGAGGGATCTATTCCTATATATTATATAGAGTTATTACACACAGAGGGATCTATTCCTATATATTATATAGAGTCATTACACACAGAGGGATCTATTCCTATATATTATATAGAGTCATTACACACAGAGGGATCTATTTCTATATATTATATAGAGTCATTACACACAGCGGGATCTATTCCTACATATAATATAGAGTCATTACACACAGAGGGATCTATTCCTATATATTATATAGAGTCATTACACACAGAGGGATCTATTCCTATATATTATATAGAGTCATTACACACAGAGGGATCTATTCCTACATATAATATAGAGTCATTACACACAGAAAGATCTATTCCTATATATTATATAGAGTCATTACACACAGAGCGATCTATTCCTATATATGATATAGAATCATTACGAAGTGGGCGAAGTGTCAGAGTCTGCAATGTTAGTCCAATGCCGCCATGACAGCCAGCAAAGTTTGTGCAAAATTCTGTGTGACAAAAGGTCATATAAGAGCACATATTGTGCACATATGTCGCGGGCGGGGAGGAGGGTGTCAGCACACCGCGCTCACCCCTTCTGCTCGGGTCCGGCGGCTGCCGCTGCTCAGTGGTGGCTCGAGCTGTGGGCCGGATCCCGGGGGTTTCTCTCGAGCGGCACTCCTCGCCCGTGAGTGAAAGGGGGGTTGTTGGGTGTGGGGATTGTTTATTATCCGTGACGCCACCCACGGTTGTGGTGATTTCACCACCGCTGCTCAGTATGGGGCTCCCGGGGATGGTGATGCGGAGCAGCCAGGTGTTGTGTTGCCCCTCCGTGGGTAGGGGTTGGTGATCCCGGGGCCTGGTGATGGCTTGGGAGGTGCAGGGCCTGGTGGGCGCAGGGACGCGGGGGCGCAGCGCTGTGCCTTGCGGCACTGTGGTACTCACTCAGCCTGAGACGTTGACACAGTTTGTACGGTAAACCAAACGGCTAGTAAGACGGTTCCCATGGACGGCTGCTTTTGCTCTCCCAGTAGGTGACGGTGATGTCCCTCTTCCTTGCACCTTTGTGTACTTGTTGGTTGCGATGGATCCCCACTGGTAACCCGCTCCCCGGCTTCAAGCTGGGCCGGAGGAGCTCTACTCTTTGCCTGCAGGCGCTGGCCCTAAGAGACTGGTGCCTTCGGGACTTGGTTGTTGGGGGATCTACGTCCCCTTCACTGACGGATTCGGAAAATTCTGGCGACTCCAAGCCTTGCCGGAGTCCGAGAGGCCTTCGGAACACTGCTCCAGACCGCCGGGCACACAGCCTACGGGGTCCTTCCAGGAACGTCCAAACGGTCCCCCTCCAGACAGTCACCGCCGTTGCTGACCTTGCTGACCTGTCCTGCACACAGCTGGACCACTTCAGGCTTTCTCTGTCACCACTCTTGCTTTCCTCCTCTACCACTTTGCTTTCTGTTACTTTCACTTAGCTGTTTACTCCTTCACTTCCCTAACTGTTCTTCACTCTTGCCCTGCCTGGGCAAAACTCTGCTGTTTACTCTCTCATGTCCCTCACTGGACTGCCTGGTACTTCCTGCCTCCAGAGCTGTGATCTCCTCGGTGGGCGGAGCCAACCGCCTGGCCCACCCCCTGGTGTGAACCATCAGCCTCTGGAGGAAGGCAACAAGGATTTTTGGTTCAGCTTAGGTGTGCCTACCTGGGATGTAGGGTGTGGTGGTGTGTGATCTGTGTCCCCTGGCTTGCCCAGGGCGACACATTCCCCCTTAGCAAAATGCAGACCGTCCGCGGGCTGCCGTCCAACACCGGTTTTATTTTTCTGAAAAGATAACATGGTAAATCAAACATAAATACATTTTTAATAACTCTTCCCTTACGAGAGGCACATTTCTTTAACGTTGCATAACGGTTTACGGTTACGGTTTCCGCTCTCTCCCACCCAAGCAACCTGGCCCTGATGCTGCCCCTAAAGCCCAGGCAGCACCCCTTGACCCCCAGTCCAGCACACGGTACCCGAGCGGGATCTGTCCTTCCCCTCCAGAGGGTAGCCACCGGTCCCTTTGGTGGCTGGGCCCCAGCCGACTCTGCTGCGGGCCCTCCCTCCAATCTGCCTCTCCGGAGGCGGCCTGCGGAAACGGTAACGGCAAACAACATATTTACAAGCCACTTAACGTTTGTGGTTGCCCTGCAAGTTCACGGGCTTGTCCATAGATAGTTCCCATGCAAAAACAACTTGTAAACGGTCCCCACGGGGACAACGGTGCCGGCTCCAGCCGGTTGCAAATCACAAGCAAATCAGGTTACTGTTCGGTAATCATTTCTCATTTTTCAAACTTTCAAACTTTTCAAACAAACTTAAACTCAGTGGTGGTCCCAACGGGGACTGTGCAGCGGGCATCTGCTGCCCTACTCCGGTTGCTCAAGCTCTGGTGCCGCTGCCAAGGGAGGGAGGTCTGCGCTCGCTCGGGCCTCCGGGCCCCTCCTTAGTTTAGCGTCCAGCGCGAACCACCCCCGCTCCCCAAAGTACCGGGTGTATTGTACGATGTCGCCCGGCATCAGGTTGCGGCCGGGATGCTCCTCAGGCAGGTGGGCATTCACATCCCGCCGGGCCACAAACACTTCGGCCTCCAGGCCCGGTTCGTAGATGAACCCGTAGCCCCGGCGGACATCAAACCGCCTCACCTGCCCCTCGTACAACGGTCCCCGGACACGGGCGGTTGCTTGCCGGAGGTTTTCTTTCTCTCGGATAGCTCGGGCCACCAGCTCGGCCTTCTTCCGCTCCCTCTCGGCGATCTCCAGGCCCAGCGGTACCGGCTCCCTATCCCAATACGGCGCTGCCGCCAGCGCCGGCGCACGGGTCGGGCCCCGCGGGACATCCTGGACATTGCCCACTGTCAGGAATCTGGGCGGCATGTCCCGCGGTGTCTTGGCCTTGGGCGCTGCCTTGCAACAACAACCCGGCGCTACCTCAGCCGAGGTGTGGGGGATGGGCATAGGGGCTTTCCGCTGCTGGGCCTTCGGCTCGGAGCGGGCTATCGGCTCCGGCTCGGGGAACTTCTCAAGGGATGCCTCCGGTTCAACCTTCGGGATCTTCCACGGCAACACCTCCGGTTTACTACGGGCTCTGACTACAGGTTGGCCCGCCTGGGCGGGGACGCTGGGTACTGCTACCGGTTGCGGTGGTAGCAGGCCTAGTGGCGGGGTCACGGCCTCCGGGACGGGTGGCGAGGGAGGCGACGGGGGGAGAGGGCTTGGACCGGGCCCCACAGCCGCGAAGACCGGCCCTTCAAGGGCATCGGGACGTGGGTCACTCACCCTCCCTTTCTCCGCCTCCTCCTCGCGTCTCCGCACGGTGGCTACAACGTCCGCCATGTCGGCCTCCCACTCCTCCATGAGGAGCTGCATCTTCACCTGCAGCCTTTGGTAGAGCTGCGCAGTTCAGATTTCCACCCACGCCGCGGTTCCAGGCGCGGGGGCTACGGTGTCGCGGGACGGCATCCACATGATGGCTTCTTTTCTTTCCAGGAACGGGATGTCTGCAGAGTTCTGGCGTCCCTGCTTTTATAGCTGCAGCTACATGCGTCCAGCCGCCATCGCGTCCCCCTTAGCTCTTTCCGGCCCCTCCTCTCTCGGGGCGGGGTTTTGGCCTTCGCGCCTCTACTGCTCGAGAAGACGCTCGAGCGGGAACTTTTCGCGCCAAAGATGGCGGCTTCTGAAATTTTTCTGCCGGATACCTCCGGCGGTAACAAGGCGCACCTCTACCAGACGGCAGAGCGGTAAGATCCTGTTCGTGACGCCAAGTTGTCGCGGGCGGGGAGGAGGGTGTCAGCACACCGCGCTCACCCCTTCTGCTCGGGTCCGGCGGCTGCCGCTGCTCAGTGGTGGCTCGAGCTGTGGGCCGGATCCCGGGGGTTTCTCTCGAGCGGCACTCCTCGCCCGTGAGTGAAAGGGGGGTTGTTGGGTGTGGGGATTGTTTATTGTCCGTGACGCCACCCACGGTTGTGGTGATTTCACCACCGCTGCTCAGTACAGGGGTCCCGGGGATGGTGATGCGGAGCAGCCAGGTGTTGTGTTGCCCCTCCGTGGGTAGGGGTTGGTGATCCCGGGGCCTGGTGATGGCTTGGGAGGTGCAGGGCCTGGTGGGCGCAGGGACGCGGGGGCGCAGCGCTGTGCCTTGCGGCACTGTGGTACTCACTCAGCCTGAGACGTTGACACAGTTTGTACGGTAAACCAAACGGCTGGTAAGACGGTCCCACGGACGGCTGCACTTGCTCTCCCAGTAGGTGACGGTGATGTCCCTTTTCCTTGCACCTTTGTGTACTTGTTGGTTGCGATGGGTCCCCACCGGTAACCCGCTCCCCGGCTTCAAGCTGGGCCGGAGGAGCTCTACTCTTTGCCCGCAGGCGCTGGCCCTAAGAGACTGGTGCCTTGGCGGTGGCGGTGTCTCTCTTACACTGGCTGGGCTGTTGCCTTCAATCGGGACTTGGTTGTTGGGGGATCTACGTCCACTTCACTGACGGATTCGGCAAATTCTGGCGACTCCAAGCCTTGCCGGGGTCCGAGAGGCCCCTGCCCTGGTGCTGACTGTCCTTCGGAACACTGCTCCAGACCGCCGGGCACACAGCCTACGGGGTCCTTCCAGGAACTTCCAAACGGTCCCCCTCCAGACAGTCACCACCGTTGCTGACCTTGCTGACCTGTCCTGCACACAGCTGGACCACTTCAGGCTTTCTCCGTCACCACTCTTGCTTTCCTCCTCTACCACTTTGCTTTCTGTTACTTTCACTTAGCTGTTTACTCCTTCACTTCCCTAACTGTTCTTCACTCTTGCCCTGCCTGGGCTAAACTCTGCTGTTTACTCTCTCATGTCCCTCACTGGACTGCCTGGTACTTCCTGCCTCCAGAGCTGTGATCTCCTCGGTGGGCGGAGCCAACCGCCTGGCCCACCCCCTGTTGTGAACCATCAGCCTCTGGAGGAAGGCAACAAGGGTTTTTGGTTCAGCTTTGGTGTGCCTACCTGGGATGTAGGGTGTGATGGTGTGTGATCTGTGTCCCCTGGCTTGCCCAGGGCGACACACATATATTTCCCTTTATCAGGATCAGACTCTTGCCCCTTTCTAGTACAGACATTGCACCAATACAGTTTCATCCCCAGAACACCTTCTAATGTATGACTGTAGATGTTTGGAAAAAATGCAGAATATTACCATATACTCCAAGCGTCAGCGACTACTCTAAATACTGCAAGAGCTGGAAATGAGAAGTCATCTGAGAAATCAGGAATTACACCGCCATATGGTGCTCAATACCGGCTTCACTGAAGAATATATTCACATCACCTGAGGATGGTGGAGCTTACAGAGGAGAAATGAGGTAAAGGACGCGCCAATATCTGTGTACCACTCACTAAAATTCAAGGAAAAAGCAATTAATGCCGTACTCCATAGTCACAGTAATTACCCTCTCAGCCAGTTCTTACAGTGTCTGTTTTTCAAAAATTGAGGAACAATCAATACGGAAAGATTTACTGAGCCAAAAACTGCTTGTCACCCAACTTGCATTACAGGGACCTGATCGCCAGGGTGAGGTAAGCGATCCCTCACCTTACCTCCCGAATGCTGCAACCACGATGGGTTCACTCTCTATTTCTCTCTCTTATAATACTGCCACGAAGGTACATGAATATAACTACCATAATACTGCTCCCTATGTGCATGAATATAACTACTATAATACTGCCACGAAGGTACATGAATATAACTACTATAATACTGCCCCTATGTACATGAATATAACTACTATAATACTGCCACCTATGTACAAGAATATTACCACTATAATACTGCTCCTATGTACAAGAATATAACTACTATAATACTGCCCCCTATGTACATGAATATAACTACTATAATACTGCCACCTATGTACAAGAATATTACCACTATAATACTGCTCCTATGTACAAGAATATAACTACTATAATACTGCCACCTATGTACATGAATATAACTACTATAATACTGCCCCCTATGTACAAGAATATAACTACTATAATACTGCTCCTATGTACAAGAATATAACTACTATAATATTGCCCCTATGTACAAGAATAGAACTACTATAATATTGCCCCCTATGTACAGGAATATAACTACTATAATACTGCTCCTATGTACAAGAATATAACTACCATAATACTGCTCTCTATGTACAAGAATATAACTGCTATAATACTGCCCCTATATACAAGAATATAACTGCTATAATACTGCTCCTATGTACAAGAATATAACTGCTATAATACTGCTCCTATGTACAAGAATATAACTGCTATAATACTGCCCCCTATGTACAAGAATATAACTACTATAATACTGCCCCTATGTACAAGAATATAACTACTATAATACTGCCCCTATGTACAAGAATATAACTGCTATAATACTGCTCCTATGTACAAGAATATAACTGCTATAATACTGCTCCTATGTACAAGAATATAACTGCTATAATACTGGTCCCTATGTACAAGAATAGATCTACTATAATACTGCTCCTTTGTACAAGAATAGAACTACTATAATACTGCCCCTATGTACAAGAATATAACTGCTATAATACTGCTCCTATGTACAAGAATATAACTGCTATAATACTGCTCCTATGTACAAGAATATAACTGCTATAATACTGGTCCCTATGTACAAGAATAGATCTACTATAATACTGCTCCTTTGTACAAGAATAGAACTACTATAATACTGCCCCTATGTACAAGAATAGAACTACTATAATACTGCCGCTATGTACAAGAATAGAACTACTATAATATTGTCCCCTATGTACATGAATATAACTACTATAATACTGCTCCTATGTAAAAGAATATAACTACTATAATACTGCCCCTATGTACAAGAATATAACTGCTATAATACTGCTCCTATGTACAAGAATATAACTACTATAATACTGCCCCCTGTGTACAAGAATATAACTACTATAATACTGCCCCTATGTACAAGAATATAACTACTATAATACTGGTCCCTATGTACAAGAATATAACTACTATAATACTGCCCCCTGTGTACAAGAATATAACTACTATAATACTGCCCCTTTGTACAGGAATATAACTACTATAATACTGCTCCTATGTACAAGAATATAACTACTATAATACTGCCCCTATATACAAGAATATAACTACTATAATACTGCCCCCTATGTACAAGAATATAACTACTATAATACTGCTCCTATGTACAAGAATATAACTACTATAATTCTGTCCCTTATGTACAAGAATATAACTACTATAATACTGCCCCTATGTACAAGAATATAACTGCTATAATGCTGCCCCCTATGTACAAGAATATAACTGCTATAATACTGCTCCTATGTACAAGAATATAACTGCTATAATACTGCTCCTATGTACAAGAATATAACTACTATAATACTGCCCCCTGTGTACAAGAATATAACTACTATAATACTGCCCCTATGTACAAGTATATAACTACTATAATACTGCTCCCTATATACAAGAATATAACTACTATAATACTGCCCCCTGTGTACAAGAATATAACTACTATAATACTGGTCCCTATGTACAAGAATATAACTACTATAATACTGCTCCTATGTACAAGAATATAACTACTATAATACTGCTCCTATGTACAAGGATATAACTACTATAATACTGCCCCCCTATGTACAAGAATATAACTACTATAATACTGGTCCTATGTACAAGAATATAACTGCTATAATACTGCCCCTATGTACAAGAATATAACTACTATAATACTGCTCCCTATATACAAGAATATAACTACTATAATACTGCCCCCTGTGTACAAGAATATAACTACTATAATACTGCCCCTATGTACAAGAATATAACTACTATAATACTGGTCCCTATGTACAAGAATAGAACTACTATAATACTGCCCCCTATGTACAAGAATAGAACTACTATGATATTGCCCCTATGTACATGAATATAACTACTATAATACTGCTCCTATGTACAAGAATATAACTACTATAATACTGCCCCTATGTACAAGAATATAACTGCTATAATACTGCTCCTATGTACAAGAATATAACTACTATAATACTGCCCCCTGTGTACAAGAATATAACTATATAATACTGCTCCTATGTACAAGAATATAACTACTATAATACTGCTCCTATGTACAAGAATATATCTACTATAATACTGCCCCCTATGTACAAGAATATAACTACTATAATACTGCCCCCTATGTACAAGAATATAACTACTATAATACTGCCGCTATGTACAAGAATAGAACTACTATAATACTGCCCCCTGTGTACAAGAATATAACTACTATAATACTGCCCCTATGTACAAGAATATAACTACTATAATACTGGTCCCTATGTACAAGAATATAACTACTATAATACTGCCCCCTGTGTACAAGAATATAACTACTATAATACTGCCCCTTTGTACAAGAATATAACTACTATAATACTGCTCCTATGTACAAGAATATAACTACTATAATTCTGTCCCTTATGTACAAGAATATAACTACTATAATACTGCCCCTATGTACAAGAATATAACTGCTATAATACTGCTCCTATGTACAAGAATATAACTGCTATAATACTGCTCCTATGTACAAGAATATAACTTCTATAATACTGCCCCCTGTGTACAAGAATATAACTACTATAATACTGCCCCTATGTACAAGAATATAACTACTATAATACTGCCCCCTATGTACAAGAATATAACTACTATAATACTGCCCCCTGTGTACAAGAATATAACTACTATAATACTGCCCCCTATGTACACGAATATAACTACTATAATACTGCCCCTTTGTACAAGAATATAACTACTATAATACTGGTCCCTATGTACAAGAATATAACTACTATAATACTGCCCCTGTGTACAAGAATATAACTACTATAATACTGCCCCCTATGTACACGAATATAACTACTATAATACTGGTCCCTATGTACAAGAATATAACTACTATAATACTGCCCCCTATGTACACGAATATAACTACTATAATACTGGTCCCTATGTACAAGAATAGAACTACTATAATACTGCCCCCTATGTACAAGAATATAACTACTATAATACTGCCCCTTTGTACAAGAATATAACTACTATAATACTGGTCCCTATGTACAAGAATATAACTACTATAATACTGCTCCTATGTACCAGAATATAACTACTATAATTCTGTCCCTTATGTACAAGAATATAACTACTATAATACTGCTCCTATGTACAAGAATATAACTGCTATAATACTGCCCCTTATATACAAGAATATAACTACTATAATACTGCTCCTATGTACAAGAATATAACTGCTATAATACTGCTCCTATGTACAAGAATATAACTACTATAATACTGCCCCCTGTGTACAAGAATATAACTACTATAATACTGCTCCTATGTACAAGAATATAACTACTATAATACTGCCCCTATGTACAAGAATATAACTGCTATAATACTGCTCCTATGTACAAGAATATAACTACTATAATACTGCCCCCTGTGTACAAGAATATAACTACTATAATACTGCCCCTATGTACAAGAATATAACTACTATAATACTGGTCCCTATGTACAAGAATATAACTACTATAATACTGCTCCTTTGTACAAGAATATAACTACTATAATACTGCCCCTATGTACAAGAATAGAACTACTATAATACTGCCGCTATGTACAAGAATAGAACTACTATAATACTGCCCCCTGTGTACAAGAATATAACTACTATAATACTGCCCTATGTACAAGAATATAACTACTATAATACTGGTCCCTATGTACAAGAATATAACTACTATAATACTGCCCCCTGTGTACAAGAATATAACTACTATAATACTGCCCCTTTGTACAAGAATATAACTACTATAATACTGCTCCTATGTACAAGAATATAACTACTATAATTCTGTCCCTTATGTACAAGAATATAACTACTATAATACTGCCCCTATGTACAAGAATATAACTACTATAATACTGGTCCCTATGTACAAGAATAGAACTACTATAATACTGCTCCTTTGTACAAGAATATAACTACTATAATACTGCCCCTATGTACAAGAATAGAACTACTATAATACTGCCCCTATGTACAAGAATAGAACTACTATAATATTGCCCCCTATGTACATGAATATAACTACTATAATACTGCTCTTATGTACAAGAATATAACTACTATAATACTGCCCCTATGTACAAGAATATAACTACTATAATACTGCCCCTATGTACAAGAATATAACTGCTATAATACTGCTCCTATGTACAAGAATATAACTGCTATAATACTGCTCCTATGTACAAGAATATAACTACTATAATACTGCTCCTATGTACAAGAATATAACTGCTATAATACTGCTCCTATGTACAAGAATATAACTGCTATAATACTGCTCCTATGTACAAGAATATAACTACCATAATACTGCCCCCTATGTACAAGAATATAACTACTATAATACTGCCCCCTATGTACAAGAATATAACTACTATAATACTGCCCCCTATGTACAGGAATATAACTACTATAATACTGCCCCCTATGTACAAGAATAGAACTACTATAATACTGCCCCTATGTACAATAATATAACTGCTATAATACTGCTCCTATGTACAAGAATATAACTGCTATAATACTGCTCCTATGTACAAGAATATAACTACTATAATACTGCTCCTATGTACAAGAATATAACTACTATAATACTGCTCCTATGTACAAGAATATATCTACTATAATACTGCCCCCTATGTACAAGAATATAACTACTATAATACTGCCCCCTATGTACAGGAATATAACTACTATAATACTGCCCCTATGTACAAGAATAGAACTACTATAATACTGCCCCTATGTACAATAATATAACTGCTATAATACTGCTCCTATGTACAAGAATATAACTACTATAATACTGCTCCTATGTACAAGAATATATCTACTATAATACTGCCCCCTATGTACAAGAATATAACTACTATAATACTGCCCCCTATGTACAAGAATATAACTACTATAATACTGCCCCCTATATACAAGAATATAACTACTATAATACTGCCTCCTATGTACAGGAATATAACTACTATAATACTGCCCCTATGTACGGGAATATAACCACTATAATACTGCCCTCTACGTACAAGAATATAACTACTATAATACTGCCCCCTATATACAAGAATATAACTGCTATAATACAGCCTCTTTTATAAAGTGTAATGTGTTTGGTGACTGCTTTTCTGCTTCCTCCTTACATTACAGAGGTTCTTGCAGTGATTGTCAGTAATCTGGACTCGTCACGTTAAGTATCAGACTGGAATTCTTGTCGATTTTATCCATTAGTAAATATTAATAAGTATGGCAGGCGGTAAGTAGAGTGATTCCAATCACATCTGCTGAAATCCGCATCTTGTTGACCCCGCTGAGGAGCCACCTTCCCTTCAGCCTCTCTGTGGAAGCGTTTTGGATGTGTGCGGCACTGGAAGTCACATATGATGAGCAGTGTGTGCCTAGCATTATAATGGCACACTTATGTTCAATGACTTGTTTGTTCGGATTCATCCGTCTACGTACGGTGTCTGAGCAGAGGTCTCCGAGGAGAGAGACGTGCGTGATGGTAGTTGTGACAACCAGAAAATTGCATATAATGCTGCATAATATCCGAAGAAAAGGCTTCAAACCTCCCATGAATGTCATAAATAAAACATACCGCATGCGGGGTACGCCGTGTGGTCAGGTTCTCCCTTGTGTCAGCATTGTGTCACCATCATTAAAATGTTACTATTCGTTATTTTTTTGGTGTCAACATTTTTTTTTCTATTATTAGTAGCCAACACAGGTCAGAAAACAAAATGTATGAATTCTAAATGCTCACAGCAAATGATACAATGTGTCCCTCACATGCCGAAGCTCAGTGAAATAACTTTATGGGGTCCGAGCTCTGTTTCTTTCATGAAGCAAGTAACCCCTTGTAGTTCATTCCTATGGTCAACATTAAGCCCTAGAAAGACACCATTTTTCTAGGCTTTGGCTCACAATATTTATTTTAGGTTTTAGGTTTATTGTTGCTAGTGATGATAATCCACAATATAAGCATAAAACTCACGTTTTGTTTTTATACAAAAGCCATACTCAGTGTTACGAACCGGCGCCGCCATACCCGCAAGCAGCCTGCTGCAGTTCCTGTTGCGCCCAGGCGCCGGCTGCCGTTCTTGGCCGTGCCTCGGGTCGTCCAGTTGGCTGTTCCTTCCACCACGTCTAAGTGTGGAGAGGCGGCTAGTGCGCATGCGTGCGCCGATTTACCCCAGCCAGAGTTTAAGCCCGGTGTTTTGCCTAGTGAGCATGCTCAGCCTGTTTGTGTTATGTCTGAGACTAAGTCCTCAGTTCAGGCTACTGAGCATGCTCAAACTGATAGTCTTCTTTCTAAGCCTGTGGCTCAGGCTACTGAGCATGCTCAGGCACTTAGTGCATCAGAGGCTAGGTCCGGTAAGGACCTCACTGAGCATGTCCGTGAGGTGGCAGGTCCTGATAGGGCAGAGGGTGTCAGGTGTCCTGATGACGTGGCAACTCCGGACTGGCTCACAGAGGCCCGCCCCTATGATCTGGCACCTCAGTATTGGTCGTCAGACGATGACTGGTGAAGTGTTTGGGGCGTGGCTGCCATGAGGTCATCAATGACGTGGCGGTTCCAGATAGGTCGCATGTGACGTCACTGATGACATGGCACTCTGCTATTGGACCTTGGTGGTTCCACCCTGGGTTTGGGGCGGACCCAGGTTATAAAAGGGGCTGGAGACAACATGGAGGTGCGCAGTCTTCACTTTTGCTCAGTCAGAGCACACCTCCATGTTAGAGCCTCATTGCGGCATAAGCCTATGTTGGGAAGCGGTAGGTAGGGTTAGGCGAACGGTGCCTGTCACGCCAAGATTCGTGGCTCGGCACATCAGGGTCAGGCGCCGTGCTTCCCTCCTGCCGTTCCAGTCTTGCTATAGCAGCCCAGTGGCGTTAACTGGGCTGCGGCTGCTGTGCTTCCTGTCCAATTGTGCCCCCTACGCACACGGACAACGCACCTGCTGCGCCAACTGTCCGATTGTGCCCCCTACGCACACGGACAACGCACCTGCTGCGCCACCTGTCCGATTGTGCCCCCTACGCACACGGACAACGCACCTGCTGCGCCACCTGTCCGGTTGTGCCCCCTACGCGCACGGACGGCGTACTCCAGGACCCCTGTGGAGTTAACAGGGTGTTCCTTATTTTCCTCGGCTTCCCGGTCAACGCTACTGGTGTACCCATCTGGCCTGACGTGTCCTACACACACGTGGCCAGTCAAGAGGTGGCCAGAAACGCTAATCGGAGGACCGCTCGGCCTGACGTGTCCTACACACGTGGCCGACAGGGCGCTTTCGTGGCGGTCTTCCGGTCAACGCTACCTGGTTACCACCCGGCCTGACGTGTTTCCTGCACACGTGGTTGGTGTAGCGCTAGGTGCACCAAAACGCTAATCGGGTTGTCGTCCGGTCTGACGTGTCCCAACACACGTGACCGGTTCCCAGAGTTCCTGGGTTATCTCAGAGCCATCCAGCTCTATAGTCTCCGCCTAACCCTCAGGTGCCAGCAGCTCCATTGTCATCTGGAGCACGGTGGGCCCCGACTGACGATTAGGATATATACCCCCTGGTCCTAATCTGCCGGTCCCCCCGTAACAGTAAGACTGCGCCAGGGTCTGGCTGGCATGGCGGAGATGGAGCAGCTACGTCAGTTCATGCTGCAGCTTGATGCCAGAGTGAGGTCTCTGGAGAAGTCTGCTCTTGCTGCTGATATGGATGATGTGGTGGCTCAAGCGGCTGCAATGGTGTCAGTCACCAAGCCTACTCCAACCCTCCCTCACCTCTCGCTGCCCAACAAGTTTACGGGGAACAGCAAGGCATGTAGGGGATTCGTGAACCAGTGCTCACTCCATCTAGAGCTGTTGGCTGCACGGTTTCCTACAGAGAGGTCGAAGGTGGGGTTTATCATCTCCTTGCTCTCTGATAGAGCACTGGAGTGGGCTACACCATTGTGGGAGAGGAATGACCCCGTAGTACAGGACTCTAAGGAGTTTTTGGAGTCCTTGCGACAAGTGTTCCTGGGGCCTCAGGTCACTCACGACTCGGCCCTACAGCTACTGACTTTGGAGCAGGGGCGTACCTCCTCAAGTCAATATGCTGTGAGTTTCAGGACACTTGCTGCAGAACTGGGGTGGTCAGAGAGGACTCTCATTCCACTGTACTGGAGGGGATTAGCCTCGCACGTGAAGGACGCATTAGCGTCGCGTGAGGTACCAACTACCCTTGAGGGCCTCATGACTCTGGCTACCCGCATTGACCTGCGGACCTCCGAACGTCAGCTGGAGCGCAGGTCAGAGGGTCGTTCAGCCACTGTAGTGGTCTCTCCTACTGCACCTCCCTTAGAGGACATCTCTGTCCCTATGGACATCTCTAGGGTTGGTGTTGCTAGGTCTTCGAGTCGCAAGGGCATTTCCTGTTTCGCTTGTGGGCAGTATGGTCATTATGCCAACCGTTGCCCAAAGCGTCAGGATAAGCGACCACGATTGGTGACCATAGCTGGAGGTAGACTGGACTCTGCGTCATCCATTAGGGTGACGTTTCCCGCGTCCATTTCCTTTAAGGGGTCAACATGGTCCACAAGGGCAAGTGTGGACACAGGTGCTGGGGATAGTTTCATCTCCTCCTCTTTTGCCCGGCAGCATGCCATCCCGCTGGTGCAAATGCCAAGGCCAGTGAGAGTCCGTGTGGTGGATGGGTCCTTGTTGCCCAAGGTAATTCACCAGCGGACAGTGCCCATTACCCTTGCCATGTCATCTGGGCATAGGGAGACCATTTCATTTCTGGTTCTCCCTAAGGGTGCAGATGATATTCTGCTGGGTATTCCTTGGTTGAAGCGGCATTCCCCACATATCGACTGGTCGTCTGGGGTGATTACGCGGTGGAGCGAGTCTTGTAGCTCCCACTGCATGTCTCCATCTTCCGCCCGTCGCTCAGTGATATCTGTGGCGACTATAGACCATTCGAGTGGGAGGGCCGCTAGAGGGGGGGGTACTGTTACGAACCGGCGCCGCCATACCCGCAAGCAGCCTGCTGCAGTTCCTGTTGCGCCCAGGCGCCGGCTGCCGTTCTTGGCCGTGCCTCGGGTCGTCCAGTTGGCTGTTCCTTCCACCACGTCTAAGTGTGGAGAGGCGGCTAGTGCGCATGCGTGCGCCGATTTACCCCAGCCAGAGTTTAAGCCCGGTGTTTTGCCTAGTGAGCATGCTCAGCCTGTTTGTGTTATGTCTGAGACTAAGTCCTCAGTTCAGGCTACTGAGCATGCTCAAACTGATAGTCTTCTTTCTAAGCCTGTGGCTCAGGCTACTGAGCATGCTCAGGCACTTAGTGCATCAGAGGCTAGGTCCGGTAAGGACCTCACTGAGCATGTCCGTGAGGTGGCAGGTCCTGATAGGGCAGAGGGTGTCAGGTGTCCTGATGACGTGGCAACTCCGGACTGGCTCACAGAGGCCCGCCCCTATGATCTGGCACCTCAGTATTGGTCGTCAGACGATGACTGGTGAAGTGTTTGGGGCGTGGCTGCCATGAGGTCATCAATGACGTGGCGGTTCCAGATAGGTCGCATGTGACGTCACTGATGACATGGCACTCTGCTATTGGACCTTGGTGGTTCCACCCTGGGTTTGGGGCGGACCCAGGTTATAAAAGGGGCTGGAGACAACATGGAGGTGCGCAGTCTTCACTTTTGCTCAGTCAGAGCACACCTCCATGTTAGAGCCTCATTGCGGCATAAGCCTATGTTGGGAAGCGGTAGGTAGGGTTAGGCGAACGGTGCCTGTCACGCCAAGATTCGTGGCTCGGCACATCAGGGTCAGGCGCCGTGCTTCCCTCCTGCCGTTCCAGTCTTGCTATAGCAGCCCAGTGGCGTTAACTGGGCTGCGGCTGCTGTGCTTCCTGTCCAATTGTGCCCCCTACGCACACGGACAACGCACCTGCTGCGCCAACTGTCCGATTGTGCCCCCTACGCACACGGACAACGCACCTGCTGCGCCACCTGTCCGATTGTGCCCCCTACGCACACGGACAACGCACCTGCTGCGCCACCTGTCCGGTTGTGCCCCCTACGCGCACGGACGGCGTACTCCAGGACCCCTGTGGAGTTAACAGGGTGTTCCTTATTTTCCTCGGCTTCCCGGTCAACGCTACTGGTGTACCCATCTGGCCTGACGTGTCCTACACACACGTGGCCAGTCAAGAGGTGGCCAGAAACGCTAATCGGAGGACCGCTCGGCCTGACGTGTCCTACACACGTGGCCGACAGGGCGCTTTCGTGGCGGTCTTCCGGTCAACGCTACCTGGTTACCACCCGGCCTGACGTGTTTCCTGCACACGTGGTTGGTGTAGCGCTAGGTGCACCAAAACGCTAATCGGGTTGTCGTCCGGTCTGACGTGTCCCAACACACGTGACCGGTTCCCAGAGTTCCTGGGTTATCTCAGAGCCATCCAGCTCTATAGTCTCCGCCTAACCCTCAGGTGCCAGCAGCTCCATTGTCATCTGGAGCACGGTGGGCCCCGACTGACGATTAGGATATATACCCCCTGGTCCTAATCTGCCGGTCCCCCCGTAACACTCAGTGTATTAATAAAGTCAACCTGAGTCTTTCTTCTCCTGCACACTAAAAAGTCTGGAAATGGGTTATCTACAATGCCACTGAGTAACAGGAGTGATAACTTAAGTGATGTAGACAGAGCATAAAAAGTTACCACACTGAGCTGCTGTGGGGGATGTTCAGTTATGTCTACCCTTTTAGATATCACAGACTATAGTGCCACTAACAGGAGTGATAACTTAAGTGATGGAGACAGAGCATAAAAAGTTAACACACTGAGCAGCTGTGTGGAATGTTCAGTTATGTCTACCCTATTAGATATCACAGACTATAGCGCCACTGAGTAACAAGAGTGACAACTTAAATGATGGACACAGAGCATAAAAGATTAACACACTGAGCTGCTGTGTGGAATGTTCAGTTATGTCTACCCTATTAGATATCACAGACTATAGCGCCACTGAGTAACAAGAGTGACAACTTAAATGATGGACACAGTGCATAAAAGGTTAACACACTGAGCTGCTGTGTGGAATGTTCAGTTATGTCTACCCTCTTAGATGTCAAAGACTATAGTGCCACTAAGTAACAGGAGTGATAACTTAAGTGATGGAGACACAGCATAAAAAGGTAACACACTGAGCTGCTGTTTTATATGTTCAGTTATGTGGAAGGGTAGAGTTAACATTAGCATGTCAGAGTTTGACGATTGCTTCACTAGAAGTGTCTGAGTACTGCTGCCATATGTGCAGAGAATTGCCACTTTTGAAGCAGCCAGACAAGTGCTTCTGTTTAAGGAACAGTACCTCGGTGACTGTGTGGTTAGGCCATAAATGTGTGCAGGCTGCATGAGAAGAGGAACTGCAGGGTACTGTAGCCATTACTAGCTCATTGCTGCATACCAACGTCTGTTAAAGCCTGTTACATCTTAAAGTGACCAGACCTCCAGTGAATAGTGGTAAATATGGCCCCGGGTTAGGGGGTGGAGGAAGCATTTTTTTCCCATTTTATTAATTTGCCTTATATACAAGTTATTATACGGAAAATCATTTTTTTTTTAATTGTTGCCCCTGGCGCCACCCATCATGACCTGACGCCCTAGGTACTGGACCTCCTATACCTAGTGGTAGATTTGGCCCTGGCCTAGGGGGTGGAAGAAGCATTTTTTTTTACCCAATTTGCCTTATATACAAGTTATTATACAGGAAAGATTTTTTATTTTATTTTTAAATTCTTGTCCCTTGTGGCGCCCCATGCGACCTGCCGCCCTAGGTATTGGAACTTTAGTACCTAGTGGTAAATATGGCCCTGGCCTAGGGGGTGGAAGAAGCATTTTTTTTCCCCACGTTATTCATTTGCCTTATATACAAGTTATTATACAAGAAAGATTTTTTAAAAATTCTTGTCCCTGATGCTGCCCCTTTCGACCTGCCGCCCTAGGCACTGGACCTTTAGTACCTAGTGGTAAATATGGCCCTGGCCTAGGGGGTGGAAGAAGCATTTTTTTTCCCCACGTTATTAATTTGCCTTATGCCTAATGGCGCCACCCATCACAACCTGGCACCCTAGGCACCGGACCTGCAGTGCCTAGTGGTAAATAAGGCCCTGGAGTACCAACCGGGGATTTCAAGAGCCCAACCAAATCGTAATGACTAAAGTCAATTGGCCATCGTAAGTGTTGTGAAACATTTTGCTTTTGGGTGGTTCTGGCTTTTTTTTTTCTCCAAAAATCTACTCTAACGTTAAATTTGGATGGTTTTACTCCTCTACTGGATCCAAAGGAAATCCTAACATTATGATAGATCATCAATGTATGTTTGGTGGGAGATCAAATTTTGGGACCAGTTTTGTGTAGCCCAATGAAGCTACACCACAGCAGCACAGCTATACGCATGGCTATACGGCTACATGGTTAGGGTTACACCAACTGAATATTGATGACCTTCCAGTAGAGGACTTCATGTGCCACCATCAATGGCACACCTCTCCGGGCAGGGAGCTTTCCTGGAGCTCCACTGCCAGCAGCAGAGAATGGCAAGGGATCTCCCGTGGCCAGTTCTGTGGCTAATTATTGTTAGTGGGGGGCATAGTGGTGGATTAACTCATGGCCCAAAGTGTTGACCCCCTTGAATTTTTCCAGAAAATGAAGTATTTCTCCCAGAAAATTATTGCAATCACATGTTTTGTCATAGACAGAAAAAAAGGCAAATTGGACATAATTTCACACAAAACCCCCAAAATGGGGTTGTTTTCTCCCTCAGCTTAATATTTGGTTGTACCCTTTAGCCTTTGGAATAAATACCTACAATCAGTCGCTTCCTATAACCGTCCACAAGCTTCTTCCTCCTCTCTTCTGGAGTCTTGGACTCTTCTTAATAATCGTCTCCAGGTCTCTCATATTTGAAGGCGTCTTCTCTTCTCCCAACAGTAATTTTAAGTTCTCTCCACATGAGTCAATGGGGTTTAGATCCAGATTCATTGCTGTCACTTCAGAGCTCTCCAGTGCTTTGGTTCCATCCATTTCTGGGGGTTTCTTGAAGTGTTTGGGGTCATTGTGTGGCGCCCTGGACAAGCCAGGGGCCACAGGTAACAACACACAAACACCCCCACCCCCAGCAGTTCACAGCAGACATTCCCAGTGAAACTTGATTACTTTCCTCGGGCTCAGACAGACACACCAGGTGGGTGGAGTCAGGAGATGGAGACGCCCACCCAGGAGTTTAGCTGGCCTGAGGCAGGAAACAGCCCAGACAAGTCTAGGAGAGGAAGAGAGAGGAGGTCTGCAGTGAGGCAGACGCAGACTGGGGCCTAGGTTAGAGCCTAGGGCCCTCGTGCAGCAATCAGGCAGACGGTAGTGGCCGTCTGCAGGGAGCCGGGCAGACAGTTGGTGGAACCGTAGGTAGCCGGGGCTGGGCGGTGGCCCACCGGTACTGAATCGGGGAGCCAGCTGGAAACCGGAGCGCAGGAGGAGCGTACGGAAGGTGCAGGAAAGGACTTACCTTACCAACCTGGGGTCAGGGGAAAAACACCGCAGCCGCCTGTGAGACCCGTCCATCCAGCCGTTTGTTTCAGCAGAGACTCTGTGTGCATCATTGGCTGAGTGAGTACCACCGTGCCGTGCGGCACAGCGCTGCCCCTGCGACCCTGCACCTCGCCAGGCCCTGTAGCCCGCCTGCCATCCATCCCTACCCCATCACCGGGCCCCGGGACAACCAACCCCCTACCCACGGAGGGGAGAACTAACATCAAAGCTGCTCCTTGTCACCGCTCCCGGGATCCCCGCCCAGAGCAGCGGTGGTGTCACCAAAATCACCACAACCGTGGGTGGCGTCACGGACAATCTCCCTTACCCAATCCCCTTTTTACTGTGGAGCCTGGGATCACAGACCGGGTCACGCCACCGTGATACCCACAGAAGTGACCCCGTGGCCCGGATCTGAGTACCCCTTATCCACGGGCGACACATTTGGCGTCACGAACAGGATCCTACCGCTCTGCTGTTTGGTAGAGGTGCGCCTTGTTACCGCCGGAGGTGTCCGGCCGAAAATTCTGCAAAGCCGCCATCTTGGGCGTGAAAAATTTCCCGCTCGAGCGTCTTCCCCGAGCAGGAAAGGCGCGAA
Organism: Anomaloglossus baeobatrachus; assembly: GCF_048569485.1. NCBI lineage: Eukaryota > Metazoa > Chordata > Amphibia > Anura > Aromobatidae > Anomaloglossus > Anomaloglossus baeobatrachus. The sequence continues at coordinate 36,286,356 of NC_134353.1, forward strand.
AGTGGAGCCCCGCCCCCTGAAGAAGGAAGTGCCAAAAAGAGACTAAGGGGGACAGGATGACGTCCGGCCGCATGTGAACCGCGGCTGTGGAAGAAGGGACGCCAGGACTCTGCCAGTGTTTGGTTCCTGGAACATCGCTGCACGAGATGTCCCGTCCGTTCGGCACCGCTGAAACCTCAGCGCTCGTGCCCGCGGCCAACGCCCCGACCGACCCATTACCTCTGTCACCGGTAGCGGAGCTCGCAGCGTCTGTGAGGGAGGGCCCAGATCTTTCCTTTGTCACCGCCCTGCCACGGGTCCCGGCTTCCATCCCAGCCGCGACGGAGATGACTACGGCTCCGGCAGTCCGCCCGGCCGCAATGGCAGCGAAGCACCCATCCCGTTAACTATCTGGGCAGCCTGGTTCTGGACTGGGGTCAATGGGTGCTGCCCATTTCTTAGGGGCAGCATCAGGGCCAGGTTGTTTGGGTGGGTGGGTGACTAAAGGACCCGTTCCGTTGCCATTATTAAAAGTGTTTATTGTTGCTGCAACGTTAAAGTAATGTGCATCCCGTGATGGGAAGTTAAAAAGTAATGCTTGTGTTTTAATGTTTGATATGCCTTTCTACTTTTTGCAGTTAAAAGAAAAATAAAACCGGTGATGGACGGGCAGCCCGCGGATGGTCTGCATTTTGCTAAGGGGGAATGTGGCGCCCTGGACAAGCCAGGGGCCACAGGTAACACACAAACACCCCCACCCCCAGCAGTTTCACAGCAGACATCCCCAGTGATACTTGATTCCTTTCCTTGGGCTCAGACAGACACACCAGGTGGGCGGAATCAGGAGATGGAGACGCCCACCCAGGAGTTTAGCTGGCCTGAGGCAGGAAACAAGCGCAGACAAGTCTAGGAGAGGAAGAGAGGAGGTCTGCAGAGAGGCAGACGCAGACTGGGGCCTAGGTTGGAGCCTAGGGCCCTTGTGCAGCAGAGAGTGAGGCAGACGGTAGTGGCTGTCTGCAGGGAGCCGGGCAGACAGTTGGTGGAACCGCAGGTAGCCGGGGCTGGGCGGTGGCCCACCGGTACTGAATCGGGGAGCCAGCTGGAAACCGGAGCGCAGGAGGAGCATACGGAAGGTGCAGGAAAGGACTTACATTACCAACCTGGGGTCAGGGGAAAACACCGCAGCCACCTGTGGGACCCGTCCATCCAGCCGTTTGTTTCAGCAGAGACTCTGTGTGCATCATTGGGCTGAGTGAGTACCATCGTGCCGTGCGGCACAGCGCTGCCCCTGCGACCCTGCACCTCGCCAGGCCCTGTAGCCCGCCTGCCATCCATCCCTACCCCATCACCGGGCCCCGGGACAACCAACCCCCTACCCACGGAGGGGAGAACTAACATCAAAGCTGCTCCCTGTCACCGCTCCCGGGATCCCCGTCCAGAGCAGCGGTGGTGTCACCAAAATCACCACAACCGTGGGTGGCGTCACGGACAATCTCCCTTACCCAATCCCCTTTTTACTGTGGAGCCTGGGATCACAGACCGGGTCACGCCACCGTGATACCCACAGAAGTGACCTCGTGGCCCGGATCTGAGTACCCCTTATTTCCCGGGCGACACAATTGTCCTGCTGGAAGACCCCTGACCTAGGACGCACACCCAGCTTTCTGACACTGGGCACTATGATGATACCCAAACTCCTTGTGTAATCTCAGATGTCATGATGTCTTGTACACAGTGAAGGCTTCCAGTGCCAGAGGAAGCAAAACAACCCCAAACATCTCTGTGCCTCCACCATATCTGATGGTGTGTACTGTGCTCTTTTCTTTGCCGGCCTCATTCCATTTTCAGTAAATATTAGAATAATGTGCTTTACTTTACCAAAAAGCTTTAGCTTGGTCTCATCTGTCCACAAGACACTTTCTCACAAGGATTTTGGTTACTCACGTACATTTTGGCAAACTGCAGTTTAGATTTTTGATGTCTCAGTGTCAGCAGTGGGGTCCTCCTGGGTCTCCTCTATAGTGTTTCATTTCATTCACATATAGATGGATAGTTCACACTGATACTGATGCCCCCTGAGCCTGCAGGATGGCTGGAATTTGTTTGGAACTTGATTGGGGCAGTGTATCCACCATCCGGACTATCCTGCGATGCAACCTTTCTTCAATTTTTCTCTGCCGTCCATGTCCAGGGGATTAGCTACAGTGCCATGGGTTGTAAATTTCTTGATTATGTTGCGCATAATCAAATGAACATGAAGATCTCTAGAGATGGACTTGTAACTTTGAGATTGTTGATTATTTACCAACTATTTTGGTTCTCAAGTCCTCAGACTGTTGCCTTCTCCTTATTCTGTTTTCCATGCTTAGTGTGGCACACACAGACACACAATGAAAAGACTGAGTCAACTTCTCCCCTTTTATCGGGTTTCAGGTGTGATTTTCCTATTGCCCATATCTGTTACTTGCCCCAGGTGACTTGTGGTCATTAATGTATGTAACCTCTTTTATTCTCGGGGTGCAGTGACTGAGTCCCGGCATTAGGACGTGAACTTGAAGATTTGACAACATGAAAAAGAAATGATGTCAGTGGTAAGTTACTGGGTGTAAATATTTATTCTGTATAGGGGTACGTTTACACGGACTGACTAGCAATTGGTAAATACTACCGATAGACAGTCATTTATAGCAATCTGTCAGTTTAAACAGGCTATTAAAGGGATAGTCCGAAATAAAACTGTAGCGCTGGCGTCCCTGCGCTCCCTGCTCTCCTCTCCAAAGGGACTCATGCTTACTCACTGCTGCAGCCAGCTGTCACTATGTGTCCCAGCGTTTCTTCACTCCTTCAAATATGCGCTCCCTGCAACCTCCTTCCGGAGCCTAAGCACATGGTACAGGTCCTCCGGGAGTGTTCCTGGGGCAGGTGGGCGCGCAACTGCCCTTTTCTTAAAGGGCCAGCGCGTCAATCCCAGGAAGTGCCTCTCTGCCTTATGTACCCAGTGACTCTCAGTGATAGGCTCTCTCCCACTAGGAGAGGTGCCTGATCAACACGTTTAGTTAGTGAGTGGTTCTTCCTAGCCAGCTAGTTGTCAGATCCCATGGTCCACTGTGCTTCTATTTCAGTGCACTGCATTCCTGTCTTTCTCCCCGGTCCCTGTGTTTTTCTGTGCCTGTCCAACCCGGCTGTGCTTCTAGCCTCAGCTACCCCGGTAGTCCTAGCTATATCAGAGACTGTGCTTTTACAACATGGCCATGCCACCAGCCTCGGCTATCCTGGTAGCCATTGCTACACCAGTGACTGTGTCTGTCCAATCCAGCATGCCTCCAGCCCCAGCTACCCCTGTAGTCCTTGCTATACCAGAGACTGTGCCTGTCCAACCCAACCATGCCTCCAGCCTCAGTTACCCGGTAGCCCTGGCTACACCAGAGACTGTGCCTGTCAAACCTGGCTGTGCCTCCAGTCTCAGCTACCCCTGTAGTCCTTGCTATACCAGAGACTGTGCCTGTCCAACCCAACCATGCCTCCAGCCTCAGTTACCCGGTAGCCCTGGCTACACCAGAGACTATGCCTGTCCAACCTGGCTGTGCCGCCAGCCTCAGCTACCCCTGTAGTCCTTGCTATACCAGAGACTGTGCCTGTCCAACCCAACCATGCCTCCAGCCTCAGTTACCCGGTAGCCCTGGCTACACCAGAGACTGTGCCTGTCCAACCTGGCTGTGCCGCCAGCCTCAGCTACCCTGGTAGTCCTTGCAATACCAGAGACTGTGACTGTCCAACCCGGCTGTGCCTGCAGTTTCAGCTACCCTAGTAGCCATTGCTACACCAGAGACTTAAGGCCATGTCAAACACAGAGATAAATCTGCAGCAGATCTGTGGTTGCAGTGAAATTGTGGACAATCAGTGCCAGGTTTGTGGCTGTGTACAAATGGAACAATATGTCCATGATTTCACTGCAACCAGGGCCGTATTTGCCACTAGGCACCCGTGGTCCCGTGCCTAGGGCGGCACGTTGCGGGGGGCGGCACTTTCTGGCAGCAAAAAAAAAAAAATATATATAATTTTTTTTTTTTTACATCCCCGCCCCCCGTCCCTCCCTCCGTTACACTCGGCTGTGTTCCGGGAGGGGGGGGGGAAGGGGGGGTTGGGAGGGAGGACAGGCGCACTTCTGCTGTCTATTTAAATACATGGCGGGCGCCAGGCATAGTGAGCTGACTAACCCCGGAAGTTCCATGGCCTGCACTTCCGGGGTCAGAGGCGCGCAGGCGCGACAATCAGCTCACTGCCCCATGCTGCAGCGTCCAATGCTGCAGAGGACACGCCGCGGAGGAGGACGCGTCTTCAGCTGGAGCAAGCCAGAAGAGGAGCCAGCCAGAGCAGGGCGGCGAGCACAGGAGCAGGTAAGGCAGAGGCAGAGCCTAGAATGTATGGGCTCCTTACAGGTTAGTTGATGATCGTTGCAAATTGCGATGCCTCTTTTTGTCCACTGTAATCATGCAAGGGGAGGCTGGGAAGAGAGAGAGGCTGGGGGGAGGCTGGGAAGAGAGGGAGGCTGGGAAGAGAGAGAGGCTGGGGGGAGGCTGGGAAGAGAGAGAGAGGCTGAGGCTGGGAAGAGAGAGAGAGGCTGGGAAGAGAGAGGCTGAGGGGAGGCTGGGAAGAGAGGGAGGCTGGGGGGAGGCTGGGAAGAGAGGGAGGCTGGGAAGAGAGAGAGAGGCTGAGGCTGGGAAGAGAGAGGCTGGGAAGAGAGAGGCTGAGGGGAGGCTGGGAAGAGAGAGGCTGAGGCTGGGAAGAGAGAGAGACTGAGACTGGGGGGAGGCTGGGAAGAGAGAGGCTGAGGCTGGGGGGAGGCTGGGAAGAGAGAGAGGCTGAGGCTGGGGGGAGGCTGGAAGAGAGAGAGGCTGAGGCTGGGGGGAGGCTGGGAAGAGAAAGAGGCTGAGGCTGGGGGGAGTCTGGGAAGAGAGGGAGGCTGAGGCTGGGGGGAGAGAGGCTGAGGCTGGGGGGGAGGCTGGGGGGAGAGAGAGGCTAAGGCTGGGGGGAGAGAGAGGCTGAGGCTGGGGGGAGAGAGAGGCTGAAGCTGGGGGGGGAGGCTGGGAGAAGAGAGGCTGATTCTGGGGGAGGCTGGGAGGGGGAGGCTGATGCTGAGGGAGGCTGATGCTGAGGGAGGCTGATGCTGGGGTAGGCTGGGAGGGGGAGGGGGAGGCTTGGAGGAGGGAAGCTGATGCTGAGGGAGACTTGGAGGAGGGAGGCTGAGGGAGGCTGAGGCTGGGGGAGGAGGGAGGCTGAGGCTGGGGGAGGAGGGAGGCTGAGGCTGGGGGAGGAGGGAGGCTGAGGCTTGGGGAGGCTGATGCTGGGGGAGGCTGGGAGGAGAGAGGCTAATGCTGGGGGAGGCTGGGAGGGTGAGGCTTGGAGGAGGGAAGCTGATGCTGAGGGAGGCTTGGAGGGAGGCTGATGCTGAGGGAGGAGGGAGGCTGATGCTGGGGGAGGCTGGGAGGAGGGAGGCTGATGCTGGGGGAGGCTGGGAGGAGGGAGGCTGAGGCTGGGGGGAGGCTGGGAAGAGAGAGAGAGGCTGAGGCTGGGAAGAGAGAGAGAGGCTGGGAAGAGAGAGGCTGAGGGGAGGCTGGGAAGAGAGGGAGGCTGGGGGGAGGCTGGGAAGAGAGGGAGGCTGGGAAGAGAGAGAGAGGCTGAGGCTGGGAAGAGAGAGGCTGGGAAGAGAGAGGCTGAGGGGAGGCTGGGAAGAGAGAGGCTGAGGCTGGGAAGAGAGAGAGACTGAGACTGGGGGGAGGCTGGGAAGAGAGAGGCTGAGGCTGGGGGGAGGCTGGGAAGAGAGAGAGGCTGAGGCTGGGGGGAGGCTGGGAAGAGAGAGAGGCTGAGGCTGGGGGGAGGCTGGGAAGAGAAAGAGGCTGAGGCTGGGGGGAGTCTGGGAAGAGAGGGAGGCTGAGGCTGGGGGGAGAGAGGCTGAGGCTGGGGGGGAGGCTGGGGGGAGAGAGAGGCTAAGGCTGGGGGGAGAGAGAGGCTGAGGCTGGGGGGAGAGAGAGGCTGAAGCTGGGGGGGAGGCTGGGAGAAGAGAGGCTGATTCTGGGGGAGGCTGGGAGGGGGAGGCTGATGCTGAGGGAGGCTGATGCTGAGGGAGGCTGATGCTGGGGTAGGCTGGGAGGGGGAGGGGGAGGCTTGGAGGAGGGAAGCTGATGCTGAGGGAGACTTGGAGGAGGGAGGCTGAGGGAGGCTGAGGCTGGGGGAGGAGGGAGGCTGAGGCTGGGGGAGGAGGGAGGCTGAGGCTGGGGGAGGAGGGAGGCTGAGGCTTGGGGAGGCTGATGCTGGGGGAGGCTGGGAGGAGAGAGGCTAATGCTGGGGGAGGCTGGGAGGGTGAGGCTTGGAGGAGGGAAGCTGATGCTGAGGGAGGCTTGGAGGGAGGCTGATGCTGAGGGAGGAGGGAGGCTGATGCTGGGGGAGGCTGGGAGGAGGGAGGCTGATGCTGGGGGAGGCTGGGAGGAGGGAGGCTGAGGCTGGGGGAGGCTGGGAGGAGGGAGGCTGAGGCTGGGGGAGGCTGGGAGGAGAGAGGCTGATGCTGGGGGAGGCTGGGAGGGGGAAGGTGAGGCTTGGAGGAGGGAGGCTGGGAGGAGGGAGGCTGATGCTTGGGGAGGCTGGGAGGGGGAGGGGGAGGCTGATGAGGAGGGAGGCTGATGAGGAGGGAGGCTGATGAGGAGGGAGGCTGATGAGGAGGGAGGCTGATGCTGGGGGAGGCTGGGAGAAGGGAGGCTGATGCTGGGGGAGGCTGGGAGGAGGGAGGCTGATGCTGGGGGAGGCTGGGAGGAGGGAGGCTGATGCTGGGGGAGGCTGGGAGGAGGGAGGCTGATGCTGGGAGGAGGGAGGCTGATGCTGGGGGAGGCTGGGAGGAGGGAGGCTGATGCTGGGGGAGGCTGGGAGGAGGGAGGCTGATGCTGTGGGAGGCTGGGAGGAGAGAGGCTGATGCTGTGGGAGGCTGGGAGGAGAGAGGCTGATGCTGTGGGAGGCTGGGAGGAGAGAGGCTGATGCTGGGAGGAGAGAGGCTGATGCTGGGGGAGGCGAGAGGCTGATGCTGGGGGAGGCTGGGAGGAGAGAGGCTGATGCTGGGGGAGGAGGGAGGCTGATGCTGGGGGAGGCTGGGAGGAGGGAGGCTGATGCTGGGGGAGGCTGGGAGGAGGGAGGCTGATGCTGGGGGAGGCTGGGGGGAGAGAGGCTGATGCTGGGGGAGGCTGGGGGGAGAGAGGCTGATGCTGGGGGAGAGGCTGCTGCTGGAGGCGGGGGGAGAGAGGCTGCTGCTGGGGGAATGGGAGAGAGGGGCCAATGCTAGAGACAGAGGACAAGGGTTGAGGGATAGAGCAATGACAATATCGATGGGGGGGAGTGTAAGGACTCAGAATAAGAGGGGGGCAGCATTGGGAGCTCATTATGGAGAAGGGGCAGCATGTGTGGGCTCAGTATGGAGTGGAACAATGTAGGGGGAGTCAATATCAAGAGTGGGGTAGTGTGTGTGTGTGTGTGTGTGTGTGTGTGGGTCTCAGCATAAGCGCTAGTGTGGTGGTCTTAGTATGATGAATGGGGCAGCATGGAGGTGTCATTATGGAAAAGAGGAAGGCAGCATTAGGAGCTCATGGAGAGGGGCAGCATGCACGGGACACTGTGAGGAGGGGGCAGCATGCACGGGACACTGTGAGGAGGGGGCAGCATGCACGGGACATTGTGAGGAGGGGGCAGCATGCACGGGACACTGTGAGGAGGGGGCAGCATGCATGGGACACTGTGAGGAGGGGGCAGCATGCATGGGACACTGAGGAGGGGGCAGCATGCATGAGACACTGTGAGGAGGGGGCAGCATGCATGGGACACTGTGAGGAGGGGGCAGCATGCATGGGACACTGTGAGGAGGGGGCAGCATGCATGGGACACTGTGAGGAGGGGGCAGCATGCATGGGACACTGAGGAGGGGGCAGCATGCATGAGACACTGTGAGGAGGGGGCAGCATGCATGGGACACTGTGAGGAGGGAGCAGCATGCATGGGACACTGTGAGGAGGGGGCAGCATGCATGGGACACTGTGAGGAGGGGGCAGCATGCATGGGACACTGTGAGGAGGGGGGCAGCATGCATGGGACACTGTGAGGAGGGGGGCAGCATGCATGGGACACTGTGAGGAGGGGGCAGCATGCATGGGACACTGTGAGGAGGGGGCAGCATGCATGGGACACTGTGAGGAGGGGGCAGCATGCATGGGACACTGTGAGGAGGGGGCAGCATGCATGGGACACTGAGGAGGGGGCAGCATGCATGGGACACTGTGAGGAGGGGGCAGCATGCATGGGACACTGTGAGGAGGGGGCAGCATGCATGGGACACTGTGAGGAGGGGGCAGCATGCATGGGACACTGAGGAGGGGGCAGCATGCATGGGACACTGTGAGGAGGGGGCAGCATGCATGGGACACTGTGAGGAGGGGGCAGCATGCATGGGACACTGTGAGGAGGGGGCAGCATGCATGGGACACTGTGAGGAGGGGGCAGCATGCATGGGACACTGTGAGGAGGGGGCAGCATGCATGGGACACTGTGAGGAGGGGGCAGCATGCATGGGACACTGTGAGGAGGGGGCAGCATGCATGGGACATTTTGAGGAGGGGGCAGCATTCATGGGACACTGTGAGGAGGGGGCAGCATGCATGGGACATTTTGAGGAGGGGGCAGCATGCATGGGACACTGTGAGGAGGGGGCAGCATGCATGGGACATTGTGAGGAGGGGCAGCATGCATGGGACATTGTGAGGAGGGGGCAGCATGCATGGGACACTGAGGAGGGGGCAGCATGCATGGGACACTGAGGAGGGGGCAGCATGCATGGGACACTGTGAGGAGGGGGCAGCATGCATGGGACACTGTGAGGAGGGGGCAGCATGCATGGGACACTGTGAGGAGGGGGCAGCATGCATGGGACACTGTGAGGAGGGGGCAGCATGCATGGGACACTGTGAGGAGGGGGCAGCATGCATGGGACACTGAGGAGGGGGCAGCATGCATGGGACATTTTGAGGAGGGGGCAGCATGCTTGGGACACTGAGGAGGGGGCAGCATGCTTGGGACACTGTGAGGAGGGGGCAGCATGCATGGGACACTGTGAGGAGGGGGCAGCATGCATGGGACACTGAGGAGGGGGCAGCATGCATGGGACACTGTGAGGAGGGGGCAGCATGCATGGGACACTGTGAGGAGGGGGCAGCATGCATGGGACACTGTGAGGAGGGGGCAGCATGCATGGGACACTGAGGAGGGGGCAGCATGCATGGGACATTTTGAGGAGGGGGCAGCATGCTTGGGACACTGAGGAGGGGGCAGCATGCTTGGGACACTGTGAGGAGGGGGCAGCATGCATGGGACACTGTGAGGAGGGGGCAGCATGCATGGGACACTGAGGAGGGGGCAGCATGCATGGGACACTGTGAGGAGGGGGCAGCATGCATGGGACATTTTGAGGAGGGGGCAGCATGCTTGGGACACTGAGGAGGGGGCAGCATGCTTGGGACACTGTGAGGAGGGGGCAGCATGCATGGGACACTGAGGAGGGGGCAGCATGCATGGGACACTGTGAGGAGAGGGCAGCATGCATGGGACACTGAGGAGGGGGCAGCATGCATGGGACACTGAGGAGGGGGCAGCATGCATGGGACACTGAGGAGGGGGCAGCATGCATGGGACATTGTGAGGAGGGGGCAGCATGCATGGGACACTGAGGAGGGGGCAGCATGCATGGGACACTGTGAGGAGGGGGCAGCATGCATGGGACACTGAGGAGGGGGCAGCATGCATGGGTCACTGAGGAGGGGGCAGCATGCATGGGACACTGTGAGGAGGGGGCAGCATGCATGGGACACTGTGAGGAGGGGGCAGCATGCATGGGACACTGTGAGGAGGGGGCAGCATGCATGGGACACTGTGAGGAGGGGGCAGCATGCATGGGACACTGTGAGGAGGGGGCAGCATGATGTGAGGACAATGTGCAGATCATATTTCATAATTGAGGAAGGTGTGGTGGGTATAATTTATAAGGGAGGGCAGTGTGGTGTTTATTAGGGGCAGTGTGACAGTCACAGTATATAAGTGGGGACGGTGTGGTGGAAATATTTTATACTCATGCTATGTTTTGATGTGCCCGTGGTGATCCCCATTGGGGGGGGTTAGTGCCCTTCGTTTCTCATTGATACTTTTTAGGCTATGTGCGCACGTTGCGCAAATACATGCAGTTACGCTGCGCTTTGTAGCGCAGCGTAACTGCATGCGTCCTGCGTCCCCTGCACAGTCTATGGAGATTGTGCAGGGGCCGTGCGCACATGACGCTTTAGAGCGCAGCGCTTCGGCTACTGCCGAAGCGCTGCGTAAAAAGAAGTGACATGTCACTTCTTTCCTGCACTTTTCCGGCAGCCCCCGCTCTGTCTATGGCAGGAGCTGCAGGCAGAGCGCATGTAACCGGCGCTCACTACGGACATTTTCTGCAGCGATTAGAAGCGCACATGTGCTCTTCAGATCGCTGCAGAAATTTCTGCAGTGAACTGTACGCAACGTGCGCACATAGCCTTAAAGTGTTTTACAGAGTAGATCTGCCTTAAACAGATGTCGTGTGCGAAAACTCAGTTTTACGTTGTCAATAAGGGGCGCGACCACTTAAAGTGCCTAGGGCAGCACGAAGGCAAAATACAGCCCTGACTGCAACCACAGATCTGCCAAAGATTTATCTCTGTGTGTGTCAGGGCCTTAAGCCTGTCCAACCAGGCCATGCCACAAGCCTGTCTGCTCTTGTGCCCGCCTTTGCCCAGGGGTTAAGCTGCCACAGTCCCGATCTCAGCCCTCGGAGTAGCACCTGGTGTCCACCTTGGGGTGGACGCTTAGTCAAGCCCCTCCCAATAAAGCGTAGGCCCGGTGTCCAAATGCTTTTTATTTAAAGTCATAATGTAATCTTTTTTTCTAGTGTACTTTAATTAAAAATTTAAAAATTCCCTATCCTTCCCTTATTACTTTATCTAATTGCTTTGTTTTTATTCTACTTTTTCCTCGCTTATGACGCTTCATTTGAGAATCCCATGCATTCTGGGATACTCAAATGAAGCGTCATCAGTGGGCAAAGGCAACGGCCAGTGAGTGCTGGGGGGCCCACGCCCTGTAAACTGCCGGGGTCCTGGCTACTCTTAATCCACCCCTGGTGGTGACGAAAGTTGTACATTTATCGAGTCACCAGTGGAAGAATTCCTATCTCTCTGTACAATACACACAACTCTATAAATACAAGGGTAAAATAAAATGGACGCACCAAAAGCTCATTGAAATCAAATTAATTTCAGTTTCATTGCAAAATGATAAAACATTCATTGGAGCTCAGTTCCAGCCTCAGGTCGACAAGCGTACTGCAGGGACAGGTGCCAGGAGCTGGCGGGACGCCTGGCTGCTGTATCTTTTCTTTTCTGGACATTGGCATTATTATTTTTGTTTTCTTGTTTTCTGTCCTTTGTTGTTGTGCCAAATGTCTAGAGGCTCACATGACACCTGGCACCGCAACAGATCAGCTGTATGACAATGCCATTCTGCTTAGTGTTTATTCTAGAGTTTATGGTATTCATGAATTTTTTCGATTCCAAAAGAGTTGTTGGAATAGTTCTTCTTATATATGGAAAACATTGACTTTTCAGATTGCCTTAGTGCATTCAAGCCCATCTGTTGACTCGAGAACTTTACTAAAAAGTTTATACTATACTAGATGACCCTGACCCCAAAAGTAGACTTCCCCCGTTTTCAGGATCTGGGTCACATGCCCTACTCTTAAGGCCCCATTACACGCAACGACATATCGATATAACGATATATCGCCGGGGTCACGGATTCCGTGACGCAAATCCTACCTTGTTAGTAACGTCGTTGCGTGTGACACCAACGAGCGAGTGTTAATGATGGAAAATACTCACCAAATTGTCCATCGTTGACACGTCGTTCCTTTTCAAAAAATCGTTGCTTGTAGAGGACGCAGGTTGTTCGTCGTTCCCGAGGCAGCACACATCGCTATGTGTGACATCTCGGGAACGATGAACTACAGCTTACCTGAGGCTGCCGGCAATGCGGAAGGATAGAGGTGGGCGGGATGTTACGGCCGCTCATCTCCGCCCCTCCGCTTCTATTGGGCGGACGCTTAGTGACACCGCTGTGATGCCGCACGAACCGTCCCCTTAGAAAGGAGGCGGATCGCCGGTCATAGCGACGTCGCTAGGCAGGTAAGTCCGTGTGACGGCTCCTGACGATGTTGTGCGCCACGGGCAGCGATTTGCCCGTGACGCACAACCGACGGGGGCGGGTGCTTTCACCAGCGACATCGCTAGCAATGTCGCTGCATGTAAAGCCCCCTTTACAACCAAGTTGATGAGATTGGTAGTTTTATTAATCACAAGCAAAAATTTGATCATTCGGGACAAGATGAGTTTCATTTTTTTCCTCTTTCTATCCCAATCATCTTTTTCCTGAAGTATTGTTTTGTTTTTGCTTTTTTTTTTTGTAGCTGCGCTAAAGATTGTTTATGACAATAAAGTTTATATCATAGCAGCGAATTTCCAACCACTAGCTCAGAGACAGGAGAGCAGAACTCCCTCATGTCTGTGTGTGCTGTGTAGGAGAGGCATCATGGAAGATAGCCTTCACCCACCAGCTCAGAGAAAGTAGAACAGGAATCCTTAATGTCTGTGTGTGCTGTGTATGAGAGTAATCAAGGATGCTAGCCTTCACCCACTAGCTCAGAGAAAAGAGGGCTGGAATCATTCATGTCTCTGTGTGTATAGGAGCGTTATCATAGCAGCTAGTCTCCACCCACTAGCTAAGTGATAGGAAGGCAATAATCCTTCATGTCTGTGTGTGATGTGTATGAGAGATATCATGGAAGCTAGCCTTCACCCACTAGCTCAGAGAAAAGAGGGCAGGAATCTGTCATGTCTCTGTGTGTATAGGAGCGTTATCATAGCAGCTAGTCTCCACCCACTAGCTAAGTGATAGGAAGGCAATAATCCTTCATGTCTGTGTGTGATGTGTATGAGAGATATCATGGAAGCTAGCCTTCACCCACTAGCTCAGAGAAAAGAAGGCAGGAATCCTTCATGTCTCTATGTATATAGGAGCGATATCATAGCAGCTAGTCTCCACCCACTAGCTAAGTGATAGGAAGGCAATAATCCTTCATGTCTGTGTGTGCTGTGTATAAGAGACATCATAGCAGCTAGTCTCAACCCACTAGCTAACTGATAGGAAGGCAATAATCCTTCATGTCTGTGTGTGATGTGTATGAGAGATATCATGGAAGCTAGCCTTCACCCACTAGCTCAGAGAAAAGAAGGCAGGAATCCTTCATGTCTGTGTGTGATGTGTATGAGAGATATAATGGAAGCTAGCCTTCACCCACTAGCTCAGAGAAAAGAAGGCAGGAATCCTTCATGTCTGTGTGGGCTGTGTATAAGAGACATCATAGCAGCTAGTCTCCAGCCATTAGCTAAGTGATAGGAAGGCAATAATCCTTCATGTCTGTGTGTGATGTGTATGAGAGATCTCATGGAAGCTAGCCTTCACCCACTAGCTCAGAGAAAAGAAGGCAGGAATCCTTCATGTCTGTGTGTGCTGTGTATAAGAGACATCATAGCAGCTAGTCTCCAGCCATTAGCTAAGTGATAGGAAGGCAATAATCCTTCATGTCTGTGTGTGATGTGTATGAGAGATCTCATGGAAGCTAGCCTTCACCCACTAGCTCAGAGATAAGAAGGCAGGAATCCTTCATGTCTGTGTGTGCTGTGTATAAGAGACATCATAGCAGCTAGTCTCCAGTCATTAGCTAAGTCATAGGAAGGCAGGAATCCTTCATGTCTGTGTGTGTATGAGGGATATCATAACAACTAGTCTCTAGCCACTAGCTCAGAGAAAGGAGAGCAGAACTCCCTTATGTCTATGTATGCTGAGTATGAGAGATGTCATAGCAGCTAGTCTCTAGCCACTAGCTAAGTGATTGGAATCCTTCATGTCCGTGTGTTCTGTGTATGGAGTTATCCTGGTAGCTAGTCTTCACCCACTAGCTCAGAGAAAGGAGGGCAGGAATCCTTAATGTACTGTATGTGTTTGCTGTGTATGACAGACATCATAGCAGCTAGTCTCTAGCCACAAGCTCAGAGAAAGGAGAGCAGAAATCCTTCATGTCTCTCTGTGTGCATGTGTACGATATCATAGCAGCTAGTCTCCAGCCACTGGCTCAGTGATAGGAAGGCAGGATTCCTTCATATCTGTGTGTGCTGTGTATGAGAGACATCATAGCAGCTAGTCTCCAGCCACTAGCTCAGAGAAAGTCGATCAGTATTGCCTCATGTCTGTGTATGCTATGTATGAGAGACATCATGGAAGCTCGTCTTCACCCACTAGCTCAGAGAAATGAGGGTAGTAATCCATAAATTCTGTGTGTGTGCATGAGACATCATAGCAGCTAGTTTTCACCCACATGCTCACAGAAAGGAGGGCAGGAATCCCTCATGTCTGTGTGTGAAAGACATCATAGAAGCTAGTTTCCACCTACCAGCTTAGACAACTGAAATGAAAGCTAAAGCCTGTAGAGGGGAAATATGCAGAATGCAAGTTGTTTAGTTGTCATAATTAGTTTGCTTCTTCAAGCACACACATATGGCTATATGCACACGCTGCAGTTTTATCTGCACCCAAACTGCAACCAAAACTGCACCTTGCACCAGACTGCCTGGAAATGTCAAAGACTGCTTGTAATGATGGTGCATTTTTGGTGCGTTTTTTGCGTGTTTGTTGCATTTGTTAATTCTGAATTTGATGCGATTTTTTTTTGTGAAAAAATAGTGATGGGTGGACCGGATTGTGAAGTCTGACCCCCACGGGATCAAAGACACCAATGGGGGTCGGACACTCAGGAAATAAAAAAATAAAGTAAAAACTAAATAAAGAAATAATAAAGCTAGCGCACTTTACTTATCGAGTCCCCTGTGCGGCTGTCACGCTGCTCCTGCTGCCTCTCATTCTTCTTTTGGGGCCGCTCATTAAGCTCATACATACTCACTGCTTTCGCCACCCACCGGCGTCTGTGATTGGTTGCAGTCAGATAGCAGCTGTCTGTCTATAGCATACAGTAAAAATAAATCAATAAATAAAAAAAATGGCATGTATCCCCCGACATTTTTTATAAGACTGGGGAGACCCAAGTTATTGGGAGCCCCTCAGCCTAAAAACATCAGCCTGAAACCGCCAAGGATTGTCGCATCCATTGGATTCGACAACCTCAGAACTTCCTCTTCCAGAGAAGAGCAACCAAGATGGTGGAAGGTCTGCAAACCATGTCATATGAAGAACGGCTAAAAGAACTAGGGATGTTTAGCTTGAAAAACAGAAGGCTGAGAAGAGACTTAATAGCGGTCTACAAATATCTGAAAGGTAGACACAGTTCAGAGGGAACCACCCTATTCTCTTTAGCACAAGGAAGAACAAGGAACAATGGGATGAAAGGAAGGAGATTCAGATTACACATTAGGAAAAACTTTCTGACAGTGAGGGCAGTCAGAGAGTGGAACAGGCTACCGTGGGAGGTAGTAAGGGCAGTCAGAGAGTGGAACAGGCTACCATGGGAGGTAGTGAGGGCAGTCAGAGAGTGGAACAGGCTACCGTGGGAGGTAGTAAGGGCAGTCAGAGAGTGGAACAGGCTACCATGGGAGGTAGTGAGGGCAGTCAGAGAGTGGAACAGGCTACCGCGGGAGGTAGTAAGGGCAGTCAGAGAGTGGAACAGGCTACCATGGGAGGTAGTGAGGGCAGTCAGAGAGTGGAACAGGCTACCATGGGAGGTAGTGAGGGCAGTCAGAGAGTGGAACGGGCTACCGCGGGAGGTAGTGAGGGCAGTCAGAGAGTGGAACAGGCTACAATGGGAGGTAGTGAGGGCAGTCAGAGAGTGGAACGGGCTACCGAGGGAGGTAGTGAGGGCAGTCAGAGAGTGGAACGGGCTACCGTGGGAGGTAGTAAGCTCTCCATCAATGGAAAATTTCAAGCGGAAACTGGATAAACATATAGCTGGGATAATTTAGGAAAGCCTGCACTCGCAGGGGGGTTGGACCCGATGGCCCTTGAGGTCCCTTCCAGCTCTACTATTCTATGAATCTATGATTAACTTTACCCGGCTCTTCCCGATTGCTATGTTGCGGTGGAAATCGGAGTAATAAAAGGTTAATATCAGTTCACAGCTGACACTAAGCCCTAGATTAGTAATGGGAGGCATCTGTAAGACCCCCCCATCACTATTCTGTAAGTGAAAAGAAACAAACACAAACACCCAAAAATCCCTTTTTTTAAATAAAATACAAAGAAACACCCTCTTTCACCCTTTTATTAACAACAAAAACTTCCCTGCGGGTCCGACGTAATCCACACAAGGTCCCATGATGATTCAGCTCTGCTACATCTGAGCCTGGAGAGACTATAAACATGTCCGATCTCGCCAGGCTCTGGAAAACACTGACAAGTGGGATCCGGTTGGCAGCAGTGATGTCACTCAGTTGCCCGGAGGTCATATCCCATGTAACAGCCGTGCCAGTGATCAATGAGTATGACGCGCTTGCTCCTACCCCCTTTGCATCGGATTCTGGTCCTCATAGATTATATGTGGATCGACATCCAGTCAGATACCGACCCCGAGTAGGCAGGGAATTGATCTGCGAATCCTCCTATCACTAGTGAGAAACACAAGGAAAAAACACAAAAAGATAGAACATGCTGCATTTTTTTTGTTAGGCTAGGTTCACACACTGCATTTTTTTGACGCTGCGTTTTTGTGTGTTTTTTGCGGCAAAAACTGCACAAAAACGCACCCGCGGCAAAAAAAACGCGGCAAAAAACGCACGCGTTTTGCCGCGATTTGGTGCGTTTTTTGCTGCGTTTTGCTGCGTTTTTGCTCACTGCGTCTTTATGCGTTTTTATCAGTGAACAAAAAAAAAAGGTCTGATGTCATTTCTTTCTTCAATATGTTCTTCATTCTCCAATAGTGTATGCAGAAGAGCAGACAGCTGCAGAACTACAAGGCTCAGCATACTCCATCCAATAGTGTATGCAGGAGAGCAGACAGCAGCTGCAGAACTACAAGGCTCAGCATGCTCCATCCAGGACTGTATGCTTGAGGGAGAGTCAGGGGGAGCAGACCTACAAGGCTCAGCATCCTCCATCCAATAGTGTATGCAGGAGAGCAGACAGCAGCTGTCGAACTACAAGGCTCAGCATCCTCCTTCCAGGACTGTATGCAGGATTTCTTTGCCCCCCCAAACAAAAAAAATGACGTGGGCTTCGCCATATTTTTGTATGCTAGCCGGGTACAGCAGACAGGTACGGGCTGCCCCCAACCCCCAGCTGCCTATTTGTACCCGGCTGGGAACCAAAAATATAGGGAAGCCCTTTTTTTTTAAGTTATTTCATGAATTTCATGAAATAATTTAAAAAAAAAAAATGACGTGAGCTTCGCCCAATTTTTGAGTCCAGCCGGGTACAACTAGGCAGCTGGGGATTGGAATCCACAGTGCAGGGTGCCCATGCTTTCTGGGCACCCCCGCTGTGAATTGCAGTCCCGCAGCCACCCCAGAAAATGGCGCTTTCATAGAAGCGCCATCTTCTGGCGCTGTATCCAACTCTTCCAGCTGCCCTGATGCCGGGTGGCTTGCTGGGTAATAATGGGGTTAGGGCTAGCTGTATAGCTGGCCCTAAGCCCGAAATTCATGGTGTCACGCCAATATTAGACATGGCCACCATGAATTTCTAGTAAAGATAAAAAAAAAACACAACACACAGAAAAATATTTTTATTAGAAATAAAACACAACACAATTAGTGACTCCACCTTTATTGAAATAAAGAACCCCCCCTTCCGCAGTAATCCTGGGTCAGGGTCCCGCGCCATCCAATCCGGATACAATATCATTTGATCGGTTTGCTGGAAGGCAAAGCGATCAGATGATGTGTCAGGATCAAGTGCCTGAATCCCATCACACATCAGCTGATTGTATAAAAGCCGATTATACAATCAGCTGATGCATCGGTGCAAAAAAAAATAAAATAATACTCACTTATGTGCTGATTACCGGCAGCTCCTGCAGCGATGGGGCGGGAGTCTGATCCTGTCCGATCGCTGCAGCAGCTGCCGGTAATCAGGGATGAAGTCTCCTGACGCATCCGCTGATACCGGCCGGGCGCCCGCGTCACCGCGATACTTACGATCAGCTGATGCGTCAGGTGACTGTATCAGGTGATCCATCGCCAGGTCCTGCATCCATCGGAGGTTTCCCGGCCGTCTGCACACAGCCGGAGCGGGGGTGGCGATACCGTGAGAGGAGATGGGAGCGGGCATGGCACCGGGAGGCTGCAGACAGGTGAGTGTAACTTTTTTTTTTTTTTCTACTGTTAACTTTTGTTTTCGCAGCCGCTTCCACCTCCCGCCCAGACATGACGCTGCACGGCAGCATACTTGCCCAGGACGGGAGGTGGAAGCGGCGGTGACGGTACCGGGAGGATTCATGCTTCTGTATATACTGACAGAAGGAATCCTCTTCCTGTACACGTCACTTTACTACCCACCTCCTGCGTTTATAGCTGCGTTTTTAGTCTTAGAAACGCACCAAAACGCACCAAAATGCAGCTATTTGCGTTTCTCATTACGTCTTTCAACATCCCATTGAACTCAATGGATGAAAAGCGCAGTGAAAAACGCGGGAATAATTGACATGCTGCGTTTTTGTGGCACCACAAAAACGCAGCTGAAAAAAAACGCTGTGTGCAGACAGCAAAAATGAAAACTCATAGACTTTGCTGGGGAAGCAAAGTCATGCAGTTTTCTGAGCAAAAACGCACCCGAAAACTGCGCAAAAACGCAGCGAAAAACGCACTGTGTGAACTTACCCTTTTTCTGCGTTTTCCCCCCATGCAATGCATTGGAAAAACGCAGCAAAACGCAGAGATCAAAAACTCAGCAAAACGCAGCCAAAAACGCACCAAATCGCGACAAAAACGCATGCGTTTTTTGATGCGTTTTTCGACGCAGGTGCGTTTTTAGCAGCCAAAAACGCAGCGTCAAAAAGACGCAGTGTGCGAACCTAGCCTAAGACACTGAGTCATCTAATATATAAAGCTGATTGTTTGTATGTGTGTGTGTGTGTGTGTGTGTGCGTATGTGCGTGTGTGTGTGTGTGTGTGTGTGTGTGTGCGTGTGTGTGTGTGTGTGTGTATGTCTGCTAAAGGAATCTGCACCGTCGTATTTACAATCACGAAATTTTGCACATACGCCCCATGTGACCCAGGGAACGTCATAGACTATGTTTTGATGGGAAAATTTAACCCCGCGCTTTACAGTTACTCTCTAAAAAACCTGCCTCCACTAAAGTCAATGGAGCTGTGAGCTACAGGCTATTAATAGGAGCTGTGATTGGTTGCTATAGGAACAAAATAAACTGTTAGTATAAGAAGCTTATGTGTGAGGTAATAAGATGTTGGTGGGGAGATGGATAGAGAGAGACAGAGAGAGGCAGACAGACAGACAGGGAAAGAGACAGATAAAGAGAGACAGACAGTCAAAGACAGAGGCAGACAGACACAGACAGGGAAAGAGACAGACAGAGACAGACAGGGAAAGAGACAGAGACAAGTAAAGACACAGGGAAAGAGACAGACAAGTAAAGAGACAGGGAAAGAGACAGAAACAAGTAAAGAGACAGGGAAAGAGACAGAGGCAAGTAAAGAGACAAGGAAAGAGACTGACACAAGTAAAGAGACAGGGAAAGAAACAGAGGCAAGTAAAGAGACAGGGAAAGAGACTGACACAAGTAAAGAGACAGGGAAAGAAACAGAGGCAAGTAAAGAGACAAGTAAAGAGACAGGAGAAGAGACAGACAAGTAAAGAGACAGGGAAAGAGACAGAAACAAGTAAAGAGATAGGGAAAGAGACAAAGGCAAGTAAAGAGACAGGGAAAGAGACAGAGACAGACGGGTAACGAGACAGACGGGTAACGAGACAGACGGGTAACGAGACAGACAGGGAACGAGACAGACAGGGAACGAGACAGACGGGGAACGAGACAGACGGGGAACGAGACAGACGGGGAACGAGACAGACGGGGAACGAGACTGACAGACAGACACAGAGATAGAGAGATACAGACAGAGAGACTGATACAGAGACAGAGAGACTGATACAGAGACAGACACAGAGACAGAGACAGACAGAGACACAGAGACAGAGACAGACAGAGACATAGAGACAGAGACAGACAGAGACACAGAGACAGAGACAGACAGAGACACAGAGACAGACAGAGACAGACAGAGACACAGAGACAGAGACAGACAGAGACAGACAGAGAGTGGGAGAGAGACATTACTATCCCGGGCAACGCCGGGTACTACAGCTAGTAATCGTATAAGTGAAATCCCCTTTCATAGAAGCCAAGAGCCCTTGGTTAGAGCAGTGTTGTATACATATTGTAGCAGGTTACACCGAGTCCTGTATAATGAGGGTAATAGAAGTTACATGGCTTTCTATAGACGTCTTCTCTTTGGCAATGCGGCACATTGTTTATTCCACTTTTGTAGAGGTGTAATATAAATAAAACAGGAGATTGAGCGGAAAAATTGCAGCTCGGTAAATTAAATCCACAATTGTTAAACGTGAAGATTCACAGTATTAATGCCCTTTTTGTATAATATTAAACGCTGTAATTGTGAGTATAAGTGGAAGAGGGAGTGAGAGCCAGCAGGGAGCAGGCGAAGGCTGCATGGACCGTCGTGTGCGCTCTGTTACCACTGATACATGAAGGGCTTCGGCAGGTTTGGGATAAAAGTCTGCGGTCACCCTACGTGACTGCTGAACTATGATAGTATGCGGTGCAGATACATCTGGTGCAACCACCTGACCACTTATACAGTATATCACAAAAGTGAGTACACCCCCACATTTCTGTAAATATTTTATTATATCTTTTCCTGGGACAACACTATGATCTGACCCTGTGATACAATGTGCAGTGTCAGTGTGCAGCTTGTATAGCAGGGTAGATTTGGTGTCCTCTAAATAACTCTACACGTGTCACTCAAGGATATGGGGTACTCGGTCCTGGGCGGTGTATGTCTGTGGAATGTCACTCTGGTTGCCCGATTCCGTGCCCTGGGCCCTTTTTGTAAAGGGGGACATTTACAGGGGATTAAAGTAATGTTCACACGTGACGCCACTTGCGGTGTTGCGGCTATGTAGATGGAGCCGCCGCTGCACAATGTCCACTACTGGGGCTGGTGTTAATTGCAGCCTGGTTGGTAGTCCCTCTGCAAGCAGGGCTGGGCCCCAGAGGGTAGGTGATGTGACATATGTTAGAAGAAGGGAGTCTATACCAAAGTTCAGTGCAACTGGTTTTTATTCACTGTCCGGTGATGGTAACTGGTTACACGAGGCCAGCTGGTTTCACCTCCAGGTTCCATGGTACCCAGTGCCAGTTAGCAATCTGGTGCCTTCTTCCCCTGCACCTGTCTCTGGTTGGTGGGTCCCCGTGGCGTAGAGCAACTGGGGGTAGCTGTCTGGTGGTGGTGTTCCACTGCTGTCCACCTGACGGTAGCGTGAACCCTGTAGGGTTGGAGTCTCTGGTCCTGTCCCCGGTTCTCCCTTTGCTACTGAGTCTACGGATTCTTAGGGTCAGCAAGGTCCATGATGGTCTCCTTGCTGTGCAGATGTTAACAAGCCTGCCTGGAGCGCATTTGTCCTAGGGTCCTGTACCCCGTCGGTGCGTAGTTCCGGGAGTACTCCACCATATTCCACTGGCAACTACTTTCCTGAGTACCAGGTTACTTCTCACTCACAACCGATAGTCACATCCCGTTCACTTTAACTCCTTCACCTCCTTACTACTACTCCTACTGTCTTCTTCTCTGTCCACAGTCCGCCCCTGCCACCTGGTCAACTAGTGGACTGGACTGGCTCCACCTCTAGGCGGCCGTCCACTGGTCCGATCCTAGCTGCAAATATACTGCATTTTCTTATACCGGTTACTGTGTCTATGTATTAAGCTTGATTTTGGTACTTAATCTATGTAGAGAGCTTTATTCAGGTACTGTATCTATGCTCTGTTACTGTAAGATTGGTTATGTTATTGCATCTATGTACTAAGATTGATTCTGTTACTGTATTATAATATAATCATATTATTATACTGTATTTTCCTATAGCAGGTGGTGTATCTATGTGATAAGTTTGATTCTAGCACTGTATCTATGTAGCCAGCTTTTACTAGCAAATTAATCAGGTATTAGAGAGTGCAAATATACTGCATTTTCTTATACCGGTTACTGTGTCTATGTATTAAGCTTGATTCTGGTACTGTATCTATGTAGAGAATTTATTCGGGTACTGTATCTATGCTGTGTTACTGTATCTTTGTATTAAGGTTGGTTATGTTATTGTATGTATGTGCTACGGTTGTTCTTTACTGTATTATATTATAATCATATTATTAAACAGTATTTTCTTATAGCGGGTGTTGTATCTATGTGATAAGTTTGATTCTAGCACTGTATCTATGTAGCCAGCTTTTACTAGCATCTTAATCAGGTATTAGAAATTACAAATATGCTGCATTTTCTTATACCGGTTACTTTGTTTATGTATTAACCTTGATTCTGGTACTGTATCTATGTAGAGAGCTTTATTTGGGTACTGTATCTTTGCTCTGTTACTTTAAGGTTGGTTATGTTATTGCAGCTATGTGCTAAGGTTGATTCTTTTACAGTATTATATTATCATTATATTGTTTTACTGTATTTTCTTATAGTGGGTACTGTATCTATGTGATACGTTTGGTTCTAGCATTTTATCTATGTAGCAAGCTTTTACTAGCATCTTAATCAGGTATTAGAGATCGCAAATATACTGCATTTTCTTATACCAGTACTATGTTTATGTATTAACCTTGATTCTGGTACTGTATCTATGTAGAGAGCTTTATTTGGGTACTGTATCTATGCTTTGTTACTGTATCTTTGTATTAAGGTTGGTTATGTTATTGTATCTGTGTGCTAATGTTGATTCTGTTACAGTATTATATTATAATTATATTATTATGCTGTATTTTCTTATAGCGGGTACTGGTTCTTGCTCTTTATCTATGTAGCCAGCTTTTACTAGCATCTTAATCACGTATTAGAAATTAGAAATATACTGTATTTTCTGATACCGGTTACTGTGTCTATATATTAAGCTTGATTTTGGTACTGTATCTATGTAGAGAGCTTTATTTGGGTACTGTATCTATGCTCTGTTACTGTATCTTTGTATTAAGGTTGGTTATGTTATTCTATATGTGTGCTAAGGTGGATTCTGTTACAGTATTATATTATAATTATATTATTATGCTGTATTTTCTGTATTTTCTTATAGCTGGTACTGGTTCTAGCTCTGTATCTATGTAGCCAGCTCTTACTAGCATCTTAATCAGGTATTAGAGATTGCAAATATACTTGAGATCCAAATGTAAAATCAAATTAACACTAGTCATGGGCCGGTGTTGTGTGCTTGCCCCCCAGTTAAAATAAGACAACCCTATCTTATAGGTGATGAAGGAAGCATATTTCTCTGATAACATATACTACAAAGTTTCTTTTATTTGCTTGTACCATTGATTTATGTAAAGTTTGTTTAGATGACAGTGACATTTATCATCCAATCCCGTAGACAGGTGATGAATCTTAAAAGTGTGAACACGCAATAATATCACACATAACATCTAGATGATTAGTTTTAATTAATTTTAATCCATATTCATTGGTTTTATACATCTCTTTACGTCTGTTATTACTCATTGAGTTTGTATTAACCCATTTATCTTATCCTGTGGTCCCAAAAATAAATAAAACAAAATAATAGAAAATAAATAAATAAATAAAAAATATTTCCATGAATTATTTGGGACTGGTAATGTGAAAAATTGCTGTTTTTGAGCACAAAAAAGTAATAGAAATAATGCAAAATTAATAACGACAAATGACTAGGTTTATGATTAGTTTTAATTAATTTTAATCCATATTCATTGGTTTTATACATCTCTTTACGTCTGTTATTACTCATTGAGTTTGTATTAACCCATTTATCTTATCCTGTGGTCCCAAAAATAAATAAAACAAAATAATAAAAAATAAATAAATAAAAAAAAATATTTCCATGAATTATTTGGGACTGGTAATGTGAAAAATTGCTGTTTTTGAGCACAAAAAAGTAATAGAAATAATGCAAAATTAATAACGACAAATGACTAGGTTTATGATTAGTTTTAATCCATATTCATTGGTTTTATACATCTCTTTACGTCTGTTATTACTCATTGAGTTTGTATTAACCCATTTATCTTATCCTGTGGTCCCAAAAATAAATAAAACAAAATAATAAAATATAAATAAATAAAAAACAATATTTCCATGAATTATTTGGGACTGGTAATGTGAAAAATTGCTGTTTTTGAGCATAAAAAAGTAATAGAAATAATGCAAAATTAATAACAACAAATGACTAAGTTTATGATTAGTTTTAATTAATTTTAATCCATATTCATTGGTTTTATACATCTCTTTACGTCTGTTATTACTCATTGAGTTTGTATTAACCCATTTATCTTATCCTGTGGTCCCAAAAATAAATAAAACAAAATAATAAAAAATAAATAAATAAAAAAAAATATTTCCATTAATTATTTGGGACTGGTAATGTGAAAAATTGCTGTTTTTGAGCACAAAAAAGTAATAGAAATAATGCAAAATTAATAACGACAAATGACTAGGTTGAAAAATGATCTGAACCGTCCTTCAGACAGAGGTATTCATACAATTCTATAACCACATTATTTTTTTATTTTTGTCTTTCACTAATGTTACTACAGAAAAAAATACAAAAATCTCCCGTCGCGTTTCACATCTTAACATGTTTGCTTAATGAGCTGCTGTGTATAAAGGGACCCAGCACTATAAAAAAATACAATATACTTTGCATTTCCGCTGGTATTAAAATTTCTCTTTTTATTATTGCATTCGGGCTTCTTTATTTCAGGCCTATAGGTTTTCTGTACCCTATTGTGCACTGGCGCATTTTCAGCTTTTTTTTATTATTTTTATTCTATTTTTTTCAGATACATATCAGCATGTTGTTTTGCCATAGCAATGAAACCCATACAATTAATTTCTCATTTCTAGCTTGCTACAATACTATGACTGCTCCTTTAATACCTTAATGTTTTTCAAAGGCGTCCCGCTGTGCCAATGTATTTAAATTTCTGGATATAGGCGAGAAGGAGAAATCGTTTGCAGCTTTTGGAAATTCGAGCCTATTCCACCTGAAGCTTACAGGATTTTTTTTTTTAAGAACACAAAAAGAACAAAGCTCGAGCTCGTCTTATTTTACATGGGGCTTTATTACGTACATGAAAATTTAGCTTAGCTGCCAGTCACTGACCCGATATCAGAATATATAAATGAGGATCGAGATGGATTGCCGGCCGGGAAGTTGATGCCTCTCAAATGCAAACAGCTTTCATCTCCTATTTATTTGTGGATAGATGAGTTAGTAGAAAACAGTAAATTATGTATGCCGATGTCTGCCAAACTTTTAGAAAGAAAAAAACATGGATAAAAAGTGGAAAAACGTGCCAATAAAGAGTTAATTCCAAATAAGAGCAATGCAGGGTGGTTTATTCTACGCGTTTCGGAGATAACCCCTCTCCATCAGGAAATCCACCAAGTAAGAATGCTTTCAAACATAGAAGTGTTAATAGTTTTATTTTTAGCAACTATTAACATTTCTATTTTTGAAGGCATTCTTACTTTGCAGAACTTTTTCCCACAACTGCCTAAAACTTACTTAGTACTCTATACAGTACATATAGAGAGGGTAGACAGCAGTGTGAGCAGAGTCTTCTTACTTCAGCGCTCATGGTGTCTCCAGTATTAAATCAGATATACAGGGTGGACAGCAATGTGAGCAGACTCTTCTTACCTCAGTGCTCATGGTGTCTTCAGTATTAGAACAGGTGGAGAGGCTGGACAGCAGTGGGAGCAGACTCTTACCTTAATGCACATGGTGTCTTCAGTATTAAATCAGATGGACAGCAATATGAGCAGCCTCTTCTTACCTCAGTGCTTATGGTGTCTCCAGTATTAAATCAGATGGACAGGGTGGACTGCAGTGTGAGCAGCCTCTTACCTTAATGCATATGGTGTCTTCAGTATTAAATCAGATGGACAGCAATATGAGCAGCCTCTTCTTACCTCAGTGTTCATGGTGTCTCCAGTATTAAATCAGATGGACAGGGTGGACTGCAGTGTGAGCAGCCTCTTACCTTAATGCACATGGTGTCTTCAGTATTAAATCAGGTGGACAGCAATATGAGCAGCCTCTTCTTACCTCAGTGCTCATGGTGTCTCCAGTATTAGATCAGATGGACAGCAATGTGAACACTCTTCTTACCTCAGTGCTCATAATGTCTCCAGTATTAGATCAGATGGAGAAGGTGGTCAGCAGTGTGAGCAGCCTCTTACCTTAATGCACATGGTGTCTTCAGTATTAAATCAGATGGACAGCAATATGAGCAGCCTCTTCTTACCTCAGTGCTTATGGTGTCTCCAGTATTAAATCAGATGGACAGGGTGGACTGCAGTGTGAGCAGCCTCTTACCTTAATGCACATGGTGTCTTCAGTATTAAATCAGATGGACAGCAATATGAGCAGCCTCTTCTTACCTCAGTGCTTATGGTGTCTCCAGTATTAAATCAGATGGACAGGGTGGACTGCAGTGTGAGCAGCCTCTTACCTTAATGCACATGGTGTCTTCAGCATTAAATCAGATGGACAGCAATATGAGCAGCCTCTTCTTACCTCAGTGCTCATGGTGTCTCCAGTATTAAATCAGATGGACAGGGTGGACTGCAGTGTGAGCAGCCTCTTACCTTAATGCACATGGTGTCTTCAGTATTAAATCAGGTGGACAGCAATATGAGCAACCTCTTCTTACTTGAGTGCTCATGGCATCTCCAGTATTAGATCAGATGGACAGCAATGTGAGCAGACTCTTCTTACCTCAGTGCTCATGATGTCTCCAGTATTAGATCAGATGGAGAAGGTGGTCAGCAGTGTGAGCATCCTTTTACTTTAATGCACATGGTGTCTCTAGTATTAAATCAGATGGATAGCAATGTGAACAGCCTCTTCTTACCTCAGTGCTCATGATGTCTCCAGTATTAAATCAGATGGACAGGGTGTAATGCAGTGTGAGTAGCTTCTTAGCTTTGTGCTCATGGTGTTTCCAGTATTAGATCAGATGGACAGCAATGTGAGCAGACTCTTCTTATCTCAGTCCTCATGACATTTCCAGTATTAGATTAGATTCACAGGGTGGACAGCAGCGTGAGCAGCCTCTTCTTACCTTAGTGCTCATGGTGTTTCCAGTATTAAATCAGATGGACCTATTTAGGGCCCAGCACTATCAGGTATCCAGCTTGGCACATAGGTGTGGAACCTATCTGGGGTGATCAGGGACCCAGGGACCAGCGCTAGGTTTGTTCGGGGGTTACCATCTCTCCCTTCCCTAGACACGTCTCCCTTCCCTTTTGCCGTTCGCTTAGTACTTCCTCGTACCTAGTGTGACAGGTGTCTCCAGTATTAGATTAGGAGGAGAGTGTAGACAGCAGTGTGAGCAGCCTCTTCTTACCTCAGTGCTCATGGTGTCTCTAGTTGTTATGCTAGGTACGGGGAAGTACCCAGCGAATGGTAAAAGGGATGGGAAACCCTATGTCTAGGGAAGGGGGAGATGGTGACCCCTGACCAAGCCCACCGCTGGGCCCTGGGTTCCCTCACCACCCTAGACAGGTTCTGCACCTATGCATCCTGGCTTTAGGCTGACCCAGATCTGGACTCTAGGTAGGGAGTGGATGGGATGAGCTCTTCATTATCTCCACTAAGAGCTGGAGGACCCACACAGATAACAAACAAGGGAAAATAGCAAACAACTTATCTCCAAGAAGATTCAGGGAGAGCGACTGCAAAACGCCACAAAGTTGCTCCAGATGAATGCAAGCCGACTACTTGCACTCATGATCTGTAGGAAGTTAGAGCTATCACCAGCACCGACAAGAAAGGAATGAGAGAGAGTATTTAAGGACACAAAGGGAAGTGCTGATGAAAATAGCTGAAAGAGGGAAGAACTCTGCAGGTTTCTAAAGGGAAAGGGGTGAAAACCAAACATAGGAGATACATAAGATACCATATACACCAAGCAGGAATCATAGAAGAATAATAGAAGGTCCGGGAGCAGTTTTCACAATGAAACACTGCGACCTTCTATAGCTAGACACCTCAGGACTGTCTGTCACCCATGAGACCAGTATTAGATCAAATGGACAAGGTGGACACCAATGTGAGCAGCCTCTTCTTACCTCAGCATCCTGGTATCTCCAGTATTAGACTGGACAGACAGGATGGGTAGTTAGACTGAGTGGATGGCAGTGTGAACAGACTATGCTTAGCACAGCACCCTGGTATCTCTGGTATTGGTTCAGGTAGACGGGATGGCCAGCAGTGTGAGTGGCCTTTTCTTCCTGATGTAATTTTGGTATCTCTAATATTCGATCAGATACACTGCTATCCAGACTGAGAGGCTTCTACTTAGCTTGGCACTCTGATTATTGCCAGTATTAGAAAAGATAGAAAGAGTGGACAGCAATGTGAGCAGTCTCTTCTTACCTCGGCATTACTGGCATGTCTAGTATCAGATCAGATAGACAGGATGGATAGCAGTGTGAACAGTCTCTTCTTAGTTTAACAATCCTCAGCACCCCTGGTATCTCCAGTATTAGATCACATAGACACTGTGGACAGCAATGTGAGCAGCCTCTTCTTACCTCGGCAATACTGGCATGTCTAGTATCAGATCAGATAGACAGGATGGATAGCAGTGTGAACAGTCTCTTCTTAGTTTAACAATCCTCAGCACCCCTGGTATCTCCAGTATTAGATCACATAGACACTGTGGACAGCAGTGTGAGCAGCTTCTTCTTACCTCAGCAGTCTTGGGATGTCTAGTATTAGATCAGATAGACAGGGTAGAAAGCAGTGTGAGTAATCCTTTCTTTCCTCAACAATTCTGGTATCTCCAGCATTAGATCCATTATTAGGTAAGATAGACATGGTGGACAGCAGTGTGAGCAGCTTCTTCTTACTTCAGGACTCCTGGTAATGCTATTATTAGATCAGAATATCTACTAGGAGCGCATCCTCCTACACATGGAGGTAAAGAGTGGAGCTTCCTACTACACCTGCTCACAGACTACCTAGTGGATAATTTAGGTTCAGGCTCTGGTGGTTCTCTCGATGCTTTTCTTACACAGCTTTCTAGGGTTTTCCAAGATTGTTGTGTTGCTAAGTATCCATAAGCTCGCTCATTACACTGGGCAACAAAAAAATAATGTATTTTCCTAAAGACACAACTATGGTTGTTTTTTCTTTATTCCAGAATAGAGGGGGCAACATCTACAGTACAGACCAAAAGTTTGGACACACATTCTCATCTCTAGAACAACTGTTAAGAGGAGACTTTGTTCAGCAGGCCTTCATGGTAAAATAGCTGCTAGGAAACCGCTGCTAAGGACAGGCAACAAGCAGAAGAGACTTGTTTGGGCTAAAGAACACAAGGAATGGACATTAGACCAGTGGAAATCTGTGCTTTGGTCTGAGGAGACCAAATTTGAGATCTTTGGATCCAAACACCGTGTCGTTGTAGAAAAGGTGAACGGATGGACTCTACATGCCTGGTTCCCACCGTGAAGCATGGAGGAGGAGGTGTGATGGTGTGGGGGTGCTTTGCTGGTGACACTGTTGGGGATTTATTCAAAATTGAAGGCATACTGAACCAGCATGGCCACCACAGCATCTTGCAGCGGCGTGCTATTCCATCCGGTTTGCATTTAGTTGGACCATCATTTATTTTTCAACAGGACAATGACCCCAAACACACCTCCAGGCTGTGTAAGGGCTATGTGACTAAGAAGGAGAGTGATGGGGGGCTACGCCAGATGACCTGGTCTCCACAGTCACCAGACCTGAACCCAATCGAGATGGTTTGGGGTGAGCTGGACCGCAGAGTGAAGGCAAAAGGGCCAACAAGTGCTAAGCATCTCTGGGAACTCCTTCAAGACTGTTGGAAAACCATTTCCGGTGACTACCTCTTGAAGCTCATCAAGAGCATACCAAGAGTGTGCAAAGCAGTAATCAAAGCAAAAGGTGGCTACTGTGAAGAACCCAGAATATAAGACATATTTTCAGTTGTTTCACACTTTTTTGTTAAGTATTTCATTCCACATGTGTTAATTCATAGTTTTGATGCCTTCAATGTGAATCTACAATTTTTAGAGTCATGAAAATAAAGAAAACTCTTTGAATGAGAAGGTGTGTCCAAACTTTTGATCTGTACTGTACATCAGCTCATCCTTCTCATGATTATGGATCGTGTCCATTTCCCTCGATGCTAGACCAATCCTGCAGATATGGTTAATTGCTCAAGATTTGATCTGGCATAAAGAACCGAGAAATCAAGATCTTCTTTCTTTCTTCACAGCTGGGCATGTGAGGATCCACGCCTCCTTGACTTTTCTATCAAAGTTTTTGCATTTTTCAAAACCTTTGACCCATCTTTCCATTAATGGTTAGTTATCTGATGGTAGTTGCCACCAATCTCCATTTAATCACCCCCCTTTGAAGCCACCTACAAATAAAGAGATTTGAAAAGAAATATGGCCTCCTCCTCAGCTACTTGATTGAGTGATGGAGCTTCAGCTTGGTCTCGTCTTACTATGTCCCTTATTTTTGCAATATCTCTTGTGACAGTTTTCCTTCCCACACTTTCGTATCATAGTGGACACGAGCTATCACAATCCTGTTCCTTAAGTCAATGAGTTTTCAAGTGAATAGGATCTGAGCCAAAATACCCACTGAAGGCCTCTACAGAGTGTGTTTCTTCCGGGCCAGGGCACCATCCCCATACAGGTGGCCCTGGGAATGGACACCACACTTATCCTAAGGATTGGCCATCAATGTCTAAGTTATTAACTAACTTTTGGCGTTTTTCTGTGTCTCAGTCTTTTAAAAAACGAAAATAAGATGTAAAATGTAAAAAGTCTTAGGCCAAGTTTACACAGCGTTTAAGAGGGCTTTACACGAAAGCACTCGCCCCCGTCGTTTGTGAGTCATGGGCAAATCGCTGCCCGTGGTGCACAATATCACTGGGAGCCATCACACATACTTACCCTCCTAGCGACGTCACTGTGACGCCGCACGAACCGCCCCCTTAGAAAGTCACGCCCACCTCATTGCCGGTAGGCCGCAGGTACGGTGTTGTTCGTCGTTCCCGAGGTGTCACACGTAGCGTTGTGTGCTGCCTCAGGAACGATGAACAACCGGCGACCTGCACGAGCAACGACATTTGGGAAATGGATGACGTGTCAACAATCAACGATTTGGTGAGTATTTTACATCGTTAGCGGTCGCTCGTTCGTGTCACACGCAACGACGTCGCTAATGAGGCCTGATGTGCGTCACGAATTCCGTGACCCCACTGACATCTCATTAGCGCTGTCGTTGCGTGTAACGGGGCCTTTAGCCTATGAGTCCTCGTTGATGAGTTCTAGAAAAACAGGATTGAGATGGAACCTGTGATGAATCATTGGAGACAAGTAGAACTGGAAAGGGTACCAAACCAAGTCCAAAGTTGCATACTTGGGGCTCCATTTGCCTAATTTTTACTCAATGGCTTTGGGGAGGGTTCCATCTGAATCTTATTTTTTTAGGAGATTCATTCAAATGGAATTTCCAGTGGAGTCATGAAAGGTGACCACAGATGGAAGATACACCCAGACCCTAGTGACTCTATCAACTAAGAAACCTGCAGGAATTACAAGTAGTACATAAGGCGTGTGCTGTTTTTATTTGTCTTAGTTAAAACTGTTATTTAATGTTTTTCATGCTTGTCTCTGCTGCCATCTACTGGTCAGACCTTTCGGCTCCTCTGTTTCCTTTGCCCAGCCCATGGGAGTGTCTGATGACCCTCTTGCATCACATCCTGGGATATTCTTTTCCAAAGCAGAGTCTGTGAGAACAACATCCCTTATTGGAGTTACTAGGAGCAAAGTCTTCTGAACATGTAGTAGCTTCAGAGGCAAGCATCACTGGAGAAGTACAATGCCAAGTACTTGGATTACTGCACTCTGCATGTCCTAACCTTTGGAGAAAATAAACCACCATTGTTTCATCTCAGCATGTGCATGTTTCACTCTGGAGCGCTCTGGTCCTGTCTGCCCCACCTATAGGAAAAACGAAGGTAAGATTCTCACAACCTCTCACAACTACGCACCTTCCATCGCCTTTAAGTGGGGACAGAACAGTCAGAAGACTGCTTAAGAGCTCAATACCCCGGCTACAGATCCCTAAGAACCCTGTAACTTCCCATGTAATCTGCCTAGCAACAAGCCTTGTGCACTAGTCTGCCTGCACAGTGCATGCCTGGACAAGCCTAAGGGGAAGCTCTCCCATCTGCCACGTCCTGTGTCACCTCTGCTTGCATTGTAAAGGGACAGTTTATGCACCTGATGTTTCTCTCTTGCTATACTCCTTCTATAGACTTGCAGTACATTATACCTCATTACTGCACATCGCTGCACTCCGAACCCCAAGTTTTACTAAAGACACCTTGGGAATCTCATCAGGGAGTCCTTGCAGAGCTGCACAACGATTTTGGATCCCTATTCAAAAGTCAAGTTTCTTAAAGAGACAGTACACCTTAAATAAAAATGGCCGAAAAAGACCTCGGACAGTTCCCCACTGCTGAAACAGAGCAAATACAATCTGATACTGTCCATTATGAAGCCCAGGAGGCAGAGCCCATGCTTTCAGCAGACCAAGTTGTCCGACCGAAGCGCTCTTCCAAACCCACGATAAAGGCCACTGAAAACTATCACACTATGAAAGATGAGCTATGTGAACACCTGGAAGAACAGTGGGAACGAGTCACCTATTACATGTCAAGACTTGAATCCTCATCAGGTGATGCCACAAGCTGCTCTGGAACGGCTGAACACAGCTCATGAAAGATACAAGAGACTGTCAACAAGGTACATTACCTTTCTAAAAGACTCTAAAATTGATGAAGCGCTTTCAGACCTGAGCATGGCAGAAGAGGTGGACAAGGAAAGAGATGCCAAGGTGCAAGATGCCATAGACAAGGCCGAACACCGTATCTCTCACCAGCAAGAAACTAGATCACACCGATCAACCTCATCTAGACGTTCCTCTCGGTCATCCGGGTCATCATCCTCAAGAAGCTCAGCCCTGAGCAACAGGATACTAGAGGCCCGCATAACAGCAGAGGAATCCAAGGTGAGACA
This sequence comes from Anomaloglossus baeobatrachus, assembly GCF_048569485.1. Taxonomy (NCBI): domain Eukaryota; kingdom Metazoa; phylum Chordata; class Amphibia; order Anura; family Aromobatidae; genus Anomaloglossus; species Anomaloglossus baeobatrachus. The sequence continues at coordinate 36,319,853 of NC_134353.1, forward strand.
TTCCTTCACAGAAAGAGAAGTAGAGGAAGAAGCCAAAAGGGCAGAAGCAGAAGCCAAAAGGGTAGAAGCAGAAGCCCTTGCAAAAGCAGAAGCTGCTAAAGCTGAAGCCAAAAGGACAGAAGCAGAAGCCCTTGCAAAAGCAGAAGCCGCTAAAGCAGAAGCCCATGCAAAAGCAGAAGCTGCTAAAGCGGAAGCCAAAAGGGTAGAAGCGGAGGCTCCGATAAAGATTCTTCGGTCACAGATGGAAGAGGGAGTTGCGCTAGCTAAAGTGAGACTACTTGAGCAAGCATTGATCCAAGGTCCTGATCCAGGTCACTCGCCACCACTGGAAGCAGACAATCCAGTTGATCGCACAAGAGACTATGTACTGAATCAGTTACCTGTAGCAACCCCGGTTTGCAGTACCGTCCAAGCCGACAACACCGAAACCTCCAACTTACCTCTACCAGTGCCAGTGCCACCTAAAGCACCCGAGCAAATTAATAACAGTCACCAAGAGGTCCCCTATCAAACACAGTCACCACAGCAAGATGGCAACCAAGTGTTTCCTTACCCACTTCCACAGCTCAAGCAGCGGTCATCAGAATCTACAGAGGCTAAACCACAGCTCAACCCTGCAGCAACGTCATTTTACCCGGGAACATCTCATCCATTCACGCCAGGCAGCCCATACGCCCCAGGGGCATCACAAGTCGTCGTGGCAACAAGTGGTGAGAAATCAGATATGTCTGAGTTTGCCAGGTTCATGGTGAGCAGAGAGCTAATCAACACTAGTCTCACGAAATTTGATGATCATGCAGAGAGCTACAGGGCCTGGAAAGCAACTTTCAAGGCAGCCATCGCCAATCTCAACTTCACTGCAGAACAGGAGCTCGACCTCCTGATCAAGTGGTTGGGCCCAGGCTCTACAAACCGTATCAAGAGCCTCAGAACCGTCTATGTGGGACAAGCAGAAGCAGGTCTCGCTGCTGCATGGCAGAGACTGGAACGCACCTTTGGCAGCGCAGAAGCAATAGAGAAAGCCCTATTCAAGAGACTGCAGGACATCCCAAAGATCAACCTTAAAGAAGTCCACAAGCTTCAAGACCTAAGTGATCTGCTCATGGAGCTGGAGCTCGCCAAAAGAGACCCTCGTCTGTCTGGGCTGTGCTACCTGGATACAGCCCATGGAGTGAACCCAATCGTGGTGAAGCTGCCATACAGTCTGCAGGAGAAATGGGCAACGTCAGTCTCAAGGTACAAAAGAATGCATGATGTCACCTTTCCCCCATTTATTCAGTTCTGCAAGTTCATTGACGAGCAGGCCCAGATGAGTAACGACCCCAGCCTCGACTTCCTAGAGTTCAACACTTCGGCAGCTGCAACATCATCATCATCAAGGTATGAAGGTGCCATACACAAACGCAGAGACATTAAGAACACTGTGAGTGTCAGGAAGACTGAGCTACCATCACCTGCAGCACGCACAGATAAACAGTACACCATCTCATCACGAGATAAGTCTTTCAATCAAGAATGTCCCATCCATAAAAAAACACATTCACTGAACAAGTGCAGAGGGTTTAGATCCAAAACCTTACAGGAGCGCAAGAAAGTCCTCACAGAGCTTGGGATTTGTTTCAAATGCTGCACATCACTTGAGCACATGGCCAAGGACTGTAAATCCATCGTCAAGTGTGAGGAGTGTCATAGTGAAAAACACGTTTCAGCCATGCACCCAACCCAGCTAGCTGGAGACACACCGGCTGCAGTAACCACCACTCCCACTCCAAGTCATGGCGGGGAGTCCAAGAATCAGACTGACACCACCACAGCTGTCTCCTGCTCATGCTCAGAGGTATGTGGAGAGGGCCAAACACAGAAATGTTGTGCCCGAATATGCCTCATCAAGGTTTATCCCGAGGGACATCCAGAAAAGGCAATGAAGGTGTATGCCATCATAGACGACCAAAGCAACCGGTCCCTGGCAGGAACCAAATTCTTTGAAGCCTTCGGAATTAATGGACCATCAGAACCCTACACCTTGAACACCTGCTCGGGTCGCATAGAGACTAGCGGCAGAAGAGCCCAGGGATTCATTGCTTCTCCTATCAATGGGAAGACTGAAATACCTCTACCAACGCTCGTTGAATGTGACCAAATACCCAGCCACAGGAATGAAATTCCTACCCCAGAAGCTGCATTTCATCAACCACACCTAAGACACCTCGCTAGTGTTATCCCACCTCTGGACAATAACGCAGAGATTCTACTCCTGCTCGGAAGAGACAATCTAAGGGTACACAAGGTGCGCCAGCAGTGTAATGGGCCTGACTATGCACCATACGCCCAGAGACTGGACTTGGGATGGGTAGTCATAGGAAATGTGTGCGTTGATCGATCAGAAATTGATTCCTTCAAGACTTACATGCATGGAGATGGGCGCACAACCTGCTTAAAGCCATGTCCTCATCACTATGGAGTGAAAGAGAAGTCTCCAGACACAATACAGCTACCTGACATCGCTTCTTCTCTGCATATCGACAACTTGGGAAGATCAGTCTTTCACACAACCAAGGACGACGATAAAGTAGCCTTGTCAGTAGAGGACAGAGAATTCATCGAAATAATGGACTGTGAGTTTTCTAAAGACAAAACCAACCATTGGGTCTCTCCATTACCCTTCCGATCTACCAGGGTAAGACTCCCAAACAACCGAGCTCAAGCTCAGACCAGATTTAACTCTCTTCAGCGGTCTATGAGCAGCAAACCTGAAATGAGAGAACATATTGTTGCCTTTATGGACAAAATATTCCGCAACAACCACGCAGAACCTGCTCCATTCTTGAAGAAGAACGAAGAGTTTTTGTATCTGCCTTCATTCGGTGTATACCACCCACGAAAACCGAATCAAATCAGGGTTGTCTTCGACTCCAGCGCCAAACATGAAGGCGTATCCCTTAACGATGTTCTCCTCACAGGTCCTAACCTAACAAACAACTTGGTAGGAGTATTGCTGAGGTTCAGAAAAGAGCTTGTCGCCATCACTGCCGATATTGAACAGATGTTCCACTGTTTCCTAGTCAGAGAGGACCACCGGAACTTCCTCAGATTTCTGTGGTACAAGGATAATGACACCAATAAAGAGATGGTGGAATATCGTATGAGGGTCCACGTGTTTGGAAACAGCCCTTCACCCGCAGTTGCAACCTATGGTCTCCGGAGAACCGCATTAGAGGGAGAGTCCGAGTATGGAACAGATGCCAGAGACTTTGTTGAGAAAGACTTTTATGTAGATGATGGGTTCAAATCATTACCCACCGAGGAAGAAGCCATTGATTTGCTCAAAAGGACTCAAGGCATGCTGTCCCAGGCAAAACTCAGGTTTTGAGTCGGGTGATCACGCCCCTGGGTTCAAGGACATTGACTTGGGGCTAGACAGTCCACCCGTGCAGAGGAGCTTGGGCATCAGATGGGATCTTGCAGCCGACTCCTTCAGATTTCAAGTAAGTTACTCAGACAAGCCATTCACAAAACGTGGTGTCCTCTCTATAGTGAACAGCTTGTTCGACCCACTGGGATTTGTGGCGCCTATCACTATACAAGGCAAATCCTTGCTGAGACAATTCTCTGAAACCGTCAAGGACTGGGATACCCCACTCCCTTCCGACAAACAGCAAAAATGGGAAGCTTGGAAACAGTCGTTGTGTGGGTTGAACAACATCCACATCCCAAGATGTTATCTCAAAATCTCCCTCACCTCTAGCATAAAGAAGGAACTGCACATCTTCTCAGATGCCTCCACAGAAGCTATAGCAGCAGTTGCATACCTGAAAGTGACAGACCCCAACGGACAAACCTACGTTGGATTTGTATTTGGCAAGGCGAAGCTGGCCCCGAAGCCCGACCATACCATTCCCAGACTGGAACTCTGTGGCACCGTTTTGGCAGTGGAAATTGCCGACTTCATACGACAAGAACTGTGTGTCGAAATAGATGAGGTCCAATACTACACTGACAGTAAGGTCGTTTTAGGTTACATCTACAATTAATCAAGACGATTTTATGTGTACGTCAGTAACCGCATTGAAAGGATCAGGAGATCCTCCAAACCAGAACAATGGCGTTATGTATCATCTGAACTGAATCCAGCAGATCACGCAACTAGACCTATGTCTATAAGTTCTTTTGCTAACTCTTCTTGGCTTACAGGTCCAGAGTTCCTGCTGAGACAGTCAGAAGAAGGTGTCCAGGAAGCCTTCAGCATCTTAGATCCAGACAACGATCCAGATGTCCGAGCTGAAGTCAATACCCTGGCCACCAGTGCAGAAAAAACTTCCAACTTCGGTTGCCAACGTTTTGAACGTTTCTCCAGCTGGATGAGGCTCGTCAGGACTGTCACTAGGTTAGTGCGTATCGCCAGATGCTGTCGTACTGACCTTAAAACCAAAGACTGTCATCCCTGGCATGTCTGCCCCAAAGCCCTTTCTGCTGAGGACATCTCCCATAGAGAGCGTCCCTACAGGATGAACGCTACCGGACCTGAACTTTGAGCCATCCTTCTTGTTTTGGACTCAATTGAGCTTGTTTTTGCATTTAACATGCCTTTCCTTTCAGGTTGTATTATGGACTCAATAGTGAAATCCCCAAAGTGAATTTCAGACGGGGAGTGTGCTGTTTTTATTTGTCTTAGTTAAAACTGTTATTTAATGTTTTCATGCTTGTCTCTGCTGCCATCTACTGGTCAGACCTTTCGGCTCCTCTGTTTCCTTTGCCCAGCCCATGGGAGTGTCTGATGACCCTCTTGCATCACATCCTGGGATATTCTTTTCCAAAGCAGAGTCTGTGAGAACAACATCCCTTATTGGAGCTACTAGGAGCAAAGTCTTCTGACCACGTAGTAGCTACAGAGGCAAGCATCGCTGGAAGATTTCAATGCCAAGTACTTGGATTACTGCACTCTGCATGTCCTAACCTTTGGAGAAAATAAACCACCATTGTTTCATCTCAGCTTGTGCATGTTTTCACTCTGGAGCACTCTGGTCCTGTCTGCCCTACCTATAGGAAAAACGAAGGTAAGATTCTCACAACCTCTCACAACTACGCACCTTCCATCGCCTTTAAGTGGGGACAGAACAAGGCGCCCTTTTAGAGATGTGGTATCAGGGTCTATGTGCTTCAAGTTATGTCTCTTTGTGGATGGAGACTACCAAAAGATCTAAATAGGGGCAAGATGTGACAACTTAAAACCCTAAAGGGTGCTTTACACGCTGTGACATCGCTAACGATATATCGTCGGGGTCACGTCGCTAGTGACATTGCAGCGTGTGACAGCTAGGAGCAACGATCAACGATCGCAAAAACGTCAAAAATCGTTGATCGTTGACACATCGCTCCTTTTCATAATATTGTTGGTGGTGCATGCTGCTGGTTGTTCGTCGTTCCTGCGGCATCACACATCGCTATGTGTGACACCAGAGGAACGACGAACATCTCCTTACCTGTGTCCACCGGCAATGAGGAAGAAAGGAGGTGGGTGGCATGTTCCGCCCGCTCATCTCCGCCCCTCCTCTGCTATTGGACGGCTGCCGAGTGACGTCGCTGTGACGCCGCACAAACTGCCCCCTTAGAAAGGAGGCGGATCGCTGGCCGAAGCAACGTTGCAGGGAAGGTAAGTCAGTGTGACGGGTGTAAGCGATGTTGTGCGCGACGGGCAGCAATTTGCCCGTGCCGCACAACCGACGGGGGAGGGTACGCTCGCTAGCGATATCGGTACCAATATCGCAGTGTGTAAAGAACCCTTTATGGTCAGTCCGGGTCTGTAAGGGGCCCTTTTACAGATGTGGTATCAGGGTCTATGTGCTTCAAGTTATGTCTCTTTGTGGATGGAGACTACCAAAAGATCTAAATAGGGGCTAGATGTCACAACTTAAACCCCTAACCCTAGTGACTCTTCCAACTAATAAACCACCGGGAATTACAAGAAGTACAGTGCTGGCCAAAAGTATTGGCACCCCTGCAATTCTGTCAGAGAATACTCAGTTTCTTCCTGAAAATGATTGCAATCACAAATTCTTTGGTATTATCTTCATTTAATTTGTCTTCAATGAAAAAAAAACACAAATTGTCATAAAGCCAAATTGGATATAATTCCACACCAAACATAACAAAGGGGATGGACAAAAGTATTGGCACTGTTTGAAAAATCCTGTGATGCTTCTGTAATTTGTGTAATAACAACACCTGTAACTTACCTGTGGCACCTAACAGGTGTTGGCAATAATAAATCACACTTGCAGCAGGTGACATGGATTAAAGTTGACTCAACCTCTGTCCTGTGTCCTTGTGTGCACCACATTGAGCATGGAGAAAAGAAAGAAGAACAAAGAACTGTCTGAGGACTGGAGAATCCAAATTGTGAGGAAGCATGAGCAATCTCAAGGCTACAAGTCCATCTCCAAAGACCTGAAAGTTCCTGTGTCTACAGTGCGCTGTGTCATCAAGAAGTGTAAAGCCCATGGCACTGTGGCTAACCTCCCTAGATGTGGAAGGAAAAGAAAAATTGACGAGAGATTTCAACGCAAGATTGTGCGGATGGTGGATAAAGAACCTTGACTAACATCCAAACAAGTCCAAGCTGCCCTGCAGTCCGAGGGTACAACAGTGTCAACCCGTACTATCCATCGGCGTCTGAATGAAAAGGGACTGTATGGTAGGAAGACCCCACTTCTTACCCCGAGACATAAAAAAGCCAGGCCGGAGTTTGCCAAAACGTACCTGAGAAAGCCTAAAACGTTTTGGAAGAATGCTCTCTGGTCAGATGAGACAAAAGTAGAGCTTTTTGGGAAAAGCCATCAACATAGAGCTTACAGGAAAAAAAAAAAAAAGAGGCATTCAAGGAAAAGAACACGGTCCCTACAGTCAAACATGGCGGAGGTTCCCTGATGCTTTGGGGTTGCTTTGCTGCCTCTGGCACTGGACTGCTTGACCGTGTGCATGGCACTATGAAGTCTGAAGACTACCAACAAATTTTGCAGCATAATGTAGGGCCCAGTGTGAGAAAGCTGGGTCTCCCTCAGAGGTCATGGGTCTTCCAGCAGGACAATGACCCAAAACACACTTCAAAAAGCACTAGAAAATGGTTGAGAGAAAGCACTGGAGACTACTAAAGTGGCCAGCAATGAGTCCAGACCTGAACCCCATAGAGCACCTGTGGAGAGATCTCACAATGGCAGTTTGGAGAAGGCCCCCCTCACATCTCAGGGACCTGGAGCAGTTTGCCAAAGAAGAATGGTCTAAAATTCCAGCAGAGCATTGTAAGAAACTCATTGATGGTTACCGGAAGCGGTTGTTCGCAGTTATTTTGGCTAAAGGTTGTGCAACCAAGTATTAGGCTAAGGGTGCCAGTACTTTTGTCTGGCCCATTTTTGGAGTTTTGTGTGAAATGATCAATGATTTGATTTTTGTTTCATTCTCTTTTGTGTTTTTTTCATTGCAAGCAAAAAAAAAGAAGATAATAATACCAAAGAATTTGTGATTGCAATCATTTTCAAGAAGAAACTGAGTATTATCTGGCAGAATTGCAGGGGTGCCAATACTTTTGGCCAGCACTGTACATAAGGGGCCCTTTTACAGATGTGATATCAGGGTCTATGTGCTTCAAGTAATGTCTTTTTGTGGATGTGTAGGGTTTTGCAGTCCCTACTAAGGATGTTGTGTCACTTTGGCTTTAAGACTATGTTGCACTGTGGCTCCCCTGCAGAGCACAATGGAATGTCCTGGATCTCCCCTGCTTCTGTGGGCATGTGTGGTCTGCCCTGAGAAAGTGGAAAGAGAAGCAGGAAGTAGCTGGTTCAGAAGAGACACAGAAGTATGCAGATAGCAGAGACGGCATCCGGCCTGCCAGAAGTCCTCGCCTGATGAGCCCAGCTGTCCGGGGAACTGTGGAAGAGAAGTCCTGCATTAGTCCCCCCGTAGTGACGTGTGCATCTCCGTACCTACAAGCCCCAGAGCGGACCGGTCCTGCGGACAGAGCCGTGACTGAGTTCCCGGGTGCGGCGGTTAGGGACCCATATTAGGCCTCCATAATCACGGTCCCTTTAGAGGAGACCAGCTCGGATAATGGACAGAGCAGAGTTGGTTAATGCTGAATACGTGCATATGGCTGCAGTGCTATTGATCTAGTGTTGTATGCTGTGCTACTTGTGGCGACCTGGCTGTTCGCTTCAGTTAAATTATACACTGTTGTATCTTGGCTTGTTCTTCCCGCCTGCTCCCTCTCCCGCTGCTCTGCCGCTTATGTTTGTTAGCTCTTATAAATAAATCTTCTCCTTGGTTTACCGGCTAAGGCTGCTTTCACACTACGTCTTTTTAACATGCGTCCTGAACGTTTTTTTGCTGCAAAAGCGGATCCTGCTTTTACAGCAAAAAACGTATGCAAACGCATGTGTTACTTTGCAGGATCCTGTCACTGGATGTTTAGGGGCGGGCATTGGAGTCATGTGATCGGGAGTGATGGGAACTAAACGTTCCAGACTGGGAGCCGGCTTCTTACAACTGCGGAGGTTCGTAACCAAGGTAAACATCAGGTATACTTGCTTGGATACCCGATATTTACTTTCGTTACGAGCGTCTGCAGCTGCTAGGAGCCGGGCTCCCTGCACACGTAACAAAGGTAAACATCGGGTAACTAAGATAAGTGGTTACCCGATATTTACCTTGGTTACGAGTGTCCGCAGCTGCTAGGAGCCGGGCTCCCTGCACACGTAACAAAGGTAAACATCGGGTAACTAAGATAAGTGGTTACCCGATATTTACCTTGGTTACGAGTGTCCGCAGCTGCTAGGAGCCGGGCTCCCTGCACACGTAACAAAGGTAAACATCGGGTAACTAAGATAAGTGGTTACCCGATGTTTACCTTGGTTACGAGTGTCCGCAGCTCTCAGGTGGAGGAGAGGGAGGGGGAGAGACAGAGAGGTAGGAGAGAGAGGGACTGATCACGCGAGACTGGTTCTGGGCATGCTCAGTAGAGCAAGCAGGATCCTGTCTATCAGCACGCCAGCGTTCACATGCGTTTCCGTGCTGTTTAGTCAGGATCCAGCGATTTGCAGAAGTTGGACGCAGCTCAAAAACGCTACAAGTAGCGTTTTTGAAAGATGTTAAAAAACTGCAAGTCGCTGGATCCTCACTATAACGCACGCAAACGCAGGTGAACGCGAGTCCATTGCAAATGCATTGAAATGAAAACGCATTTGCACTGGATCCGTTTCTGCGTTAAAAAAACATTCATGACGCATGTTAAAAAGACGTAGTGTGAAACCAGCCTTACATGTTTCAAAAACGCGTCCACCTGCGTTCGCATGCGTTAGACACAGGATCCGTACTTTTGCGTTATTTTAAGGCTGCTTTCACACTACGTTTATTTAACATCCGTCCATAACGTTTTTTTAACGCAGAAACGGATCCAGTGCAAATGCGTTTTCATTTCAATGAAAATCTTTCAAAAACGCTACTTGTAGCGTTTTTGAGCTGCGTCGAATTTCTGCAAATTGCTGGATCCTGACTAAACAGCACGCATGTGAACGCTGGCATGCTGATAGACAGGATCCTGCTTGCTCTACTGAGCATGCCCAGAAGCCAGCCTCGCGTGATCAGTCTCTCTCCCCCTCCCTCTCCTCTCTCTCTCTCCCACCTGAGAGCTGCGGACACTCGTAACCAAGGTAAACATCGGGTAACCACTTCTCTTAGTTACCCGATGTTTACGTTGGTTACGTGTGCAGGGAGCCCGGCTCCTAGCAGCTGCAGACGCTTGTAACCAAAGTAAATACCCGATGTTTACCTTGGTTACAGCCTCGCAGCTGTTAGATGCCGGCTCCCAGTCTATCACGTTCAGTTCCCCTCACTCCCGATCACATGACTCCAATGCCCGCCCCTAAACATCCAGTGCAGGATCCTGCAAAATAACACATGCGTTTGCATGCGTTTTTTGCTGTAAAAGCAGGATCCGCTTTTGCAGCAAAAAAACGTTATGGACGGATGTTAAATAAACGTAGTGTGAAACCAGCCTTACATGTTGCAAAAACGCTACTTGTAGCGTTTTTTACCTTTGTCAAAATAACGCATCTCACAGGATCCTTCACATTGCGCCGCGAGCTGCAATGCATTTCAATGAGCGCTGGATCCTGCCTAGCAGAATGCGTTGAGTTGCGTTGTAACAGGATCCTGCTTTTGTACTGAGCATGCCCAGAAAGAAGCAAACAATGTTATCTCAATGCATATAGTTCCCTTGACCAGCCATTGTCTCACCATAGCCACAGACCACAGAGCTTGCACCTTGATGTAAGTATAGCCAGATTGTGCTTTTATGCCCGGCTTGCATGTTTTTGTTCAATGCTGTACAATATTTTATCATACATTTATAGCTGCTGTGACCAGCCAAGACCCCCACAGACCAGCCAGTCTTGCAGTCTTGACCCCCCTTAAAATATGTGAGTGCATTCTGTGACGGGGTTTAATGTGTGTGCTGCGGCTGCAGCATTTTAGGTTCCACGTGAGCGGATCTTTGGCTCTGATCTTTCCTAAAACTCTCCATTATTTGCAGTCACAATACAGACTTGCAGCAAACCACATCTTGCAATTTTCCACATAGTATTGATAATTATGAGCCTGCATTTTTTGGTCCTATCTTTTGTGGACTCCGCTGTGACTTCAACCTGTATATATTTTTTGGTGTGATAAATCTTATATATGGCAATACTATTTGTTAATCATGGTTTTCATCTGACGGGGGCCAACAGACACTATTTTCTGACTTGTGTAGATTTTCAATATGTATTTAAAGATTTTTGACATGACCTATTTACGGTGTGGTGATTCCATAATATAGTACTCTTTTTTTTCTTTTTCTTGTTTGTTCACCCAGGAGTTGTAATGTCATGTGTTTTTGCATTTACAGCTGCTGGGACCTCCCAAGGCCACCGACAGACCAGGCAGTAGCACAAACCGGACACGTTGGTGACGCTGTGACCGCCATCTGTGACCTCCTTCAAATCTGTGAGTGTTAACATTGTTGCCCCAATATCTACCAGTTTTTCAAGCACCCTGGAGTTGTAATGTCATGTGTTTTTACATTTACAGCTGCAATATGTCACCGAGAGGTGGTGCCGGAGCCCCCACATCCCTGCCGAGTGAGCCCTCATCCCCGTCAATTAATGTACGTAAACTTTGAATGACAAATTGGTACAGCATCCGAGAGTAATATTTTCCAGGATCATTAATTATGATATGTCTTCTCTTACAGGTTCCGATGGCAGTGGAACGGGTTGAGGATGTTGAGAGTGGACCGATGCCGGTCGAGGACTCTTCCGCTGTAAGTTGATCAGCGTTCATCAAACAGTATCCTACAGGACTCATTATCTCAAAACTAATAGAAATGTTTTTTCAGGGACCAGATGCTGCAGCCCGTCGTACAGGTCCAGGAACCTCATCCCACAGTCGTGTGTGTAGGCGCCGTGGCGGCATGGGCGGTGTAAGTAATTTTTTATTGTTTTGGAAAGGAAAGGCTCCTTTTGCATTACATCTGAATTGTATGAGTACTTGTGTTCATTTGTACAAATATTTTTTTTTTTTTGTGGGCGATTTCAGGTTTCAGGACGCAGCAGCAGGCCCCAAGGAGATGACCAAGAAGTTGACGCTTTTATAGATGGGGACCTGCTGATTTGCGAAGTCGAGGCACGTCCTGCCTTGTGGAACACAGCCCACCGCCACCACTGGGATGCAATAGTCACCCGCCGATTGTGGGATGAGGTTACCGGATCTCTGATCAATGCATGGGAGGACCTGGATGAAAAGACGCAGTATTTGCTTCGTAAGTATTCCACTTTTAAAATGTGTAAATGTCAATAATTTTTTTTTAATAGGGCTTGTGTTCGCATTGGTTTGTGAAATTTATAAATTTTTCTCTTTTGTTTTGCAGGCGAGAAAGTGATGACACTGTGGCAGTCTATTCGGGATCGCTACAAGAGGGACTTCAATGACGAAATGAGGGCTCCCAGTGGTTCTGCCGGGTGCCGTAATCGGTACAAATATTACAATTCTCTAAGTTTTTTAAGACCATCGCTGGCGTCCCGCAGGTAAGCTGAAAAATTAGGATTACAAAAAGTGTTGCCTTATGTAACTAGTTTTTTTTCTCAAACAGGTCAATGCATTCAAAATCATGTAATAATTTTTTTTGTTTTTAACACCCCACAGCACCACTGGACGTACATCTCATCCATCTCGTGAACTCCCTCTTGTAGCGGTCCCTGAAGCAACCGCCAGCCGCCCATCTGAAGACGTGCCCAACTCTGACCTCTCTGGTAACCCCTCATCCTCCCAATCCTCCCAACCACACGTCCCCGCTGGAGATTACTGTCAGGCTGAAGATAGTCAATTGGCAGGTCCTAGCGTGAACTTTCCCCTATCACAGGCCTCTGGCGCTGCTCAAACTGGTAGACCAGGTTTCGTGTCAGTTCGTCAACGCCAGAGGACTATAGATGGGAGCTTTATGCCTGAGTTTTCGCCCATGGACTCAGTTTTCCGAGATTATCTGAAGTTACTAAATGAAAAAATGACAGCGGGGTTTGCTGAAGTACAAAGAAGCTTCAGAGAGATCAATGATCGTTTTGGAAAACTTGAGTCAGATGCTAACAAATCAGTCAACCATTTGTTCTTCTTGACTGTACTACGGCATATGGAAAGCTTACCTAGTGATAGCCAATTGAATATTATGCATGCCTGTCAGCAATCTCTAGCGCAGGAAATTAATCGGCATCCTCCCTCCCAACCTTTCCAGGCACCTGCCGCACCTTACCAGACCCTTGCCCCACCTTATCCACCACCCTCCCAACGTTATCAGCCACCAGCCTAACCTTACCAGGCTCCTGACCCACCTTATCCTCCACCCTCCCAACGTTACCAGCCCCCCGCCCAAAATTTCCGACTTTCCAGCCAACCAATCCATCCCCAATCTCAACCATACCCTGCCACATCCCAACAGTACCCAGGATTATCCCAACTGCCATCACCATCTGTAACCCTTCATCCTACATGTGTTCCTTCCCCTGCCCCTACTTGTGCCTCTCCTTCCATCTTTACCTCCCCACATTTGCACACAACCACCTTCCACGCAACATCCTGATTTAGCCCAAAATTTCCTCTCCGAAATCAGAAATATAATTCCTACCCCTTCCCCTGTGTCATCCACTCCCACTGCACATGACCAGACCCTACACACCCCTATACCCAGAGAGGTCAGTCCGGCAAATGAAACAATGGGAATGAGTCCGACGACTACACCAACAAGTGAAAGTAGTTCCACCTCTGCCCGGCACCACCGTTTCACAAGCCTATAAAATTTGAAAATCGGTTTAATAAAATATTGTTTGTTGTACCATACAAAATTGTTTTTTTTTTATGATGGTAGAAATTAACGTAGTGTATTTCCCTTTCCAATAGGTTACGTGTCTGTGTATGCAGCTACATAGTGTGTGTGTGTGTGTGTGTGTGTGTGTGTGTATGCAGCTACATAGTGTGTGTGTGTGTGTGTGTGTGTGTGTGTATGCAGCTACATAGTGTGTGTGTGTGTGTGTGTGTGTATGCAGCTACATAGTGTGTGTGTGTGTGTGTATGTATGCAGCTACATAGTGTGTGTGTGTGTGTGTATGCAGCTACATAGTGTGTGTGTGTGTGTGTGTATGCAGCTACATAGTGTGTGTGTGTGTGTGTGTATGCAGCTACATAGTGTGTGTGTGTATGCAGCTACATAGTGTGTGTATGTATGCAGCTACATAATGTGTGTGTGTGTGTATGCAGCTACATAGTGTGTGTGTGTGTATGCAGCTACATAGTGTGTGTGTGTGTGTGTCAAGCTACATTGTATGTGTTTCTGTTGGATGATACTTTTGAGTGTTTTTGTGCGATTCTGTTTCTGAGTATAAAAGGAACTCTGCCTTGACGTGTTTACGTCACTAAAAAATTTAGTATCTCATAGGAAGTAACACACTCCTTGAATTGAAAATTGGGAGGATTCAATGTATGTGTCTGTATGTCTGTCTTGATTTTTGTTTGGATGATTTGTGTTTTAAGGCCGCTTTACACGCTACAATATATCTTGCGATGTGTCGGCGGGGTCACGTCTTAAGTGACGCACATCCGGCATAGTAAGTTACATTGTAGCATGTAACAGCTATGTGCGATTGCGATTGAATGGTAAAACGCAGAGCCTGAGGCGGGGGGCATTAGCATAACGCATCCGTTGCTCTCTCATCGGATGCCATACGCTAATGTGGCTAGGGTACCGTCACACTTTATCGATGCTCCAGCGATCCTAACAGCAATATGACCTGGTCAGGATCGCTGGTGCGTTGCTACATGGTCGCTGGTGAGCTGTCAATCAGGCAGATCTCACCAGTGACCAGCCCCCAGCCAGCAGCGACTCGTGGAAGCGATGCTGCGCTTGGTAACTTGGGTAAATATCGGGTAACCAAGCGCGTGGTTAGCTGATATTTAACTTGGTTACCAGAGCACACCGCTTAGCGCTGGCTACCTGCACTCGTAGCCAGACTACACATTGGGTTAATAAACAAACCGCTGTGCTTATTTACCCGATCTGTACTCCGGCTACGTGTGCAGGGAGCAGGGAGCCGGCACTGGCAGCATGAGAGCGGTGGACGCTGGTAACCAAGTTAAATATCGGGTAACCAGGTGCTTGGTTACCTGATATTTACCTTAGTTACCAAGCGCAGCATCGCTTCCACGCGTCGCTGCTGGCTGGGGGTTGGTCACTGGTGATATCTGCCTGTTTGACAGCTCAACAGCGACCATGTAATGACGCAGCAGCGATCCTGATAAGGTCATATCGTCATTGTGATCGCTGCTACGTCGCTACATGTGACCTAGGCTTAACACTAGAACTACTGACTTTTTTTGACTACTTGAATACATAGTGCGAAGTAGTCAAAATGACTACCTCAGTAGTTCTAGTGTTAAGCAGCTGGAGTACCGCCGTGGTTTTGAGCCATAAAGAGCTGGAGGCAGCCATCAACACGCCTTTCCCCATGTGTTATTTTCTTTGTTATGGCTTTGCACCATCCCCACCCAAAAACCTGCCATGGCTACCTTTTTTGGGAAAGAAGAGTAAGGGTACCTTCACACTTTAGCGATGCATCAGCGATCCGACCAGCGATCTGACCTGGTCAGGATCGCTGCTGCATCGCTACATGGTCGCTGGTGAGCTGTCAAACAGGCAGATCTCACCAGCGACCAGTGACCAGCCCCCAGCCAGCAGCACACGTGCAAGCGACGCTGCGCTTGCACGGAGCCGGCGTCTGGAAGCTGCGGACACTGGTAACTAAGGTAAACATCGGGTATGGTTACCCGATGTTTACATTAGTTACCAGCGCACACCGCTTAGCTTTGCTCTCCTAGCTACAGTACACATCAGGTTAATTAACCCGATGTGTACAGCAGCTACATGTGCAGAGAGCCGGAGCCGGCAGCACAGGCAGCGTGAGAGCTGTGGAGGCTGGTAACCACCTTGGTTACCCGATGTTTATCTTGGATACAGCTTACCTCAGCTGTCAGATGCCGGCTCCTGCTCGCTTCATTTTGTCGCTCTCTCGCTGTCACACACAGCGATCTGTGTGTCACAGCGGGAGAGCGCCTTTGAAGAAAATGAACCAGGGCTGTGTGTAACGAGCAGCGATCTCGCAGCAGGGGCCAGATCGCTGCTCATTGTCACACACAGCGAGATCGCTAATGATGTCACTGCTGCGTCACAAAAAGCGTGACTCAGCAGCGATCTCGGCAGCGAGCTCGCTGTGTGTGAAGCACCCCTAATTCTGTGTATATACTTAGCAAATATCTATCAAGAACCACAATAGATTATAAGACATTGAGAATTTCCTCAAGGCACACTGAGGTTTTAGCAAACAGTGCTTCTACAAATGTTAACTCAAGATAAGAAATTCACAGTTCCCTACTTGTCCACCCTACTAAACAAAGCAATCCAAACGATGCAGATAAAATGAAAAGGTGTATTTATTTAGGTAAAATAAATCAAACAGTAAAAAATTGTGAGGGGCCATGTAAAGGTCCAGTCACACTAAAGGCCCCGTCACACTAAGCAACATCGCTAGCAACATCGCTGGTAACGAACAACTTTTGTGACGTTGCTAGCGATGTTGCTGTGTGTGACATCCAGCAACAACCTGGCCCCTGCTGTGAGGTCGTTGGTTGTTGCTGAATGTCCTGGGCCATTTTTTAGTTGTTGGTGTCCTGCTGTGAAGCACAGATCGCTGTGTGTGACAGCGAGACAGCAACAACTAAATGTGCAGGCAGCAGGAGCCGGCTTCTGCGGAGGCTGGTAACCAATGTAAACATCGGGTAACCAAGAAGCCCTGTCCTTGGTTACCCGATATTTACCTTTGTTACCAGCCTCCTCCGCTCTCACTGTCAGTGCCGGCTCCTGCTCTGTGCACATTTAGCTGCAGCACACATCAGGTAATTAACCCGATGTGTGCTGTAACTAGGAGAGCAAGGAGCCAGCGCTAAGCATTGTGCGCTGCTCCCTGCTCTGTGCACATTTAGCTGCAGCACACATCAGGTAATTAACCCGATGTGTGCTGTAACTAGGAGAGCAGGGAGCCAGCGCTAAGCATTGTGTGCTGCTCCCTGCTCTGTGCACATGTAGCTGCAGCACACATCATGTAATTAACCCGATGTGTGCTGTAACTAGCAAGGAGCCAGCGCTAAGCATTGTGCGCTGCTCCCTGCTCTGTGCACATTTAGCTGCAGCACACATCGGGTTAATTAACCTGATGTGTGCTGTAACTAGGAGACTGGGGGCTGGTCACTGGTTGCTGGTGAGCTCACCAGCAACTCGTGTAGCCACGCTCCAGCGATCCCTGCCAGGTCAGGTTGCTGGTGGGATCGCTGGAGCGTCGCAGTGTGACATCTCACCAGCAACCTCCTAGCAACTTACCAGCGATCCCTATCGTTGTTGGGATCGCTGGTAAGTTGCTTAGTGTGACTGGACCTTAAGCAACTTACCAGCGATCCCAACAACGATAGGGATCGCTGGTAAGTTGCAAGGAGGTTGCTGGTGAGATGTCACACTGCGACGCTCCAGCGATCCCACCAGCAACCTGACCTGGCAGGGATCGCTGGAGCGTGGCTACACGAGTTGCTGGTGAGCTCACCAGCAACCAGTGACCAGCCCCCAGCGCCGCGTGGAAGATGCTGCGCTTGGTAACTAAGGTAAATATCGGGTAACCAACCCGATATTTACCTTGGTTACCAGCGCACGCAGCTACACGTGCAGAGAGCAGGGAGCAGCGCACACTGAGCGCTGGCTCCCTGCTCTCCTAGTTACAGCACACATCGGGTTAATTACCCGATGTGTACTGCAGCTACATGTGCACAGAGCAGGGAGCAGCGCACAATGCTTAGCGCTGGCTCCCTGCTCTCCTAGCTACAGCACACATCAGGTTAATTAACCCGATGTGTCCTGCAGCTACATGTGCACAGAGCAGGGAGCAGCGCACAATGCTTAGCGCTGGCTCCTTGCTCTCCTAGTTACAGCACACATCGGGTTAATTAACCCGATGTGTCCTGCAGCTACATGTGCACAGAGCAGGAGCCGGCACTGACAGTGAGAGCGGCGGAGGCTGGTAACAACGGTAAATATCGGGTAACCAAGGACAGGGCTTCTTGGTTACCCGATGTTTACTGTGGTTACCAGCCTCCGCAGAAGCCGGCTCCTGCTGCCTGCACATTTAGTTGTTGCTGTCTCGCTGTCACACACAGCGATCTGTGCTTCACAGCGGGACAGCAACAACTAAAAAATGGCCCAGGACATTCAGCAACAACCAACGACCTCACAGCAGGGGCCAGGTTGTTGCTGGATGTCACACACAGCAACATCGCTAGCAACGTCACAAAAGTTGTTCGTTAGCAGCGATGTTGCTAGCGATGTTGCTTAGTGTGACGGGGCCTTAAATGAAGGCAAACAAACCAAATTTTCTAAAGTGTTTACAACATAAAATAATATAGCAAACATGAGTTACAGCAAGGATGGAGGGAGTAAGACCAGACCACACATATTCATCCTGCCATGCCACTCGACCGGCATCAGACATAAAGTAAGTTGCAAAATGATCCCTCATTGCGCATACAGCGGCCGTTGTACGAAGGCCAACATTGTCATAATCGTCAAGAGTGAGTTCAACATCAGCAGGGTCCATAACAAGCCTTTCTTTACTTATTACGTAGTTGTGGAGAACTACGCACGCTTTACCAACATCATCCACCGTATCTGTTTTTAGTTGAATGGCTGTTGTCAGAATGCGTCACTTTCCAGTCATTCTACCAAATGCGCGTTCCACCATCCTTCGTGCCCTCGTTAGCCGGTAATTGAAAATCCTTTTGGCTTGATTGAGGCCACGGCTGGAGTATGGTTTCAGAAGATTTCCACACATTTGAAATGCTTCATCGCCAACCAATACGAACGGCAGTGGTGGTTCAGATGTGTCCGGAAGGGGTCTGGGTGGTGGAAAATTGAAATCATTACTGTATAAACGGCGGCCCATTGCAGACTGCTTGAAGACCTGGAGCGGCCGTATGCTCCAATGTCCACAGCAACAAATTGATATTGGGCATCGACTATTGCCATTAATACTACGGAAAAATATTTTTTATAGTTATAAAATTGGGACCCACTACCCGATGGTTTTAAAATCCTGATATGTTTGCCATCAACCGCACCAAGACAGTTCGGAAATTGACAGACTTCCATAAACTTCTCAGAGATTGACAGCCATTGCTCCGTGGTTGGATAGGGGATGAATTCGGGCTGTAGCACTTCCCACAAAGCATGACAGGTCTCCTTCACAATTCCAGATGCCGCTGATATCCCCACTCTAAACTGGAAGTGTAGTGAAGATAAACTTTCTCCGGTTGCTAAGAATCTGTGTTAAACAAGGAAAAATAAATACATAAATAAATAAATCCAACCACACAGAAAAAAAAAAGGGCAGGTCACAGTTAACCCCTTCAGCCCCCGGGCACTTTCCGTTTTTGCGTTTATGTTTTTTGCTCCCCTTCTTCCGATAGCCGTAACTTTTTTATTTTTCCATCAATCTTGCCATATGAGGGCTTGGATTTTGCAGGACCAGTTGTACTTTTAAAAAGAAAATAAAAGTGTACTGTAAAACAGCCAAAAAATTCCAAGTGCGGAAAAATTGCAAACAAAAAAGGGGTCGTACAATAGTCTTTGGGATATTTTATTCACTGTGTTCACTATATGGTAAAAATGATGTATCTATGTGATGCCTGAGGTCAGTGCGAGTTTGTAGACACCAAACATGTATAGGTTTACTTGTATCTAAGGGGTTAAAAAAATCACAAGCTTGTCCAAAAAAAGTGTTTTTTAATTTTTAAAATTTTTTTTTTTATTTTACTAGTCCCCCTAGGGTGCTATAGCGATCAGCAATCCAATCGCTCTGCACTATCGGCAGATCACAGCTACAGAGCTGAGAACTGCAGATTTGGTGCTTTACTTTCAATGCCGGCTGTATTCCGGCATTGAAAGGAAGTGAGTCATGTTAGCTACAGGCGTCATCACAAGACCCTGTGCTACCATGGCAACCACCAAAAGTCACGCGATCATGTCACGTGACTTACGGTGGGGGCGGGGTACGTAACTGTTATGGCGGCGCGCATATACATATCGCTGCCAGATTTTGGCAGCGAAATGTAAGGGGTTAATGGCCGCGGGTGGAAGCGATTCCACCCGCGGCTAGCAGGCACACATGTCAGCTGTTGTAAAACAGCTGATATGTGCGTGGATAGCCACCGCCTGCCAACGGCAGGGGGCGGGGATTAACGGCACACGATCCATGACGTACCCAGTACGTCATGGGTCGTTAAGGGGTTAAAAAACAACAACACAGCTCTCAATCTATTAGAACAAATATGGAAACAAAACTTATGTGATGTTAAACAATACATAACACGACACGCAATAATATAGAAATGCCATACCTTAAAGTCAACATAAGACGCTGCTCTGCAGAAATTGCCCTTCGTAATTTGGTGTCCTGTTTTGTAATTAAACTTTGCACGCGTTGCAACAGTTCATCAAAAGTAGGCTTGGACATGCGGAAGTAGTCCATAAACTTGTCTGGGTGGTTGCAGAGATCTGGGTACAAAGAAGAGAATGCACCTCGTGTCGGACGACGTGAATTCAGTGGATGCAGCCAATAGCGCCGACGTCTCTGTACCCATCTTCTGATTCGCTCCTTTTCCACCGCTCGAGCTCGCAATAGACAAAGGTCAAAATCCATATCCACATTCATATTGAAATCCACAATGTCAGACATTCTCTCAGCGTGCTAGCAAGAAATGTGATCCAGAGACCAGTAGAACAATGTATATATACCTTTGTGGGTGTTGTGGAAAAAAACGGATCCGTTCAAATTGGACAAAAAAACGCATTTAAACGCATGTAACTGCAAGTAAAACGGTCCGTTATTATGCTGGATCCGTTGACGGATCCAGTAAAATAACGCAATGTTGACTTGCGTTTGTGTGCGTTTTTCTTTATAAAAACAGGATCCGTTTTTGCGCTAAAAAAACGTTATGGACGCATGTTAAATAAACGTAGTGTGAAAGCAGCCTAAGTCCCCACTAGGTGGAGGCATCACAGGTGCAGGAGGAGCAAATCACACACACACTTCCAAAGCATGGAAGGGGCGAGTGCTAGATGGTAAAACTGCACACTGATGGCTTGCATAGAGCGCTGTTCACACATGCAGATGCACAGTCACAAGCCCGCAGCCTATTAGATCAGGCGGGCTGCCAAGCCGTACTCCATCTGTGCACCATACAGGGACAGGACCTCTAATATGCAAGGCCTAACAGAAAGGGGCCTGGCCGCATTCTGTACAAAAAATATGAGGTTTTAGTTGGTATTATGGCCAGAATACCGAAGCCTACAACCCTCATCACGGGAACCTCATGCTTTTAGGTCTCTACACTAAATATAAAAATAGCAACAAAAAGAGGAATAAATATCCTCCAAAAATTCAGTATTACTTACAGCAAAGAGGGGCAGCAGCTGTACAATTTAGCAATCGCCCCCTCCATGTTTTGGAAGTGTGTGTGTGATTTGCTCCTCCTGCACCTGTGATGCCTCCACTTAGTGCATACTGCTAGAGTAGTAGTTTTTGGCCTGGGCGATGTACAACTGCTGCCCTTCTTTGCTGTAAGTAATGCTTAATTTTTGGAGGATATTTATTCCTCTTTTAGTTGCTATTTTTATCTTCAGATGGAGACTACTAAAAGATCTAAATAGAGGTGGTTAGGTGTGACAACTTAAACACCCAAATCTTCGAATGGATTGTTTTGTAACCTGCTCACCCAACAGCTTCAGATGGGGGTCCCTCTGCTTCCACACCATTACTCAGTTAATCCTATTTTTGAAGATTCGGGAACACTTACATTAAGCACCAAGACCACCTTCTCCGAGTGTAAAAAAAAGCCCCCTTTAAACTTGGGCATCGTTTGGGGTAATGACGAGAAAAAAAAACAAAAAACTTTGAAAATCCCCAAAATTTCACACTCATAAAAAACATATAACCACATAAAATTAAAGACAACGTTGACACTCGGGATTGTATAGTACAATTTAATGCTACTTTCCAAAAAAAAAAAAAGGGAAAAAAAGAAAATTAAATTTTTTATTCATGAGATCTTCAGTTATTAAAGGAAAAAAAAAAAAGTACCGGGGAGCGGGAGAGGGTTATGATAAAATAAAACTCTGTTGACTTAAGACGAAGCAAATTTGTAATATATTGTGAAAGCTAAATTATATCTTATCTTGTAGAAATTGTCTCAGACGGCCGTCAAGAAAAGGTTCCATGGCGTGTTGAGGAATACAAGCACTTAAGATGACAACTTAAGAGAGCCATGTCCTTCATGGTATGACTTGTTCTTGCGTTGTCCTTTAAGAGATGAACCCATACATGATATTTACACATCGTTACTCCTGCCCGCATCCAGAATGTAGAAAATAAGTGTCCATATAATGCAAACAGAGTAGACCGCAATTTCCGAATCTTTGATGCACTTGAGGAACATCATCTCAACAACTCCATCCAAGAAAGTTTTTGATTCCACCCAAAGTTACGCTCTACGAAATACTTGTCCTTGTGCTCTGCTGAGTCTCAATAGACATTTGTGCTTTTTAGATGCTCCACTTCACCCCCACAGGCACGGCTGGCACAAACACCAATATTCCAGACGACTCCACGGGACTGCCACCCGGCCTTCCAAAAAACCGTCTGAAAATCAAGTCCGAGGCTCCAAGAGACGTTTCCTTATTATTTCAAAAGACGATAAATGAAAGGAAGGACTTTTAAGATTACCATGAACTAACATAAAAAAATAGAGAAGACACAGTTTTTTGTTTTTCTCCCAGAAATTTGTTTTTTTTTCTTTCTTTTTTTTTTTTTTTTTAGTGTAAAATGAGAAACTCTCCAACGTTTTCAGATAAAGATTTGAAAAAATAGAGTGAAGAGCAAGGGACATCCACCATTGATCAACTGGGAGCTGGAAGATGGGCCAAGAGAATTGAAGACCTCAGATTTGATTTCGTTGGATCCGACGAGGAAAGGTTCCTCCTTTGAAACCTTAAGAAGAAAAACATTTTTGTCAAGTAATAGTCAATAGAAAAAATAATAATACATACGTACATACAACTGTGGGACCTTTCGAAGGCCCAGAACGGAAAACTCTTTAAAAATACATGTCTATTTAGATATTGGATTCTGTGATAAACCCAAAATTTGATTCAAAAATTAAAAAAAAGAAAAAAAAATATACTAAAAAGTGGTTCTCATTTTTCTAGAGTCTATTGGCCTTAAAATGGCTGACCAGATGTGGAAACACTGTAGTGGTGCTGCATGGAAGAACACTTAATGTTATATTTACCCAAACATTACAGCTGACTATCGAGGATCCTAGTGGAGGAGACACTTTGTGATCAGCTTATTGTCAAGGGACAGTTCTCCCCATTGCAAGATAAAAGCCTATTTCTCTGAAGGCATCGTCTGGGTGCGGGAGTATTTATTCTAAGAATGGGTGTACAAGTTAGGACCACACAGTTTTCAATCCCTAATGACATATTATACTCTTTATACTGTATATAGATTGTCAAAAATTGGGAATCATGAGCTAAATGTGCATAGATCTGACGCTCTTACAAAGCAGAAGAAGCAGCTGAAAATGTAACTGTTCTTTAAGGGAGTGGCTGCAGCTCCTTTGCTGTTACTGACAGCAGAGGATGTCACTCCTTCCATAGAGGGATAAACACAAGATCAAGGGACATGAAGAGACTGACTAGCCTACTGAATTGGCAATACCTTCTGGGATAACCTTCATGAATTGATAAACCAAACCACTCAATACCATGAACCAGGACACCAATAATCTAGGGCTGAGGTGGGCAATTAATTTTCTAGAGCGGCCACATGAGAGACCATGGTGTGGTAGGCTGAACCAATAGGCTGAAATTAACTCTGCTCAATATTTATATTAACATATTAATTATAATTATTATATAGAAATATTATTTGTATTACTTAATATTGAGTAGAATTAAGTATGTGGACATCCCGGTATATACCGTATGACCTACCACACAGCCCCCTACATACATGATGAGCCACTACATAACCCCATATATACAGTAGGAGCCTCCACGTAACCCCCATATACAGTATGAGCCCCTTACATAGGCTCCGTACATTCAGGATTAGCACTCACAAAGATATGAGACCCCATATAGCCTCCTAAATACATTATGAGCCTTCACATAGCCTCGTATATAAAGTATGATACCTACATAGCCTCATATATACAGCATGAGCCCCCTGTAGTGTCATAAACATAGTATGAGCTCCACATAGCCTCCTATATATATATATTATGAGCCTTCGATATACAGTATGATACCTACATAGCCTCCTATATACAGCATGAGCCCCCCGTAGCCTCCTAACCACAGAATGAGCCCCAAATAATCTCCTATATACATTATGAGCCCCACATAGCTATCTGTATAAATTATTTGCCACCCATAGCCTCCTATATGCATTACAAGCCCCACAAAACCTCCTGTATTTATTATGAGTCCTGAAATAGCCTCCAACATACTTTATGAGTCCCACACACAGCCCCCCTATATATATACAGCATGAGCCCCCACATAGCCTTCTATATACTTTAATTGCCTCACATAGCCCCCTATATATGTGATGCCCTGGACTAGTCTGGTCGTCCCAGGTAGTCCCACACACACACACCCTCCCTAAAAAGGTGACAGCAGCCAAACTACAAAACCCTTGTCACCTCCCTCCAGGTTTGATGTCCACACCAGGGGGCGGAGCCAGGTGGTTGGCTCCGCCCACCGAAGAGTTCACAGGCCTGGAGGCGGGAAAAACAGGAGTTCTAAGTAGATTAGCTTTGACAGTGGAGTGGAGTAGTCAAGTTCAAGGACAGACCTGTGACCAGACCTGCCAGAGTCTACCAGGTGTCTGGGTTGGACCCCAGTCACCTCTGGCAAGGAGGCAGACGGTGGTGGCCGCCTGCAGGAGCTGGGATTACAGCCGGTGGAACCGTAGGGACCGGGATCGGGCGGTGGCCCGCCGGTACTGAACCGGGGAACCGATTGGAAACCGGAGCACCAGGAGGGGTACTCAGACCCAGTACGAGGCCCAGAAACAACTAGGCTAAGTCGAATCAACTGATTGAGGACTCATTAAAGCCACCGCCAAGGCATAGAGATCCAAGGGGCCAGCGTCTGCGGGCAAACAGGGCTCTCCCGACACACAGCAAGCCGGGGAGCGGACTACCGTTGGTTAGGCATAGGAGTCATAACGTCTACACTAAAGAGGTGCAGGAGAAAGGCGGAAACCACCAACCTATTAAGGGAGAAGCTGCAGCCGGCTGCGGGCACCGTTCATCCTCCCGTTTGGTTTACCAGAGACTCCAGTGTGTTGTATCATAGTGAGTACACCAGTGCCTACGGGCCGCGCACCGCGCCGCACCGCACTAGCACCCAGCACGCACCTGCTCCCCCGCCTCAGTATCTCCCTCGGGCCCCCGGGACTATCCCTCCCCTACCCACAGAGGGGTCAACACCAAGCTGCGCAACACCATCCCCGGGAGGCCGAGTCAACGACAGCGGTGGTGTCCATCCATTCACCACAACCCGTGGGTGGCGTTACGAACTTAAATCCCCTACAAACCACCGCGGCTCCGGCCGTGGAACTCCCCACTGAAGTCCCTGCGTGTAGCGCCAACCCCCTTTCAGAGCGACGTGACCCCCGGGTCCGTGGAGAGCTCGAGCCACCCACCGACGAGCACGGATCCGTTACATTATGAGCTCTCAACAAATCCACCTTTGCACACATATTTTATATATATATATATATATATATATATATGTATGAGTCTGTGTCGAGTTTACCCCTGAGGACACCAGTCGCGTTGTTGTCGTGTGATGTGGCATGACTTGTGTCTTGGGTAGTACCAGGTCGTCTGGCGGAGAACGTCACTGGGGTCCCTGAAAGAGCGCCTGAGATGGAGGCCAAGCTTTAAACACTAGCCTGGTTCTTTGCCCGTGAGAGGGCATAGCGACTGGCGGCCCTATAGGCCCAGTTGCTGGTGCATTTCCCACCAACCCTGAAAGAAGTCTCGACACCAAAATGATTTGCAATCCTGAGGGAAAACCCTGAACCCCAAAAGCATACTCCCCACTATCAGAGCGCAGTCAGCAGAGGAGCAGTTGTGGAAAAGAAGGGAATGGAGTCAGAAGCTGTGGAGATCCAGTTGTGCTCGTTGCACCTGATTAGCGGAATAGTTCCAGAACCCTGAGGATCACATATAAGCAGCCTAAGACCCACATGTCCGGGACTCCCCCTGTTAAGCTGAAGAAAATTATTTATCCCCTACCCCATTTGTTGCGCTCTACGCGCAACCCCACTGCTGGTTTGAGGGACATTGCGGCAGCGAGAGGGTTGCACACCCTTCTCCAGAGACTAGACTCAATCCAGAAAAAGAATCTGCAGTGCAGGCTAATGAAAAAAAAGGAACATCTGCACATAATCTTGATTCAAATTTCCTACTAATTTATACTACAGTGTGTATCTCCATGGTAACAGACTACAAACAAATCTCATGTTGTCAGATCCCACAGTCGCGTCTTACAAAATTTCCCGTGGCAAGTAAAATAAAAGGAACATAAAAAAGGGCAACTATTCAAGTAGTTTTCATTAAAAATGTCTGATTTTTTGTAGGAGATCTTTAATAAAACTATTAATAAAGTTACCTAATGTTTTACTTTAAATGCACTGGAGCGATCAATAGAATTGGTTGCAAAAGTGCACACACCCTTACGAAGTATAAATTCACCACTGACCTAATGGTAAGATGCATAAAAAAATGACATAAAAAAATGTGATGTTGTTACCTTTGTGGGCTGGACATAGACGTTGACACTTTCCTTTACGGCAGGGACAGAGGCATTGGTATACTTTTCCTCCTTGTGTCTGGGTGTGGTAGAGGCCACAGATGGGGTCAGTGCCATATTTAGATTGGTCCCATTCCCAAAAGCATGAATAGAGTTTTCTAAAAAGCAAAAAAAATCAGTTAAAAAGTCACAATCGATATAAAAGCACACGAAGACATAAACAGTTAAAACTCCATATAGAATAATACACTGGACTGAACACGAGGTGATACAGGCCAGCGATTTATTCTGAGCGGTCATTAGCCAGCTTGTGGGGAAATCAGTTTTCTGCGAGCTTGATCAGATGTTCAGCTGTGAGGTGGAACAAGCGATGGCCGCCCGAGCCAATAAAGAGGCCAGTGATTGAATCAAAAAGACAAATGCACAACATTAAACTTTACCCTCTCCAAACAGACCTGGAGCACGGAGACCTCCACACAGCTGCTGCTGCCCCCTCTAATGACTGCGCTCACCAGAGTTTTATAAAACTTTCCAAACTGTTACATTGGGAAATTGATAGTAACTAGAGACTGTAAAAGTCCAGATCCACGTGGGTTCAAAAGTACCCGATTGCCAGGCCTGGGTCCGGAGTGCGGCTGCAGGTCGCTATTTTTAGGCTTGGGGGGCCCAATAAGCATGCGAGTTGCTCATTCTACTTCTGGGGCCACTCATTAGGCTCATGCATATTCACTGCTTCCCCTGCCCATCGGCAGTCACCGCGTCTGGGATTGGTTGTAGTCAGACGCACCCCCACCCTGTGTGACAGCATGTCTGACTGTAACTAATCACTGACCCTGATTAGTATAAAAATACATTAAAAAATTGGCGTAGAGTCCTCCATATTATGATATCCAGCATATATAAAGCATATGGCTACAGGCTGCAGCCCATAGCCGTGTGCTTATTGTGGCTGTGTATCAAAATAAGAGGAACCACATATGGCTTTTTTTTAAAATTAGTTAAATAAACAATTTAAAAAAATGACATGCAATCCTCCAAAGTTGATAGCCAGCCATGATAAAGCCCAACAGCTGGGAGCTGGTATTCTCAGGCTGGGGAGACCAATGCTTATTGGGCCCCCCCAGCCTAAAAATAGCAGCCTGCAGCCACTAAGGATTGTCACATCCATAGGATGGGACAATCCCAGAACTTTACCAGGCTGATTCCGATTACCCAATCGGGGTAACTCATCCACAATCGGAGTAATAAGGTGTTAATAATAGCTCACAGCTGCCATTAAGCACTAGATTAGTATTGGGAGGAGTATATGAAAACACAAACACTGGAAAAATCCTTTTTTTGAAATGAAATACAAGAATAACTAAAATCTTTTACCAATTTATTACTCCCCAATAACCCCCCAGCAAGCAGGCATAGAACATGACTGCCTACTGTAAGCTTCAGGCAAACACTGAGCCTCAGTGATGAGTGGTGATGTCACTCAAGTAATTTGCAGTCCCAACTGGAGGTTTACATGGTCCTCCACCTGTGACCATAGGTAATCTCACCTCAGGTGACCTCATTGATCTGCGTGAACTCACTTGAGTTAAGATCTCTGAGCTCACAGACCTGCATCTCCTAGCAGAAAACCATTTGTTTTTTTGACAAGATACAAATTTGGTGCTGAAATTTCTACAGCATATTCCTGCACCCAATCTACCACTCCTTGCAAAAAAAATGCATCAAAATACAATGCGGTTTTGATGCGATAGTGATGTGATTTTTTTTTGTCAGGAGGTGTAAATTGGGTTTACGAATATGGAGTAAAAATTTCAGCTACAAATCTTCATCTTTTCGCAAAAAAATGCACAAAAATGGTTTTAATGCCATTTCAGTGCAGTTTTCTGCCAAGACAAGAGGTGCAAATTTGGTGCTGAAATCTGGTGTAGACATTTATTCAGCAAATTTGCACCTCCTGGCAGAAAACTGCACCAAAATGCCATCAAAACCTTTTTTTGTGCATTTTTTTGCCAAGAGATGCAGATTTGGTACTAAAATTTTTACACTATATTCCTGCGCCAAATCTACACCTCCTGGCAAAAAAAAATGCATCAAAATCGTATGCGGTATGATACGGTATTGATGCGGGTTTTTTTTCCAGAAGATGTAGATTGGGTGCAAAAATATGGTGTAATGCAGGTCTCTGAACTCAGTCGCTACACCTGAGGTGTGATCACTCAGTTCAATGAGGTCACCTGAGGTCAGGTTACCTGCGATCACAGGTGGAAGACAGTAAGGACCTCCAGCTGTAACCGCAAATGACCTGAGTGACCTGAGTGACATCACCACTCATCGCTGAGGCTCAGTCTCTGCCTGAAGCCCACAGTGGGCGGTCATGTTCTATGCCCACTTGCTGTGCCTTCAGTAATGTAGCAGAGCTGGAATCGTTGTGGGACCTAGTGTGCATTACATTGGATCTGGGCGTTTTGGGGGTTAATAAAAAGGGTGAAAGAGGGTTCTTTTTTGTGATTTATTTGAAAAATCAAAAACACCATAAAAATCCTTTCTTTTCACTTATAGATTAGTAATGGGGGAGGGTCTCACAGACGCCTCCCATTAGTAATCTAGAGATTAGTGGCAGCTGTAAGCTGTTATTAATACCTTATTACTCCGACTGCCACCATACCAGGGCAATTGAATTTTATCTACCCTATAAGTCAGATTTGGGCAAAGTGCAGTCCGCAAGGCACATGTGGTCCATTGGCTGTTCCTGTCCAGCCCACAGATCTGGATAGCCAAAGGGCTGGAAACAGTCGTGTCCTGCTACATACTACAGTTGCTACAGTTGTACAGAGCCTCAACACACTGCACAGACCGGAGCAGCAGGTCATTCTGTGTGGGGGATATTGTGGGGACATCATACTTGTGTGGAGAGCTGTGTGTGGAGTCATCATACTGTGTAGGGTGCTTTGTGGGGACATTATACAGCATGAGGGGGCTATGTGGGGACATCATTCTATATAGGGGACATCATACTGTGTGGATGGCTGTGTGGATTCATCATAGTGTGTAAGGTGCTTCGTGGGAACATTATTCAGCATGGGGGTTATGTGGGGACATATTAATGTTTGTGATGCTGTGTGGAGCCATTCCATTGAATGATGGAACTTTGTGGGGACATCCTACTGTTTAAGGGTCCGTGTGGGGATATCTTACTGTTTAAGGGGCTATGTGGGGACATCTTACTGTTTAAGGGTCTGTGTGGGGACATCCTACTGTTTAAGGGTCTGTGTGGGGACATCCTACTGTTTAAGGGTCTATGTGGGGACATCCTACTGTTTAAGGGTCTGTGCGATGACATCCTACTGTTTAAGGGGCTATGTGAGGACATCTTACTGTTTAAGGGGCTATGTGGGGACATCCTACTGTTTAAGGGGCTATGTGGGGACATCTTACTGTTTAAGGGTCTGTGTGGGGACATCCTACTGTTTAAGGGTCTGTGTGGGGACATCTTACTGTTTAAGGGTCTGTGTGGGGACATCCTACTGTTTAAGGGGCTATGTGGGGACATCTTACTGTTTAAGGGTCTGTGTGGGGACATCCTACTGTTTAAGGGTCTGTGTGGGGACATCCTACTGTTTAAGGGTCTATGTGGGGACATCCTACTGTTTAAGGGTCTGTGCGATGACATCCTACTGTTTAAGGGGCTATGTGAGGACATCTTACTGTTTAAGGGGCTATGTGGGGACATCCTACTGTTTAAGGGGCTATGTGGGGACATCTTACTGTTTATGGGTCTGTGTGGGGACATCCTACTGTTTAAGTGTCTGTGTGATGACATCCTACTGTTTAAAGGCTATGTTGGGACATCATATGGTTTATGGGGCTGTGTGTGAGGTCATTATACTACGTGGGGAGCTTTGTGGGGGCATCATACTGAGTGAGGGGGGAAATGAACTGTGGGTACATCATACTGTGTGGAGGTTTTTTCTTTAGATACATCATACATTGTGGGGGTGGGGTTTGTGGGGACATTAGGAGCAATCAACAGGAAGTGAGTGCAGCTGCAATGCTCACTTCCTGTTAGGTGGGGAGACAGAAGCCGGCGCTGATTGGACATGGAACTCGCGTGACGTCGTAACGTCATGTGAGCCTTGGAACACAAGTGCTGATACCGCTGGAACCGCACTGGCTGCGGAGGTGAGTATAGTTTACTTTATTATTCCTGGGGGAAGCGTGCAATCAGAGGGGGTTGTCCTAGTACTGGACAAGCCCTTTAAGTATGATCTGTCTATCTATCTATCTATCTGACTAACTCTTCTCAAAACCTGATACTAGTTGACTCACCCTCATCTTAAGACCCTCCATGACTAAACACCTGAAATGTTCCTGGAAACTTACGTAGACAGATGTTGTTTGTGAAGAAGTGTAGGAAGTTCTCGCACTCCTCCTGCCGGTTTCCACTTGTGTTACATGTGCACCAAGGGGCGACACTTGAAGATGAATTGTCCACATAGTTGGGTGTGATAGGACTACCTGTAAACAATAGTACAGACATGTAAAACTGATGTGTACAACACTGTGACATTAGATATGCTAAACATAACCATACTACATTATATAGTGTGACGGTGCATGCTACCTCTCCATTCACTGCCTATAGGACTGGTGGAGATATTAGAGTACAGTGCTCCATTATATTTGTCAATCCCGCAGACAATGATTGAGGCGGCACTAACCAATGCTCCATTTAAACTTTTGGTGAGATCCATGGTTATTAGACACTTATCGCCTATCCTTTAAGAGTGGACTAATGACAAGGAAAGTAGAAGAACAACGGGAAAAGTATAGGACGGAAAGAAGAAATGGAGGACTAGAAGAAAATGTGGAGAAACCACAAGAAAGGAAAGAAGGTATAAAAGCCTAGGTGAATAAACAAGAAAAGGTGGAAGAACAAGATGAGAAAAGCAATGAAATGAGGAGCGAAATGGAGAATCTAGAGGAGAAGTCCAGGAACAAAATGGAAGGTGAAGGACAGAAGGGGAAATGGGGAAAAGAGAAATAGAGGAAGCTGAGGAGAAGTGGAGGAAAGAGAAGTGATGAGGGGAAATAAGACAAGGGATAGAAGAGGGAGAGAAAAGTTGATTATCAAGTTGATAAGTAGACTAACCAGAAGAGAAACGACGGAGAATCTAGACGAGGAGTGGAGGAACAAAAGGGAAGGTGAAGGACAGAAGGAGAAATGGGGAAAAGAGAAATAGAGGAAGCTGAGGAACAGTGGAGGAAAGATAAGTAAGGAGGAGAAATAAGACAAGGGGTAGAAGAGGGAGAGAGAAGTTGAGAATCAAGTTGATAAGTAGACTAACCAGAAGAGAAATGATAGAGAATCTAGACGAGAAGTGGAGGAACAAAAGGGAAGGTGAAGGACAGAAGGAGAAATGGGGAAAAGAGAAATAGAGGAAGCTGAGGAAATGTGGAGGAAAGTGAAGTAAGGAGGAGAAATAAGACAAGGGGTAAAAGAGGGAGAGAGAAGTTGAGGATCAAGTTGATAAGTAGACTAACCAGCAGAGAAATGATGGAGAATCTAGACGAGAAGAGGAGGAATAAAAGGGAAGGTGAAGGACAGAAGGAGAAATGGGGAAAAGAGAAATAGAGGAAGCCGAGGAGAAGTGGAGGAAGGAGAATTGATGAGGAGACATAAGACAAGGGGTAGAAGAGGAAGAGAGAAGTTGAGGATCAAGTTGATAAGTAGACTAACCAGAAGAGAAATGATGGAGAATATAGACGAGAAGTGGAGGAATAAAAGGGAAGGTGAAGGACAAAAGGAGAAATGGGGAAAAGAGAAATAGAGGAAGCTGGGGAAAAGAGAAATAGAGGAAGCTGGGGAGAAGAGGTGGAAGGAGAATTGATGAGGAGAAATAAGACAAGGGGTAGAAGAGGGAGAGAGAAGTTGAGAATCAAGTTGATAAGTAGACTAACCAGAAGAGAAATGATGGAGAATCTAGATGAGAAGTGGAGGAACAAAAGGGAAGGTGAGAAATGGGGAAAAGAGAAATAGAGGAAGCTGGGGAGAAATGGAGGAAAGAGAAGTGATGAGGAGAAATAAGACAAGGGGTAGAAAAGGGAGAGAGAAGTTGAGAATCAAGTTGATAAGTAGACTAACCAGAAGAGAAATGATGGAGAATCTAGACGAGAAGTGGAGAAACAAAAGGGAAAGTGAAGGACAAAAGGAGAAATGGGGAAAAGAGAAATAGAGGAAGCTGAGGAGAAGTGGAGGAAGGAGAATTCATGAGGAGAAATAAGTTAAGGGGTAGAAGAGGGAGAGAGAAGTTGAGAATCAAGTTGATAAGAAGACTAACCAGAAGAGAAATGGAGGAATGAAATAAGAGATTGAAGAATGAAAGGAGAAATGGAAGAAAAAGAAGAAAAGGTGGAGAAAGTGGTTCAAAAACAAGGAGAAATGGAAAAATAAGAAACCTGGATAAACCTAAAGAGAAGTAAAGGAATGAAAGGAAAAGTGGAGGAACGAGAGACAACGAAAGGACTGGAGAACCTGGAGAAGCGTGGACCTCAGTGGAGTAATGAAATAAGATAGGGAAAGATGGAGGAACCAGAGGATGGATGGAAAATGGTAAAGATGTGGTTAAATAGGAGGGAAAGGAAGTGAAGGAATGAAAGATCTGGAGGAGCTAAGCAGCAGAGTGGAGGATTGAGGTGCATTAGATGGTAGGAGAAGGCTACATTAGTGTTGATGAGATACGTTGAGGCCTTGTAGACACAGTTCGGATGTTGTGTGGTAGAAGCAAATGTGTTGGAGATTTAGGATCAATCCAGAACTAATTCACAAAGCAGTGGCCCGACCAGTCACACAAATCATGATTTTATTTATATATTTTTTTAAATAATTAAACAAAAACAACCTCTGGATTATGATGTGTCGGATACAATGATCATTTTGGAGCATTACAATTTCATGATATAGGTCATTGTTATCTTTTTACTTATTCTAATAAATAACCAAGAAGGTATAATATTGTTCCGTAACATAAACTGGTAATTTGCACCAAATACAGTATATCCCAAAAGTTAGTACACCCCCCACATTTTTGGAAATATTTTGTTATATCTTTTCATAGGACAACACTGCAGATCTGACCCTGTGATACAATGTACAGTGTCAGTGTGCAGCTTGTATAACAGGGTAAATCTGTTGTCCTCTAAATAACTCAACACACAGCCATTAATGTATAAACTGCTGTCAACAAAAGTGAGTACACCCATAAGTGAAAATGGCCAAATTGTGCCTAATTAGCCATGTTCCCTCCCCGATGTCATGTGACTCATTAGTGTTACAAGGTCTCCGGTGTGAATGGGGGCAGGGATGCTACATTAGGTGTTATCCCTCACACACTCTCTCATACTGGTCACTGGAAGCTCAATATAGCTCCTCATGGCAAAGAATTCTCTGAGGATCTGAAATAAAGAATTTTTGCTCTACCTAAAGATGGCCGAGGCTATAAGAAGATTGCCAGCAGCCTGACACTGAGCTGCAGCACGGTGGCCAAAACCATACAGAGGTATAACAAGACAGGATCCACTGAGAATAGGCCTCGCAATAGTTAACCAGAGAAGCTGAAGTCATAAGATCAGTGTCATATCCAGAGGTCGTTTCTTCAACATAGACATAAGAATGCTGGCAGCATTCATGCCACTGACAGGAGTGGGGGATCCACCTGTCAGTGCTCAGACCATACGCCGCACACTGCAGAGGTTACAGGGGTGGGGGGTCCTGCTGTCAGTGCTAAGACCATACACCGCACACTGCAGAGGTTACAGGGGTGGGTGGTCCGCCTGTCAGTGCTCAGACCATACACCACACACTGCAGAGGTTACAGGGGTGGGGGGTCCTGCTGTCAGTGCTCAGACCATACACCGCACACTGCATAGGATACAGGGGTGGGGGGTCTGCCTGTCAGTGCTCAGACCATATGCCACACACTGCAGAGGTTACAGGGGTGGGGGGTCCACCTGTCAGTGCTCAGACCATACGCCACACACTGCAGAGGTTACAGGGGTGGGGGGTCCGCCTGTCAGTGCTCAGAACATACGCCACACACTGCAGAGGTTACAGGGGTAGTGGGTCCGCCTGTCAGTGCTCAGATCATACACCGCACACTGCAGAGGTTATGTGACGCCCTGGGCAAGCCAGGGGTCACAGGTCACAACACCACACGCACCCCACATTCCCTGCAGGAACACCAAGGTCAGAACACAAATCCTTGTTGCCTTCCTCCAGGGGCTGATGTTCACACCAGGGGGTGGGCCAGGCGGTTGGCACCACCCACCGAGGAGTTCACAGTCCTGGAGGCGGGAAAACCAGGCAGGTTTTAGTTTGAGAGTTGAAGAGAGTAGAAGGAAGTGGCAGTGGAGCTAATGACAGGAGTGGAAGTGAGAGAAGAAAAATGACAGTTTGAAAGCCTGAAGTTGGTCCGGGTGTGTGCCCCGGACTGAGACAGCAAGGTTGACAGACGGCAGTGACCGTCTGTAGGAGAGGCTAATCGGAGGTTGCCGAAAAGGACCGTGGACGGGTGGTGGCCCGGCGGTACCGGAGCGGTATACAAAGAGAAGCCAGCACCAGTGGCAGGGGCCTTTCGGATCCCGGCAAGGCTAGGAGTCGCCATAATTTGCCAAATCCATCAGTGAAGGGGACCTTCGGGTCTCCCAGCAGCAAAGTCCCGATTGAAGGCAACAGTACGACCGTGAAGGGGAGACACCGCCACCGCCAAGGCACCAGTTTCCCAGGGCCAGCGCCTGCGGGCAAGAGAGGGGCTCCTCCGGCTCATATCCAAGCTGGGGAGTGGGTTACCGGTGGGAATCCATCGCTACCAAAGAACCGTACTTAGGTGCAGGGAAGTGACCGTCACCGCTAACTGCAGGGAACATCAGCACCGTAGCCGTCCGAGGGACCCGTCCAACCAGCCGTTTGTTTACCGGGAACTGTGTCATCATCCTTGGGCTGAGTGAGTACCTCCGTGCCGTGCGGCACAGCGCTGCCCCTGCGTCCCTGCACCTCCACAGGCCCCATAACCCGCCTGTCCACCATCCTGACCTCCCCATCATCGGGCCCCGGGACTACCAAAACCCCTACCCACGGAGGGGCAAACCAACATCTAGCTGCTCCATACCACCACTCCCGGGATCCCCAGACAGAGCAGCGGTGGTGTCCACACAATCACCACAACCGTGGGTGGCGTCACGGACATTAATCAAATCCCCCACCAACAAATCAACCCCCCTTTCACTCACGGGCGAGGAGCGCCGCTCGAGTCCCCGGAATCCGGCCCATCGCTCGAGCCACCGAGCAACAGCAGTAGCCGCAGAGCAGCGGCGGCCGGACCCGAGCAGTGGGAGAGCGCAGCGTTGACACCCTCCTCCCCGCCCGCGACAACTTGGCGTCACAAACAGGATCTTACCGCTCTGCCGTCTGGTAGAGGTGCGCCTTGTTACCGCCGGAGGTGTCCGGCCAGAAAATTTCAGAAGCCGCCATCTTGGGCGCGAAAAGTTCCCGCTCGAGCGTCTTCTCGAGTAGTGGAGGCGCGAAGGCCAAAACCCCGCCCCGATAGAGGAGGAGCCGGAAAGAGGATAAGGGGGACGAAATGGCGACTGGTCGCATGTTGCCGCGGCTATAAAAGCAGGGACGCCAGGACTCTGCAGCCATCTTGTTCCTGGAAGAAGCCGCCAGCAGCATGTGGATGCCGTCCCGAAGCACCGTGGTCCCCGCGCCGGGAACCGCGACGTGGGTGGAGATCCGGACCGCGCAGCTCTACCAGAGGCTGCAGGTCAAGATGCAGCTCCTCATGGAGGAGTGGGAGACCGACATGACGGATGTCATAGCGACCGTGCGGAGACGCGAGGAGGACACTGAGGAAGGGAGGGTGAGTGACCCACGCCCCGATGCCCTTGAAGGGCCGGTCATCGCGGCTGCGGAACCCGGTCTAAACCCTCTCACCCTGCTGCCTCCCTCGCCACCTGTCCCGGAAGCTGTGACCCCGCCACTAGGCCCGCTGCCACCGCAACCGGTAGCGATACCCAGCATGCCCGCCCCGGCGGGCCGACCTGCAGCCGAAGCCGGTAGCCGCTCGGAGGTGCTGCCGTGGAAAGCCCCGAAGCCCAAACCGGAGGCGTCCCCCGAGAAGTCCCCCGAGCCGGAGCTGATAGCCCGTTCCGTGCCGAAGGCCCAGCAGAGGAAAGCCCCTGTGCCCACCCCCCACACCTCGGCTGAGGTTGCGCCGGGTTGCCGCTGCAAGGCGGCGTCCAAGGCCAAGAAGCCGCAGGACCTGCCGCCCAGATCCCTAACAGTGGGCAGCGTCCAAAATGTCCCGCGAGGCCCGACCCGTGCGCCGGAGCTCGCAGCAGCGCCGTACTGGGACAGGGAGCCGGTACCGTTGGGCCTGGAGCTCGAGGAGAGGAAAAGAAAGAAAGGGAGTTGGTGGCCCGTGCAATCCGGGAAAAAGAGAACCTCCGTCAGGCAACTTTCCGTGTCCGGGGCCCGTTGTATGAAGGGCAGGTGAGGCGGTTTGATGTCCGCCGGGGCTATGGATTCATATATGAACCGGGCCTGGAGGCCGAAGTGTTTATAGCCCGGCGGGATGTTAATGTTCATCTGCCAGAGGAGCACCCCGGTCGGAACCTGATGCCGGGCGACTTGGTCCAGTACACCCGGCACTGTGGAGAGAGGGGGTGGTTCGCCCTAGATGCAAAATTGAAGGGCAGCCAAGAGGCCCGTGTAAGCGCTACACTCCCTCCCTCAAGTGATGCTGAGGACTCTGAGTAGGGCAGCGGAGCACCGTTGTCCAGTCCCCGTTGGGACCACCAGTTTGTTCAAAAGTTTGAAAAAGATGAAGATGAAAATGTGTGATAACCGAAAAGTCACCTGATTAACCTGTGATTTGGAAAACCGGCCATTGCCGGCACCGTTGTCCCCGTGGGGACCGATTGAAGTTGTTTTCATAGGAACTCCTATGGACAAGCCCGTGAACTTGTAGGGCAACCACAAACGTTAGTGGCTTGTAAATATGTTTCCGTTGCAACTGCCACCGTACCGCCTCCGGAGAGGCAGATTGGAGGGAGGGCCCGCAGTAGAGCAGGCTGGGGCCCAGCCACCACCGGAACCGGTGGCTACCCTCTGGAGGGGAAGGACAGATCCCGCTCGGGTAACTTGGTTCAGGACTGGGGTCAAGGGGTGCTGCCTGTTTCTTAGGGGCAGCATCAGGGCCAGGTTACTTGGGTGGGAGAGAGCGGCAGCCGCAACCGTTTGTTACCGTAACGTTTAAGCAAAGTGCCTCCCGTTGTGGGATGATGTTTTTCTCCTTGTACTGTGTTACCGTTTTTATCTTTCAGAAAAAAAAAAAAAGGAAAATAAAACCGGTGTTGGACGGGCAGCCCGAGGACGGTCTGCGTTTTGCTAAGGGGGAATGTGACGCCCTGGGCAAGCCAGGGGTCACAGGTCACAATACCACACGCACCCCACATTCCCTGCAGGAACACCAAGGTCAGAACACAAATCCTTGTTGCCCTCCTCCAGGGGCTGATGTTCACACCAGGGGGGTGGGCCAGGCGGTTGGCACCACCCACCGAGGAGTTCACAGTCCTGGAGGCGGGAAAACCAGGCAGGTTTTAGTTTGAGAGTAGAAGGAAGTGGCAGTGGAGCTAGTGACAGGAGTGGAAGTGAGAGAAGAAAAGTGACAGTTTGAAAGCCTGAAGTTGGTCCGGGTGTGTGCCCCGGACTGAGACAGCAAGGTTGACAGACGGTGGTGACCGTCTGTAGGAGAGGCTAATCGGAGGTTGCCGAAAAGGACCGTGGACGGGTGGTGGCCCGGCGGTACCGGAGCGGTATACAAAGAGAAGCCAGCACCAGTGGCAGGGGCCTTTCGGATCCCGGCAAGGCTAGGAGTCGCCATAACTTGCCAAATCCGTCAGTGAAGGGGACCTTCGGGTCTCCCAGCAGCAAAGTCCCGATTGAAGGCAACAGTCCGACCGTGAAGGGGAGACACCGCCACCGCCAAGGCACCAGTTTCCCAGGGCCAGCGCCTGCGGGCAAGAGAGGGGCTCCTCCGGCTCATATCCAAGCTGGGGAGCGGGTTACCGGTGGGAATCCATCGCTACCAAAGAACCGTACTTAGGTGCAGGGAAGTGACCGTCACCGCTAACTGCAGGGAACATCAGCACCGTAGCCGTCCGAGGGACCCGTCCAACCAGCCGTTTGTTTACCGGGAACTGTGTCATCATCCTTGGGCTGAGTGAGTACCTCCGTGCCGTGCGGCACAGCGCTGCCCCTGCGTCCCTGCACCTCCACAGGCCCCATAACCCGCCTGTCCACCATCCTGACCTCCCCATCATCGGGCCCCGGGACTACCAAAACTCCTACCCACGGAGGGGCAAACCAACATCTAGCTGCTCCATACCACCACTCCCGGAATCCCCAGACAGAGCAGCGGTGGTGTCCACACAATCACCACAACCGTGGGTGGCGTCACGGACATTAATCAAATCCCCCACCAACAAATCAACCCCCCTTTCACTCACGGGCGAGGAGCGCCGCTCGAGTCCTCGGGATCCGGCCCATCGCTCGAGCCACCGAGCAACAGCAGTAGCCGCAGAGCAGCGGCGGCCGGACCCGAGCAGTGGGAGAGCGCAGTGTTGACACCCTCCTCCCTGCCTGCGACAGTTACAGGGGTGGTGGGTCCGCCTGTCAGTGCTCAGACCATACACCGCACACTGCAGAGGTTACAGGGGTGGTGGGTCCGCCTGTCAGTGCTCAGACCATACACCTCACACTGCAGAGGTTACAGGGGTGGAGGGTCCGCCTGTCAGTGCTCAGATCATACACCGCACACTGCAGAGGTTACAGGGGTGGGGGGTCCGCCTGTCAGTGCTCAGATCATACACCGCACACTGCAGAGGTTACAGGGGTGGAGGGTCCGCCTGTCAGTGCTCAGATCATACACCGCACACTGCAGAGGTTACGGGGTGGAGGGTCCGCCTGTCAGTGCTCAGATCATACACCGCACACTGCAGAGGTTACAGGGGTGGTGGGTCCGCCTGTCAGTGCTCAGATCATACACCGCACACTGCAGAGGTTACAGGGGTGGAGGGTCTGCCTGTCAGTGCTCAGACCATACACCGCACACTGCAGAGGTTACAGGGGTGGTGGGTCCGCCTGTCAGTGCTCAGATCATACAACGCACACTGCAGAGGTTACAGGGGTGGAGGGTCCGCCTGTCAGTGCTCAGATCATACACCGCACACTGCAGAGGTTACAGGGGTGGAGGGTCCGCCTGTCAGTGCTCAGATCATACACCGCACACTGCAGAGGTTACAGGGGTGGTGGGTCCGCCTGTCAGTGCTCAGATCATACACCGCACACTGCAGAGGTTACGGGGTGGAGGGTCCGCCTGTCAGTGCTCAGATCATACACCGCACACTGCAGAGGTTACGGGGTGGAGGGTCCGCCTGTCAGTGCTCAGATCATACACCGCACACTGCAGAGGTTACAGGGGTGGTGGGTCCGCCTGTCAGTGCTCAGACCATACACCGCACACTGCAGAGGTTACAGGGGTGGAGGGTCCGCCTGTCAGTGCTCAGACCATATGCCGCACACTGCAGAGGTTACAGGGGTGGGGGGGTCCGCCTGTCAGTGCTCAGATCATACACCGCACACTGCAGAGGTTACAGGGGTGGAGGGTCTGCCTGTCAGTGCTCAGACCATACACCGCACACTGCAGAGGTTACAGGGGTGGTGGGTCCGCCTGTCAGTGCTCAGATCATACACCGCACACTGCAGAGGTTACAGGGGTGGAGGGTCTGCCTGTCAGTGCTCAGACCATACACCGCACACTGCAGAGGTTACAGGGGTGGTGGGTCCGCCTGTCAGTGCTCAGATCATACACCGCACACTGCAGAGGTTACAGGGGTGGAGGGTCCTCCTGTCAGTGCTCAGATCATACACCACACACTGCAGAGGTTACAGGGGTGGAGGGTCCGCCTGTCAGTGCTCAGATCATACACCGCACACTGCAGAGGTTACAGGGGTGGAGGGTCCGCCTGTCAGTGCTCAGATCATACACCGCACACTGCAGAGGTTACAGGGGTGGAGGGTCCGCCTGTCAGTGCTCAGATCATACACCGCACACTGCAGAGGTTACAGGGGTGGAGGGTCCGCCTGTCAGTGCTCAGATCATACACCACACACTGCAGAGGTTACAGGGGTGGGGGGTCCGCCTGTCAGTGCTCAGATCATATACTGCACACTACATCACATTGGTCTGTATGGTCGATGTCTTTTCTGAACATGATGCACAGGAAATCCCACAAACCGTTTGCTGAAGGCAAGCAGACTAAGGACATGGATTACTGGAGCCGTCCTGTGATTCAACTGTTTTTATTGATTTTGCAAGTTAAAATGGGGAGGTCTGAGTTGGGATAGAATTGGGTAACAGTAGGAAAAAAAGGGGGCTGGTTATATAGGGTTAACAGGGGGGAAACAAAGCAATTTACATACAGAGATCAGAGTTCTTTTTACATTTTGATAACAGTTCTGACAGTTTTTGCAGTTACAATACATGCATTAAATGAGATTGGCTATATCATGGCATACGGTAAGTTTTTTGTCCTAGTCAATGGTTTCTTTTATGTGCAGTTGTGTGAATGTTTTGATCCAGGGGAGCCAATTTCAGTTGTATTATTTGTAGCTCTTTTTCCTTAGGGCGAAGCTGTGTTCAAA
Organism: Anomaloglossus baeobatrachus; assembly: GCF_048569485.1. Taxonomy (NCBI): domain Eukaryota; kingdom Metazoa; phylum Chordata; class Amphibia; order Anura; family Aromobatidae; genus Anomaloglossus; species Anomaloglossus baeobatrachus. Next base: position 36,361,162 of record NC_134353.1, read on the forward strand.
TGCCTTGTGTAGGAAAATTCTATCTATGAGGTCTTCTATCTTGGGTGGAGGCTTTTGTTTCCACCTTGATGCGATCGGGTGCTTTATAGTTAACAGAATATGATTTATGATGGGATTGAATTCATTTGAGATGTTTTCCGGACCGATGGACAGTAGCATTAGCTGTGGGGTGAGAGGGATGTTTAGATTAGTGGTTTTTAAGATGAGGTCTTGTGTGTCTGTCGCGGGCGGAGGAGGGGACACTGCGCTCTCCCACTGCTCGGGTCTGGCTGCCGCTGCTGCTGCGGCCTGCTGCTGCTCGGTGGCTCGAGCGATGGGCCGGATCCCGGGGACTCGAGCGGCGCTCCTCGCCCGTGAGTGAAAGGGGTTTGGTTTTTGGGGATAGTTTATTGTCCGTGACGCCACCCACGGTTGTGGTGATTGTAGGAACACCACCGCTGCTCTGTATGGGAATCCCGGGAGCGGTGACAGGGAGCAGCAAAGTTGTTAGTTCTCCCCTCCGTGGGTAGGGGGTGGTTGTCCCAGGGCCCAGTGATGAGTTGGAGGATGAGGGATGGCGGGGCCAGTGCAGGGTTTGGCTGGGGTGCAGGGACGCGGGGGCAGCGCTGTGCCTCACGGCACTGTGGTACTCACTCAGCCTGAGACGGGGACACAGTTCTCGGTAAAACACACGGCTGGAAAGACGGTTCCCACGGACGGCTGCTGTTGCTTTTCCCCGGTAGTTGACGGTGACGGTCCCTTTTCCTGCACCTAAATCTATGTTGGTAGCGATGGGTTCCCACCGGTTACCTGCTCACCGGCCTGGAAATGTGCCGGAGGAGCCCCTCTTTGCCCGCAGGCGCTGGCCCTGAGAAACTGGTGCCTTGGCGGTGGCGGTGTCTCTCTCTAACGGTTGGACTGTTGCCTTCAATCGGGACTTGGGTGTTGGGAGACCCGGAGGTCCCCTTCACTGACGGATTTGGCAAATTCACGGCGACTCCTAGCCTTGCCGGGATCCGAAAGGCCACTGCCAATGGTGCTGGCTTCTCTTCATATACCGCTCCGGTACCACCGGGCCACCACCAGTCCACGGTCCTTTCGGCAACCTCCAAGTAGCCTCTCCTGCAGACAGTCACCGCCGTCTGCTGACCTTGCTGTTCTCAGTCCGGGGCACACACCCGGACCAACTTCAGGCTTTCTCAACTGTCACTTTTACTGTCCTCCTTCTCTTTCCTCCACCACTTCACTGTTTACTCCTTCACTTCCCTAGCTGAACTCTCCTCTCCAAACTCTAACTCTTTCTCAATCTAAACTCTTCTGCCTAGTTTTCCCGCCTCCAGGACTGTGAACTCCTCGGTGGGCGGAGCCAACCGCCTGGCCCACCCCCTGGTGTGGACATCAGCCCCTGGAGGAAGGCAACAAGGATTTTTGTGTAGCTTTGGTGTACCTATCCGGGGTGTAGGGTGTGATGGTGTTATGACCTGTGACCCCTGGCTTGCCCAGGGCGTCACATGTCCATCCAGAGGCTGTAGAGGGATGGACACCTCCAGAATATGCGAGCCAAGTTGCCAGTTTTCCCACAAGTTGGTTTATACAGACCCAGTTGCTATATTCTTTGCCTGTGAGATTGAATTTGGTTTTGATCTCATCAAAGGTTATTGGGATGGAATCTATTATGATATCCAACAAGCTTACAATACCCTGCTTTTTCCAGAACCATATCTTGTGGTCTGATGAGACCAAGATAAACGTATTTGGTTCAGATGGTGTCAAGCGTGTGTAGTGACAACTAGGTGAGGAGGACAAAGACAAGTGTGTCCTGCCTACAGTCAGGCATGGTGGTGGAGGGTCATGGTTTGGGGCTGCATGAGTATTGCCGGCTGTGGGAGCTACAGTTCATTGAGGGAACCATGAATGCCAACATGTCCTGTAACATACTGAAGCAGAGCAGGATCCCCTCCTTTCATATTCCAACATGATGACCCCAAACACCTCTAAGATGACAACTGCCTCGCTACAGAAACTGAGGGTAAAGCTGCTAGACCGGCCAAGTGTCTCCAGACTTAAACCCTATGGAGCATCTGTGGGGCCTCCTCAAATGAAAGGTGGAGGAGCACAAGGTCTCTAATATCCCCCAGCTTCATGATGTCTTCATGGAGGATGGAAGAAGATCCAGCAGCTCCTGTGAAGCTCTAGTGACCTCCAAGCCCAAGAGAGTTGACACTTTGCGCACATATTGGCCATTTTTCACTTAAGGGTGTACTCACTTTTGTTGCCAGCGGTTTAGGCATTAATTGCTCTGTGTTGAGTTATTTAGAGGACACCACGTTTACACTGTTATACAAGCTGCACACTGACACTGTACATTGCATCACAGGATCAGATCGGCAGTGCTGTCGCATGAAAAGATATAATAATATCTTAACAAATATGTGAGGGGTGTACTCACTTTTGTGATATATTGTACTATTACATTCAACAAGCTCTAAGAAATTCATGCAAGCAGCGAGCCGTCACTAGTGCCAGGGCTGAGGCTGCCAGCAGCTGTTGTTTGCACCCCGGGGTTGACCGTCCGGGCAGCTGGTAACGGAGTAGATTATCGGCTCAGAAACAAATCCTTCCTGCAGCTGATTTGCAGTGTGGTGAGCATTCAGTCACCTTCTTGATGGCTTCCAGTCCCGAAAAAGCAGCCAAGGTTTATTATATGGAGCTGCATGATGAGAAAACTAGGGTGAAATACAATGGTGCTCATTAATCAAGGGTTAAACCCACAGCAAGAACAAAACTGGTGTGCCATCCTGGTGCTATGTCATGTCACCACGCCATCCGTGTAGCATGGAGGAGGGCTTCTATGGTGCCCAAGAGATTTGCCAACTCGTCAGGAGCCCCGGTAGCTACTATATATCCAGGAGCCTCCTGAAATCACCTGAAAAGCAGCGTGCCCCCCCTGTGCCTGGCACAAGGGTACATTATCAATCTGACTAGGCCCAGCAGCTGAAACGCACATACAGGGGGGGCCACAAATAGGAATGTGGATAGCAACAACGCACTCAAAAGTGGATGTTTTAGGAGCCCTGCTGGGCTAATTGCTCAAATATCACAAATAGTGATGAGCGAGCACCACCTGTCATGGGGTGTGAGGGGATAACAGGGGACTTGAGCTCCTACACTGGCCCTCAGGCTAGGGGGCCCTAGCTGTCCCTACTCCCAGAGATATGTCTAATGGTGACAATGTCTGGGCCGCCTTCCTTGCCCTCCTCCTGGCCAGCCCTGATCTAATACCCCCTTTCCCCCACCCCAGGAGAGAGACAGGACAGGAGTGGTGAGATACACCTAATGGTGACAATGTCTGGGCCGCCTTCCTTGCCCTCCTCCTGGCCAGCCCTGATCTAATACCCCCTTTCCCCCACCCCAGGAGAGAGACAGGACAGGAGTAGTGAGATACACCTAATGGTGACAATGTCTGGGCCGCCTTCCTTGCCCTCCTCCTGGCCAGCCCTGATCTAATACCCCCTTTCCCCCACCCCAGGAGAGAGCCAGGACAGGAGTGGTGAGATACACCTAATGGTGACAAGTTCTGGGCCGCCTTCCTTGCCCTCCTCCTGGCCAGCCCTGATCTAATACCCCCTTTCCCCCACCCCAGGAGAGAGCCAGGACAGGTATGGTGAGATACATCTAATGGTGACAATGTCTGGGCCGCCTTCCTTGCCCTCCTCCTGGCCAACCCTGATCTAATACCTCCTTTCCCCCACCCCAGGAGAGAGCCAGTACAGGAGTGGTGAGATACACCTAATGGTGACAATATCTGGGCCACCTTCCTTGCCCTCCTCCTGGCCAGCCCTGATCTAATACCCCCTTTCCCCCACCCCAGGAGAGAGCCAGGACAGGAGTGGTGAGATACACCTAATGGTGACAATATCTGGGCCACCTTCCTTGCCCTCCTCCTGGCCAGCCCTGATCTAATACCCCCTCCCCCCACTCCAGGAGACAGCCAGGCCAGGAGTGGTGAACCAATAGATATGGACAAACAGGGTAAACCAAAACTCTTATCATGCAGCAATCACACAGAGCTATCAGATAACAAATAATAAGGAGGAAAATAAAGAGCAGGGAAGAAATAACCAGACAATAGAAGGAATTCCACAGCACACCAAGCAACATGCTGTTAATCACCAGTTTCTGGAACACAACAGCACACAGACGGGATTAGCAAAAGCTATAGTCAACATGGGAAGACAGATTCATCCATCTTATAAAGGCGGGGCGTAACTGTGATAGGTCACCTTCAACATGTGATCCAGCAGGCTATCAGAGATGAACTCCTGCTAGCCTGATGACTAATGAGCACACAAACTGTCAAGGCCCAAGCCTGCCTGTGCAACTCAGAAGCACCAGAGAAAGCATAGTGTGGAGTGTCAGAGTCTGGAGTCTGAACAGCGTCTGATGCCACTTGGTGTGTTAAGAGCCAAACACCGTGTGACACTACAATTCTTGGGTGTTCGCTACTCGCAACAAGCAGCTGGATGCTCGAATGGACGCAACTCGTGTACCGAGAATAATGGAAGTCAGTGAGGAACTCAGACATTTCTCCACAAGATTTCCCAGAAAAATACCAGCGTTCACCATTGACTTCCATTATACTTGGGTACACGAAGCATGCCAATCCGAACATAAACTGCTCATTACGAGTACCGAGCACCCGAGCATGGTAGTGCCCACTCATCACTAGTTACCAGTACCGAGCACACAAGCATGGTAGTGCCCGCTCATCACTAGTTATGAGTACTGAGCACCCGAGCATGGTAGTGCCCGCTCATCACTAGTTATAAGAACTGAGCACCCGAGCATGGTAGTGCCCACTCATCACTAGTTACGAGTACTGAGCACCTGAGCATGGTAGTGCCCGCTCATCACTAGTTACCAGTACTGAGCACCCGAGCATGGTAGTGCCCACTCATCACTAGTTACGAATATTGAGCACCCGAGCATGGTAGTGCCCGCTCATCACTAGTTACGACTACAGAGCACCTGAGCATGGTAGTGCCCGCTCATCACTAGTTACGAGTACAGAGCACCCGAGCATGATAGTGCTCGCTCATCACTAGTTACGAGTACTGAGCACCCGAGCATGGTAGTGCCCGCTCATCACTAGTTACCAGTACTGAGCACCTGAGCATGGTAGTGCCCGCTCATCACTAGTTATCAGCACTGAGCACCCGAGCATGGTAGTGCCCGCTCATCACTAGTTACCAATACTAAGCACCTGAGCATGGTAGTGCCCGCTCATCACTAGTTACAAGTACTGAGCCCCCGAGCATGGTAGTGCTCGCTCATCACTAGTTACGAGCACTGAGCACCCGAGTATGGTAGTGCCCGCTCATCACTAGTTACGAGTACTGAGCCCCCGAGCATGGTAGTGCTCGCTCATCACTAGTTACGAGTACTGAGCCCCCGAGCATGGTAGTGCCCGCTCATCACTAGTTACGAGTACAGAGCCCCCGAGCATGGTAGTGCTCACTCATCACTAGTTACACGTACTGATCCCCCGAGCATGGTAGTGTCCGCTCATCACTAGTTACAAGTGTCGCGGGCGGAGGAGGGGACGCTGCGCTCTCCCACTGCTCGGGTCCGGTTGCCGCTGCTGCTGCGGCCTCTGCGGCTCGAGCGATGGGCCGGATCCCGGGGACTCGAGCGGCGCTCCTCGCCCGTGAGTGAAAAGGGGTTTGGTTTTGGGGATTTATTGTCCGTGACGCCACCCACGGTTATGGTGATTGTGTGGACACCACCGCTGCTCTGTATGGGGATCCCGGGAGCGGTGACAGGGAGCAGCTTTGTTGTTATTTCTCCCCTCCGTGGGTAGGGGGTTTGTTGTCCCGGGGCCCGTTGATGGGGTAGGGGTGAATGGCAGGCCGGGAGCGGGGCCTGGTGAGGTGCAGGGTCGCGGGGGCAGCGCTGTGCCGCACGGCACGGTGGTACTCACTCAGCCTGAGATGGTGACACAGTTCTCGGTAAAACACACGGCTGGAAAGACGGTTCCCACGGACGGCTGCTGTTGCTTTTCCCCGGTAGTTAACGGTGACTGTCTCTTTCCCTGCACCTTGTGTGATGTTGGTAGCGATGGGTTCCCACCGGTTACCCGCTCCCCGACTCGGATATGGGCCGGAGGAGCCCCTCTTTGCCCGCAGGCGCTGGCCCTGAGAAACTGGTGCCTTGGCGGTGGCGGTGTCTCTCTGTAACGGTTGGACTGTTGCCTTCAATCGGGACTTGATTGTTTGGAGACCCGGAGGTCCCCTTCACTGACGGATTTGGCAAATTCACGGCGACTCCTAGCCTTGCCGGGATCCGAAAGGCCCCTGCCAATGGTGCTGGCTTCTCTTCGTATACCGGTCCGGTACCGCCGGGCCACCACCCGTCCACGGTCCTTTCGGCAACCTCCAATCAGCCTCTCCTGCAGACGGTCACCGCCGTCTGCCAACCTTGCTGTCTCAGTCCGGGGCACACACCCGGACCAACTTCATGCTTTCAAACTGTCACTTTCTCCTTCACTTCAACTCCTCTCACTTGCTCCTCTACCACTTCCCTCTCACTTCCACTTCAGCTCTCACTAATCTGCCTGGTTTTCCCGCCTCCAGGGCTGTGAACTCCTCGGTGGGCGGAGCCAACCGCCTGGCCCACCCCCTGGTGTGGACATCAGCCCCTGGAGGAAAGCAACAAGGGTTTCTGGTGTAGCTTTGGTGTACCTATCCGGGGTGTAGGGTGTGGTGGTGTCATTACCTGTGACCTCTGGCTTGCCCAGGGCGTCACACAAGTACTGAGTACCCGAGCATGGTAGTGCCCGCTCATCACTAGTTACAAGTACTGAGCACCCGAGCATGGTAGTGCCCACTCATCACTAGTTACAAGTACTGAGCACCCGAGCATGGTAGTGCCCACTCATCACTAGTTACCAGTACTGAGCACCTGAGCATGGTAGTGCTCGCTCATCACTAGTTACGAGTACTGAGCACCCGAGCATGGTAGTGCTCGCTCATCACTAGTTACAAGTACTGAGCACCCGAGCATGGTAGTGCCCACTCATCACTAGTTACCAGTACTGAGCACCTGAGCATGGTAGTGCTCGCTCATCACTAGTTACGAGTACTGAGCACCCGAGCATGGTAGTGCTCGCTCATCACTAGTTACGAGTACTGAGCACCCGAGCATGGTAGTGCCCGCTCATCACTAGTTACCAGTACTGAGCACCCGAGCATGGTAGTGCCCGCTCATCACTAGTTACAAGTACTGAGTATCACAAATTTTGTGTAATAAATTTTGATATTAAATGAAAAGAGGAATAGCGAATTACCTATAATCCCTGTGTACGCCATCAGACACGCAGCATGGTTCTCTCGCGCACATCCGGTCACAGAGTGTGCTGAGGGCTGACAGTCCAGCTGGAAGGCAGCTAACCGGGATCTGAAGGGAGAAAATTAAAAAAAAAGACATAAAGATGTATCCCATGGCACAGAACAATACACAGGTGGCACAGAAGCATCATCCAATCCAGTGATGGCCCCACGTCTTAGAAATTGGGCGTTGTTTATCAAAATGGCCTAGAATAAAGATGCTTTTGGTCGCCCATGACAACCAATCAGAGCTCAGCTTTCATTTTTAAAAAGGCTCTGGTGCAATGGAAGCTGAGCTGTGATTGGTTGCTATGGGTAACAAAGATGGTTGTGCTTTTATACGGTTTCATAAGTCAGCATCAGCCAGGCCGTGCGTCTCTCATCATCACACGTCTTGTTCTATAGAGTCATGTCTGAGAGAATGACACATGCTTAATGTATGGCTGTATTTATTGAGCGCGGTGCTGATGTATAGATCCAGGCGGGAGCCATAGAGACGCAGCAGCTTCGGCTGTGACTGCAGACACTGAGCACCGGCCTCCAGGTCATGAAAGACGATTCCCACAAGAATGCGAAAGTGAATGTGGTCCTGTCAAATATATAAACATTTCTAGTCATGTACTTTCTACCTATGTATATGACAACAATATGGCCGCCCAGTGTTTCCTAGAGACCATGCCTGTTTTGTTATACTGCGATACATCCTATACTGTTCTATTGCCATCGTATTAAAAATGGGGAGAATCTATCCATTAGACCCGGTGATTCGGCCATCTTCTCAAATTCCCACTCCTTTCGTCCGGCAACCACAGACTACCAGGGTCCTGCAAATTGATTCCGCCATCTCTAGTAGACAGGTCTCTATGAAGTTGATATATATATGAGAACCCAACAGAAGAAGGCGACTTAAGGACCTTATTTTGGAACCCAAAGAACTGTTGGGGGGGACCAACGCGTTTTGGGGGCCCACTCTGCCCAGGTTTTGTGTAGGGAGAGGATTCAGAAGCTGCAAATAACATGGGGTGCTGGCTGTGTTGTACAGCCGGCACCAGAGTCTAAATGCTCTCAATGAAGACAGCGTTGAGTCAGACAGCAGCAGTCTTAAGTGCTGCTGTCAATCATGACAACATCATTTTAGAGGCTGTAAAGGACGGGGAGGTATCTCTGACGATCTATTGAACCCCTATCATAACATAAAGGCTCTTATGGGACCCTAATGTAGGACCCTGTGTCCGTCATATTTGAACACCTATGAAGTCTGCAGTATTGCAATGTAGTGTATGGGTATGTGTGCACACTGCAGTTTTGTTTCTCCAGTGAAAAATGCATCCTCCCGCAGAAAAACGCACCTCTGGCCAAAAAAACGCAAGAAAAAACGCATGCGTTTTCGGTGCATTTTTGCCCATTTTTTTTTTTTTTAACATTGTCAATGGCAAAATGCAGAAAAGAAGTGACATGCTACTTCTCTTTTCTGCGACCAAAACTGCAGGCTAAAAGGAGCAACGTGCGCACAATCTTTCGTATTTCTCATAATTTCTCATAGACTTTGCTAGGGAAGGTCACACGTGCAGTTTAGGACCACAAACTGCACCCAAAACTGCACCAAAAAAAAGCAGAAAAAAACACAGCAAAAAAAAAAAAACAGCGTGCGCACAAAGCTTATAAGTGATCACAGGTTCAAAAGGTCAACAATAAAAGATTTAAAAAAAGAACTAAAATAAACAAAATTCTTTTTTTTTTCTTTTTAGAAATTTGTTATTTCCTGAAGATCCAAAAATCTAAATAAAGTCTAAAAATAAATATGCTTTCCATCACTCCCATAGACTAACCAGGGAAATTAAGCCTGAATCACCCTCCTTTTACTAATTTAAACATGTAAAAAAAAAAAGTAAATTAATTAAATTAATTATATAATTAAAAAATAAATAAAATAAAAAAACAAAAAATAATATAAATACGATATATTATATATATATATATATATATATATATATATATATATATATATATATATATAAAATATGAAATTACATGAAATTACAAAATTAAAAGTCATTTATGGTAAATTCCACAAAGAAAAAAAAAATCAAAAAGCCTAAACTTCTGTCAGCTCGCATCCAATAGAAATCAATTCAATCCAAAGCATGACATAGAAAAAAAACAGCCCCCATACAGCTCTATTGAGAAAAAAAATCTAAAAGTTACGAGCCTCGGAAAACAGCGACATAAACAAAATTGTTTGAATTTTTTTCACCACTAAAATTAAAAAAAAAAATTAAAGAAGTTTGGTATCTGAAAAAATATGTCGAAAGGTCATTTTTACTGCAGAATGAATGCCGTAAAAAGAACCCCCCCCCCCCAAAAATGGTGGAATAACATTTTTTCTTCCCTTCACCCAACTTTTTTCAGCACAATGTATGATAAAATAAATAATTTCACTCAAATCTACCACTCATCCTGCATAAAATAAATACCTCCATATTCCTATGGAAAAATAAAGACGTTATGGCTCTTAGAAGAAGGGGCGAGGGAAACAAGGGTGCAAAATTGAAAATTATACATAATGGGAAAGTTATTGCTCTACCTGTGTTTGGTATTTTAGGATTATGTCTGGGACTTATTTATATACAAGGAGAATCTGTCAATAAGATCAACTTCCCCACCCCACTGCACCCCTAAATTAACTCCATCAACACCTTTATATCTTCTATCTGTTGCTGCATTCCGAAAAAATGAGTAAATTTATTCAAGTGTTAAGAGCTCTGGGCGTAATAGAGCACTTCGCAAGCCTCTGCCTCCTCAAGTTGTTTCCCGGACCAGTAACAGCTTCTTTAGCATGATTGATAACTCATTGTCTATGTGATGTCAGACAACAGGCATGAAAGCCACATCATGAGCAATTCAAGGTAAAAAGGCTGGTTCTGGGTGGGGAAACGACCTGAGCAGGCAGGGGTCCATTAAAGAGTAACCGTTGTGGTAATTTTTCTTTTACCATAAATCAATAATACACATAACAATAGGAAACTTTGTAATATATCTTATCAGAGAATTCTGCGCCTTTCAACTCCCGGATTGATCTTTTCCTCTCAATTTATGGGTAAAACATTAAAATCTGTATTCAGTAAAGACAGATTTTCCCATTACATAGATAGGAGATAAAAATTGGTGCTCATAAGATACTATGGAGGGAGGAAAGAGTGGCAGACACAGACATTCTGCTCTGAGATCACTTGAAATGTCAACTACAGTTTTTCATAGAACCTTATGAGCACCAACTGTCATCTCCTACCACAGTAATGGGACAGTCTGTATTCACAGAAGACAGATATTACTCGTGAATTGAGAATTAATTATCAGTCCATGAGGAGAAATAAGCAGATTTCTCTAATTGCTTATTTCCACATGTACGGTAGTAATGAATGATGAAAAAAATAAATATTAAAATGACAAATACTCTTTAAGTGCCCTGATGTCTCGGAGTGATGTAACTTCGGCGGGATCTGGGATCAGAACATCACAAGATTGATCGCAGATCCTTTTTACTCCCCACTCATAATTTACCCTGAATTGGAGCTTATTTAATTCCATCCGGTGCTGAAGGGGTTAAGGTTCCTTTCTGTCCTGCTGTGATTAAACAGGTAGTTTTAATATGAGCTGCAGTCACTCCCTTCTTCTATAAATATCTGCTCCTCACTTCTCCCTATGCTAGTTGTAGTTCATTCTATGCTGACCTGTGCAGGAGCTGTCTTTGGAGAAAGCATTGGTGATCTTTCCAGCATATGTGGTGGAATCTCTCTCTGGAGAAAAATTGGAGTTCTATGTTGTATCTGTTTCCCCTTTCTGTTCCCCTTCCTCATGTTGTCTTTATACTAGTACTAGCTACTCCCTTCTGCTATAAATATCCACTTTTCATTCCTCCATTTATGGCTATAGTTCATTCTCTGCTGACCTGTGAAGGAGCTGTCTTTGGAGAAACCAGTGACAATCTTTCTAGCATATGTAATGGAGTCTCTCTCTGGAGAAGAATTGGAGTTTTATGTTGTATCTCTTTTCCTTTTCTGTTCCCCTTCTTTGTGTTTTCTTTATACTTGTACTAGTCACTCCTTTCTGCTATAAATATCTACTCCTCCATATGCTGGCTATAGTTCATTCTATGCTGACCTGTGAAGGACCTGTCTTTGGAAAAAGCAGTGGTGATCTTTCCAGCATATGTGGTGGAGTCCCTCTCTGGAGAAGAATTGAAGTTCTATGTTGTATCTGCTTCCCTTTTCTGTTCCCCTTCCTCGTGTTTTCTTTATACTAGTACTAGCCACTCCCTTCTGCTATAAATATCTACTCCTCCATATGCTGGCTATAGTTCATTCTATGCTGACTTGTGAAGGACCTGTCTTTGGAAAAAGCAGTGGTGATCTTTCCAGCATATGCGGTGAAATCTCTCTCTGGAGAAGAATAGGAGATTATGTTGTATCTGTTTCCCTTCCTTATTTTTTTAGTAATAGTAAGACAAGTGTCTTGCTGGCCTGAACACTAGACAGAGCTAGTCCAGGGTCAGCCAGGGCCTAGGCACGTGGTCGAGCATGGGGTGAAGGATCCGTCTAGGGACTTTAGGGAGCTCAGAGATGATTCTGCTCCCTATCGTTAGGGCCTTTCTTTAAATCTTCCCTGGTATTATTGTAAAAATAAGAAAAACTAACACGACTTTTCTATTTTGCCTTTCTTTAATCCACTAAGGATTTTGATTTCTACCACAGCTTTTTCGTCATAAACAGGAAACATGGCCAGATAGCTCCAGAGCCTTGAAGGTGGACCTCTCCTTGGTTGTCTCTCTCTCTTTGAATACCTAAATATGGTTTCTCCAATCTCTGCCGTTAGAGCAGGACTATGTATCACGTGAGCAAGGATGGTTGACCTTAGGGAGATCAACATCCACCACTGCGGAGACACCATCACGTGTTTCTCAACGCAGTGATTCTAGAGCAATGCCCCCTGGGAAATATTCAAATCAAGAAGGCCTGCGGAGACACCATCACATGTTTCTCAACGCTGGCAGGAAACTAGCCAGGTCTTTCACCGAGAAGGAACAACCACGGGAAGGGCAGTCTCCAGTCAAGGAGACCACCTATGCCAAACATGGTATCCATCCACAGACAGCCGTTTCGGGGTATTTGCCCCTCATCAGTGTGGAGTAGGAATCTGGCTAGTGGGAGCATTGCCTAGTAAAAGACTATGTGAGCAAGGATGGTTGACCTTAGGGAGATCAACATCCACCACTGCGGAGACACCATCACGTGTTTCTCAACGCAGTGATTCTAGAGCAATGCCCCCTGGGAAATATTCAAATCAAGAAGGCCTGCGGAGACACCATCACATGTTTCTCAACGCTGGCAGGAAACTAGCCAGGTCTTTCACCGGGAAGGAACAACCACGGGAAGGGCAGTCTCCAGTCAAGGAGACCACCTATGCCAAACATGGTATCCATCCACAGACAGCCGTTTCGGGGTATTTGCCCCTCATCAGTGTGGAGTAGGAATCTGGCTAGTGGGAGCATTGCCTAGTAAAAGATATAGTCTTTTACTAGGCAATGCTCCCACTAGCCAGATTCCTACTCCACACTGATGAGGGGCAAATACCCCGAAACGGCTGTCTGTGGATGGATACCATGTTTGGCATAGGTGGTCTCCTTGACTGGAGACTGCCCTTCCCGTGGTTGTTCTGTGAAGCCCCACAGGTGTTGTGTCGGTGCATTACCTTCAGGGACTCCACTCGGCTGTATCTTGTTACAGGTAAGAAATCTTCTATTTGTCGTGACGCCACTCTCAGAATTGCGGTCAGTGGGGACCGCCACTGCAAGTTAGGGGTGCCTGGGGCTGATGGTAGGTGCAGTCAGGTGTCGTAGCCTCCTGAGAGTGAGGCGAGCCCCAGGGTCCTGTGTAGATGTGTAGAACTACAAGGCGCAGAATAACTCCACACAAGCAGGATGTCTTTCAGGGGTTTTACTCACAGTTGATGGCAGGGTGAGTAACCCGGGCGTAGCTGGGATGAACCAGGCTGGAACCAGGTGTCCTTCGGGCTGACTGATGAGGGTGACTACCGACTCGCCTTCCTTAGCCCTTTGCGTTTTGGGGTAACCCCGACTTTTAGTCCCTATGGGGGTCACCCAGGGAAGTTGCTGAAGCCTCTCTCCCCTTCGGTTTGTCCGTTTGCTTGTAGCCTGGGCCAGGACACTCCAGCTGCTTGCCTCCTGTGAACTATGGGCCCTAACTGTGGCGACGTTGCTGCGGACTTTGTAGTGTGATCTTGGGGGTGTAAAGTACCCCCTCAAGCAGGTTTGGCAAGGAAAGTTGGATCTATCCCTGCACTGGGACCTACTACCCGTTTGGGCCTGGTACTCCCTAGCAGTCTCCTTACTTCCCACTCCGTGCTCTCTCTTTAGCTGAAGATGGATTTCGGGTAGCACTCCTAGGTGACCGTTCTCCCCCGTCGGTAGCCACTGCGTGGGCGCTGTTAGACTGCAACAGCCCCAGGGGTCTGCTCCTCTCTGAGCTCCCTGGACTCTGCACTAAACCGGCTCACTTGAGGGACCTTCACTGCTGCTCCTGTCTCAGCTCCACTTCATGCTCCTCACTCCTCCCCTCTCTGCTTCAGACTGTTCTCCTCCTTCTCCTTCCTCTTTTCCCTTTTGTGCCTGCCTACGCCACCTAGCAACCAGGCTCTCCACCACACCCCTTGAGTGGAGATGGAGGCTTTTGGCCCCCTCCACTATTCCAGTGGAGGTGAAGGCTTTTCCCCCTCCTGGGATCCCCAGGGGTCCTCTCAAAGGTACATGTGTGAGACCTGATCACTATGCGCCTGTGTAGTCACACCTCGGTCAGCCTTCTGGATTACCTGTATTGTACTGTCCCCAGCATGGGTGCAGTACTCAGTGGTGCCTGACCAGGTCAGGGGCGCCACATTTCCTTCCCGGTGAAAGACCTGGCTAGTTTCCTGCCAGGGTTGAGAAACATGTGATGGTGTCTCCGCAGGCCTTCTTGATTTGGACTATGTATCACTTCCGGTGCCCCGCTCCTTCCGGCATGGGCTGACCGGAGCTGCTGATGAGCCTCTTCTTTATGTTTCCACTGTATAATCTGATAGTTTTGAGAGTCTATTCCAGAGGACAACAGATTCCCGCAATCACTCTTCAGAGGCCAACCATCCCTTATGTAAGATCCCATCCGTACGGTGTTAGTCAATGCTGCTCATGGAGAAGAAAGAATAGATACATTACGTCTCTTAGGCCTCTTCACATCTAGTGTCAGGAGATCTATGACATGTTCCACGATGGATATTGACTTGCTGCCTCCAGTACTCGCCACGCAATCACTCATGGTCGTTGCCATTATGAGTCTTGTAGCGTATCTAAGTCGACGGTTTATTGGACTTTAACTCAAGGACCTTTAAAATCCTCTAGAGAATATTAAATGTCAGGAGCTAAGCGATAATTAAAAAGTATGGCGTTTCTCTCCTGCTCACGTCTGGTGTTGTAAGACCGGGGAGTAGCGTTGCAGGCAGGACGTGCTGAGAGTTGTCCTATTCTGAGCGTTGGTAAATCGAAATTCTTTCATGTTTTATATAGTTTTTTACTCTGTGAACAATAGAAATGAAGGGATTGAAGATGATGCCTCATCACCGCAACCTCTTGTGATATGCCTCATTAGGACTTATGGTCATTCCCTTCGTGGGACCCCTCTCTATAAGCCCGAGCATCATTAGGACTTATTGTTATTCCCTACTTGGGACCCCTCTCTATAAGGCCGAGCATCATTTGGACTTATGGTCATTCCTTACTTGGGACCCCTCTCTTTAAGCCCGAGCATCATTAGGACTTATTGTTATTCCCTACTTGGGACCCCTCTCTATAAGCCCGAGCATCATTTGGACTTATTGTTATTCCCTACTTAGGACCCCTCTCTTTAAGCCCGAGCATCATTAGGACTTATGGTCATTCCTTACTTGGGACCCCTCTCTTTAAGCCCGAGCATCATTAGGACTTATTGTTATTCCCTACTTGGGACCCCTCTCTATAAGCCCGAGCATCATTTGGACTTATTGTTATTCCCTACTTAGGACCCCTCTCTTTAAGCCCGAGCATCATTAGGACTTATGGTCATTCCTTACTTGGGACCCCTCTCTTTAAGCCCGAGCATCATTAGGACTTATTGTTATTCCCTACTTGGGACCCCTCTCTATAAGCCCGAGCATCATTTGGACTTATGGTCATTCCTTACTTGGGACCCCTCTCTATAAGCCCGAGCATCATTAGGACTTATGGTCATTACCTACTTGGGACTCCTCTCTATAAGCCCGGGCATCATTAGGACTTATGGTCATTCCCTACTTGGGACTCGTCTCTATAAGCCCAAGTATCATTAGGACTTACGCTCATTCCCTACTTGGAACCCCTTTCTATAAGCCCTGGCATCATTAGGACTTATGGTCATTCCCTACTTGGTACCCCTCTCTATAAGCCTGAGCATTACCAGGACTTACAAGACAAAACAATCACTGATCTCGGGGAGACCAGCCAGAGAAAACACTGCCGGCAGCCAGCGAGGGCGCTCAAGACAGTGAAATCCTACGTACATAGCCCCCTGGGAAATATGCAAATCAATAAAGTCCGTGGCTGGGTCCTTCCCGGAGGGATATCTGGCTGGTTTCTGTGTTGAGACTCCTAACAGAGGCTCCACGGACTTTTTGGATTTGCATATTTCCCAGGGGGCAATGTACTGTACCTAGGATTTCACTGTCTTGAGTGCCCTCGCTGGCTGCCAGCAGTGTTTTCTCTGGCTGGTCTCCCCAAGATCAGTGATTGTTTTGTCTTGTTGGTCTACTAGGCATTGCTCCCACCTGGCCAGAATCCTACTCCACACTGATGAGGGGCAATACCCTGAAACAGCTGTCTGTGGATGGATACCTGGCCTTGGTATTTCCCTTGTCATATTTTTAAACTTGTCAAAAAGTTGGATATTGACTAAAAGGGCCACTTAATATGGTGGTTATGGTGGTCTCCTAAAAAGAGCCACCCCTTGGTTGGGTCCTTCCCGGAGGGATATCTGGCTGGTTTCTGTGTTGAGACTCCTAACAGAGGCTCCACGGACTTTTTTGATTTGTATCACCAGGACTTGTCATTCACTACTTCGGACCCCTCTCTATAAACCCAAGCATCATTAGGACATATGGTCTTTCCCTACTTGGGACCCCTCTCTATAAGCCCGAGCATCACTAGGACTTGTCATTCACTACTTTGGACCCCTCTCTATAAGCCCAAGCATCATTAGGACTTATGGTCATTCCTTACTTGGCACCACTCTCTATAAAACCGAGCATCCTTAGGACTTATGGTAATTACCTACGTGGGACCCTTCTCTATAAATCCGAGCATCATTAGGATTTATGGTCATTCCGTACTTGTGACCCCTCTTTATAAACCCGATAATTATTAGAACTCATGGTCACTCTGTACTTGGGACCTCTCTCTATTTGGGCTGTATGGGCTTGGCAAAGGTCCAGAGGAATTCTAAGTAAAACACCTATGAAGGAGCCCAACCACAAAAGAACTCATGAAATTACACAGTCGAAGGGTTTTATCAAGAGTCCTTGCTCAGGTGTGTCTAACCATTGGGACAATAGGGTAGCGTGTATTGGCTCATGCCTAGAAGTTGTCCATTTTGTCACCTTGCTCCAGTCAAGGGATATCTGGAAGATTTACCAATTTCATAGTTTTATGTTTGAAAGAAGAGCTCAACCTATACTCTAACATTTTGCACCAGAAGAAGGCAAAAACCTGACGAGACAGATGCTAATTGCTCTATATTTGGAGATATGTTCCTCACCAACTCTACATACTTGTAATCAGACTAGTTCCCTGGATCAATGTCCCATTACAGAATTTAGTTATTTACCAAGAAAGGTATCGAGGCCTCCTTGCACGTGTTTAGTGAAGCTAAATGAAATACATAGAAGGGAGTGGTCCTACAAAGATCAATATGGGCCACCGATGAGGGGACTTTCACCTCCAAGCTCTTTTCATACAATTTAGGCCAATTCCCACCTTTCTAATGGCTAACAGCGCAGTTCAGTTGGCGATGAGGATCTCACCATGAAGTGTCGAACCAACCAGAGCTAAGCCTCCTTTCTCCATGAACCCATAGTATATATATATACATTTTGTATATTATTTAGTAAGTAGGACTTAAAATACAGAGAACAATTTCCAACAAACCGAACCAAGACTTTTTCTGGAATGAGGTACCTTACCTACAAATGTAATCCCCCTTACAAGCGTCTAGTGGGGCGAGGCAGTTGGGCTTCTCTTTAGACTCATAAGAACAAGCCGGAACGATGGTTTGCCGTCTCCGCTCTGCACAGGCTATGTCTTCACATGGACAGAAGAGGAGCTCGCTGGTGTACTCGGCTGGGACTCGGTCAAAAAACTTCCTCAAGGCCTTGTGACACTTGGAACGGTTACAAGAATCAGTCCGTGGCGTGGGACGTATGCACAAACCAACATACTCTGTTCGTAACTTCTGGCAGGTGGGGTCCACGTTGCAGGCTTTTGCCGCATCAAGGCAACGATTCACTTGGGTAACTTCATTTTCAGACCCTGGAAAGAGTGATGAGATGTGAGTGAGAAATAAGGCAATGAAAGAATTACGAGAGCGTCTTGTAGACCCGGAACGGTCAATTATGATCATATAATGTAGCTTTATGTATATTTAGAAGTTCTCCAAAAAAATCCACCAATTTGATGTATGAGGTGCAGGCAGTGCCATACAGGCAGTAAGAAGCTGAATCCAGGCATATCTGTTGTAGGAAGGTCCGATGCTTGACTGCAGAAATATCTTTAATGAAAGTTACAGAAATGCACAGCACTTTGATTGACAGGTGCAACGCGGTGGGCCAGATCCTCGCTGTAAAGTCCTCCACCAGCTTCCTCTATGATATGCCCTATTTTCTTTATTTGAATCTCGCCCTGCCATTGTTGCTGTTGGCGGCGCATGCGCATTGACACAGTTATTCTGTCTTCATTAAAATGGTGCAGGAGTCTGCGCATGCGTGAACCGCGATCTCTGGCGCCTTTTTAATAAAAACACAGCGGTGAAGACTATCAGCGGCAAGATGTAAAAAAAAAAAAAAATCTGCGCACGCGCTGATGCCTCTCATGGTCTTCACCGCAGTGTCTTCAATAACATGGCGCGGCTCGCGCATGAGTAGACTGCGCCATAATGTTAATGAAGACAGAATTTATTTATCAATCCGCATGTGTCACCAACAGCAGCAATGGCAGCGTGGCGTGAGATTCAAATAAAAAGGGAGCACATCATAAAGGAAACTGGAGGCTGACTTTACAGTGAGGACCCGCCCCACAAAGGCCCGCACCGCGTTGCACCTGTCAATCAAAGTGCAGTGCATTTCTGTAACTTTGATTAAAGATATTTCTGCAACCAAGCATCGGATCTTTCCACAAAAGGTATGCCTGGATTCAGCATCTTAGTGCCAGTATGGCACTGCTTTTAGTTCATATTGGAAAATCCTGGTGGTTGGTTCTCTTTAAGCAGGTTCAGCTCAAAATAAAACAAAAAAAAATCTGAAATAAATCCCTCACCCTCCTGTGTTACCTTTATTTTTGTTTTTTAGTTCCCCTTCTGAACCTTGTAGCTATCTTCTCTGTGGTCTTTGACTGTTTGTATTCTCAATTTCCTTGCCCGCGTTCCTTCTATACCACTGTCCAAGGTTCACAGGCCAAGCCCCCCATGGCATAACCGTTCAGCTATTGGCTGAGCCCTGCCCCCTGCTCATCTGATAGGCTATATTCTGTTCAAAGCACAGACAGGAAATTTCTGTGATCTGTGCTTTGAATGGACTTAGCCAGAAAGTAAGGACCTGGAGATCACATCACCACCAGTAACAGCTCAGGGACAAAGCGGAATTTCAACAGCAAGTAAATTATGAAGTTTCTTCATTTCTCGTAAGCTTTCCAATGGTGTAATATACCATGTGCTTAGAAAAATCCCTTTAACTGAGAATTCGTCAGCAAGTTCATCCAGACAAAGAGTTTGTAACTAGGGATGATCGAATACCTCAAATATTCGGCAACGCCCATATTCGCTGAATAGGTCGCCGCTATTCGACTATTTGCAAATATTCGATGCGCGATGTAAGTCTATGGGAAACCCGAATAGTTGCCGAATAGCAACTTTTGCCTTCAGTTTTAATGATAGATGGAGTGTCTAAGCATCTAAAACTCCACCTTTCAATGCTACAGAAAGGTAAAAAGCTTTAGAAAGGTGCAGGTACTTTCTAAGGTCAGCGCAAATCCTGACTATACATACAGAATCTCTGGAAAGGTGGAAGGGCAGCAACAAAACTTCCTCTTCAGGTTTCAAAACATGAAAAAATTGGAGATAGATTAATTCATTTGTTAGTATCCATTAGTGTCCGCTGCTTGAGTGCATCCAATGCCAGATCTTCTTCCCTTCCTCTTCCTGTTCGAGTTTCTTAGAACTCAGTCCTAGGCCCCCTCCTCTTATTGTCAGGGTTCCTCAGGGTTCAGGCCTAGATCCTCTGCTCTTACAGTCAAGGTTCCTCAGGGTTCAGTCTTAGGCCCCCTCCTCTTACTGTCAGGGTTCCTCAGGGTTCAGTTCTAGGCCCTCTCCTTTTACTGTCAAGGTTCCTCAGGGTTCAGGCCTAGATCCTCTGCTCTTAATGTCAAGGTTCCTCAGGGTTCAGTCCTAGACCCCCTCTTCTTACTGACAGGGTTCCTCAGGATTCACTCCTAGGCCCCCTCCTCTTACTGTCAGGGTTCCTCAGGGTTCAGTTCTAGGCCCTCTCCTTTTACTGTCAAGGTTCCTCAGGGTTCAGGCCTAGATCCTCTGCTCTTAATGTCAAGGTTCCTCAGGGTTCAGTCCTAGACCCCCTCTTCTTACTGACAGGGTTCCTCAGGATTCACTCCTAGGCCCCCTCCTCTTACTGTCAGGGTTCCTCAGGGTTCAGTTCTAGGCCCTCTCCTTTTACTGTCAAGGTTCCTCAGGGTTCTGGCCTAGATCCTCTGCTCTTAATGTCAAGGTTCCTCAGGGTTCAGTCCTAGACCCCCTCTTCTTACTGACAGGGTTCCTCAGGATTCACTCCTAGGCCCCCTCCTCTTACTGTCAGGGTTCCTCAGGGTTCAGTCCTAGGCCCTCTCCTTTTACTGTCAGGGTTCCTCAGGGTTCAGGCCTAGGTCCTCTGCTCCTAATGTCAGGGTTCCTCAGAGTTCAGTCCTAGGCCCCCTCCTCTTACTGTTGGGTTCCTCGGGGTTCAGTCCTAGGCCCTCTTCCCTTACTGTCAGGGTTCCTCAGGGTTCAGTCCTAGGACCTCTCCTTTTACTGTCAGGATTCCCCAGGGTTCAGTCCTGGGCCTCCTCTAAAGGCTACTTTACACGCTGCGATATCGGTCCCGATATCGCTAGCGTGGGTACCCGCCCCCATCTGTTGTGCGACACGGGCAAATCGCTGCCCGTGCCGCACAACATCGTGCAGACCCGTCACACATACTTACCTGCCCGGCGACGTCGCTGTGACCGGCGAACCGCCTCCTTTCTAAGGGGGCGGTCCGTGCGGCGTCACAGCGACGTCACTGAGCGGCCGCCCAATAGAAGCGGAGGGGCGGAGATGAGTGGCCGGAACATCCCGCCCACCTCCTTCCTTCCTCATAGCGGCCGGGAGGCAGGTAAGGAGAGGTTCCTCGTTCCTGCGGCGTCACACATAGCGATGTGTGCTGCCGCAGGAGCGACGAACTACATCGTTACTGCTGCAGTAACGATAATCGAGAATGGACCCCCATGTCACCAATGAGCGATTTTGCACGTTTTTGCAACGATGCAAAATCGCTCATCGGTGTCACACGCAACGGCATCGCTAATGCGGCCGGATGTGCGTCACCAATTCCGTGACTCCAACGAGTTCGCATTAGCGATGTCGTAGCGTGTAAAGCCCCCTTTACTGTTGGGATTCCTTAGGGTTCAGTCCTAGGTTCCCTTCTCTTACTGTTGAGATTCCTCAGGGTTCAGTCCTAGGCATAACCTCTTACTGTCAGGGTTCCTCAGTGTTTAGTCCTAGGCCTCCTCCTCTTACTGTGGAGGTTCCTCAGGGTTCATTCCTAGACCCCCTCCTCTAACTGTTGGGATTTCTCAGAGTTCAGTTATAGGTCACCTTCTCTTCCTGTCAGTATTCATCAGTCTTCAGTCCTAGGCCCTCTTCTCTTACTGTTGAAGTTCCTCAGGGTTCAGTCCTAGGCCCCCCTCCTCTTACTGTTGAGGTTCCTCAGGGTTCAGTCCTAGGCCCCCTCCTTTTACTGTTGAGATTCCTCAGGGTTCAGTCCTAGGCCCCCGCCTCTTACTGTCGAGGTTCCTCAGGGTTCAGTCCTAGGCCCCCTCCTTTTACTGTCAAGGTTCCTCAGGGTTTAGTCTTAGGCCCCCTCTTCTTACTGTCAGGGTTCCTCAGGATTCAGTCCTAGGCCCCCTCCTCTTACTGTTGGGGTTCCTCAGGGTTCAGTCCTAGGCTCCCTCCTCTTACTGTCAGGGTTCCTCAGGGTTCAGTCCTAGGCCCTCTCCTTTTACTGTCAGGGTTCCCCAGGGTTCAGTCCTGGGCCTCCTCTTACTGTTGGGATTCCTTAGGGTTCAGTCCTAGGTTCCTTCTCTTACTGTTGAGATTCCTCAGGGTTCAGTCCTAGACCCAACCTCTTACTGTCAGGGTTCCTCAGTGTTTAGTCCTAGGCCTCCTCCTCTTACTGTGGAGGTTCCTCAGGGTTCATTTCTAGGCCCTCTCCTCTAACTGTTGGGATTTCTCAGAGTTCAGTTATAGGCCACCTCCTCTTCCTGTCAGGGTTCCTCAGGGTTCAGTCCTAGGCCCTCTCCTCTTACTGTCAGGGTTCCTCAGGGTTCTGTCCTAGGCCCTCTCCTCTTACTGTCAGGGTTCCTCAGGGTTCAGTCCTAGGCCCTCTCCTTTTACTGTCAGGGTTCCCCAGGGTTCAGTCCTAGGCCCTCTCCTTTTACTGTTGAGGTTCCTCAGGGTTCAGTCCTAGGCCCCCTCCTCTTACTGCTGAGGTTCCTCAGGGTTCAGTCCTAGGCCCCCGCCTCTTACTGTCGAGGTTCCTCAGGGTTCAGTCCTAGGCTCCCTCGTCTTACTGTTGGGGTTCCTCAGGGTTCAATCCTCTTATTGTTGGGGTTCCTCCTCTTTTCTTTGTATACACACCTATTGGTCAAACCATCAGCAGAATTGATTGTCAATACAACTCTCTGCGTCCACCTGCGGCTGTTAGAGGCCATTATTTGCTGGATATCGGTCGTCCTCACCCTGTAAGACGGCGCTGAATTCCCGTTCCCAATTTATGCGGTAAATGTACATCGGGTGTCATTATGGGATTAAAGTAAAAGCTATAAAGAAGGACATAACCTATCGCATAAATCATGTTTTTCTGGTGAATGTACAGTATTTAAATAAACATTTTTGTGAAGTTTTTGTTTTTAACATTTGTTTCAAAACTAAAAAATCTAATTTTTAGATTCTAAATTCCTGTTGTTACAGGAAAACACACGCATTCATTATCAGCAATGAAGAAACACTGAGCCTATCTTTTGCATTAAAGCATCTAATAAGTGTGTGCAAAGGGAGGAGGAGGTGAGCTGTGACATCTCCTATTGTGAATGGTGCATCCTGTGTTATCTACTGTACATAGAGGTGTTATCAGTCATTGTACAGGAGGAGGAGGAGAAGGTGAGCTATGATATCACCTATAGTGAATGGTGGATCCTGTGTTATCTACTGTATATATAGGTGTTATCAGTCATTGTAAAGGAAGAGGAGGTGAGCTGTGATATCATCTATTGTGAATGATGTATTCTGTGTTATCTACTATATACAGAGGTGTTATCAGTCATTGTACAGGAGGGGGAAGAGATAAGCTGTGACATCACCTATTGTGTATTGTTGATCCTGTGATATCTACTGTATATAGAGGTGATATCTTTGTAGAGGAGGAGGAGGTGAGCTGTGACACATCTATTGTGAATGGTGGATCCTGTGTTATCTACTATACATAGAGGTGTTATCAGTCATTGTACAGGAGGGATAGGAGGTGAGCTGTGATATCACCTATTGTGAATGGTGGATCCTATGTTATTTACTGTATACAGAGGTTTTATCAGTTTATCAGGAGGCAGAGGTGAGCTGTGATATCACCTACTGTGAATGGTGAATCTTATGTTATCTATTTTATATAGATGTGTTATCAGTCATTGTACAAGAGGAGGAGGTAAGCTGTGATATCACCTATTGGAAATGGTGGATTCTGTGTTATCTATTGTATATAGAGGTGTCATCAGTCATTATACAGGAAGAGGAGGTGAGCTGTGACATAACTTATGAATATTGGCTCCTGTGTTGTCAGTTGGGTATAGAGGTGTTATCAATCATTGTAATCCTTTGTAATCAATCAGTAAACTGCTGAAAACTCCTATGGAAAGTCTAGACGACTGTGAAAATTGCAAGATGACTAATTTTGTTTTTTATCAATTGTGATATGAAAAAAAAAAATTACCAAAAATTTTGTAAAAAAAACATACATGTAACATAACAAAACAGAATCAAGCCATAGGTCATATTCTGATGATGGCTTCTCCTTTAAGCATTAGTTTTTGAGCTCCATTAACTAGAAAATATGGAACAGGTAAAGTGTTTTGCTCCTCCATTGTTCCAGCTGCTCAGTATTCGGCACCACAACCTCTGCTGTCTCAGGAGGTGTCAGGGTCAATGTGACCCGGAGCTCAGATATTAACCCTTCTCAATCAAGCTTGGACAAGCTAAGCTCTTGTTTACTGCAAGCACACAGCAAATAGGGAAAAAAGTCACATTTCCTCTGTTTACCTGCGGCGATTTGTCTCTGTTGTGTAGGGTACATTTAACAAGAAGAGCTGCAATTGAAGTCGGGCTATTTTGTGGGACTTCAAGCTCTATAATTGAACTCCTAATGGTTTAAAGTAAGAAAAGAACATTAAAAAGGCTGGAAAAGTAGTAATCATAGCGCTTGTCAACAAAGTGTTCTGTACAAACGATGGCTATTTTAACCTTCTTCAGTTCCTGACCCGACGTAAAGCCGTGTGCCGTATTATACGGGGACCATGCTGCTCAAAATGCTCAACTCCAGGTAAAGGGCGCTCATTCTTTACCAGTCTTCCCTCATTTGTACGGTTTGTCTGTGCACTATAGGTGCTGAACACCAGGCACAACCAACCACCGCTGCATAATCTGGGCTGTGCAGCGGAGGTTGCCAAACAATGCCCTTCTCTCTGACATCACAGCTCCTGCTCTTCCCACCCTTCACTCTAATTCTAAGACCCCTCCGCTCCCTTCTCTTCCCAAATGCAGATACTGTCCTCTAAAATCAGGATATGGATGAGTAAGGGAACAAAAGTCATATGGGGCCAAAGGAAGAATCAATTGTACTTTAAGCCCTACTGTGTACACCTAATCTTGGTGCTGGAGATGGCAAAGCAGCGAGCAGAAGTGGACCCACTGGACCTCAGGGGGACCCCGGGCTTACCCTTTAGCGGAGTTGACTTGACTAAGCACACACCATGAGGCAGATGTCAGGTGCCACTCCCAGGGTAGGACAGATGCAGGGGCAGACAGGCAGAGTCTCTAGTGTAGACAGGAGCCACCAGGATGGCTGAGGCAGACGGCACGTCCAGGACAGTCACTAGTAAAGCTGGAACTACTGGAGGAGCTGAGGCAGACAGCATGGCCAGGGTGGTCACTAGTAACCTGGGACCACCAGAGTAGCTGAGGCAGATGGCATGGTCAGGACAGACAAGTGCAGTGACTAGTAAAGCTGGGACCACTGGAGGAGCTGAGACAGATAGCATGGCCAGGGTGGTCACTAGTAAAGCTGGAACCACTGGAGCAGCTAAGGCAGACAGCATGGCCAGGGTGGTCACTAGTAAACCTGCGACCACCAGAGGAGCTGAGGCAGATAGCATGGTCAGGACAGACAAGTGCAGTGACAAGTAAAGCTGGGACCATTGGTGGAGCTGAGGCAGACGGCATGGTCAGGACAGACGAATACAGTCACTAGTAAAGCTGGGACCACTGGAGGAGCTGAGGCAAACGTCATGGCCATGGTGGACTGACACAGTCAATAGTAAAGCTGGGACCACTGGAGGAGCTGAGGAAGATGGCATTGTCAAGACAGACGAGTACAGTCACTAGTAAAGCTGGGACCACTGGAGGAGCTGAGGCAGACGGCATTGTCAAGACAGACGAGTACAGTCACTAGTAAAGCTGGGACCACTGGAGGAGCTGAGGCAGACGGCATGGCCAGAGTGGACGGACACAGTCACTAGTAAAGCTGGGACCACTTGAGGAGCTGAGGCAGACGGCATGGCCAGAGTGGACGGACACAGTCACTAGTAAAGTTGGGACCACCGGAGGAGCTGAGGCAGACGGCATGGCCAGAGTGGATGGACACAGTCACTAGTAAAGCTGGGACCACTGGAGGAGCTGACGCAGATGGCATGGCCAGAGTGGATGGACACAGTCACTAGTAAAGCTGGGACCACCGGAGGAGCTGAGGCAGACGGCATGGCCAGAGTGGACGGACACAGTCACTAGTAAAGCTGGGACCACTGGAGGAGCTGACGCAGACGGCATGGCCAGAGTGGACGGACACAGTCACTAGTAAAGCTGGGACCACTGGAGGAGCTGAGGCAGACGGCATGGCCAGAGTGGACGGACACAGTCACTAGTAAAGCTGGGACCACTGGAGGAGCTGAGGCAGACGGCATGGCCAGAGTGGACGGACACAGTCACTAGTAAAGCTGGGACCACTGGAGGAGCTGAGGCAGACGGCATGGCCAGAGTGGACGGACACAGTCACTAGTAAAGCTGGGACCACTGGAGGAGCTGAGGCAGACGGCATGGCCAGAGTGGACGGACACAGTCACTAGTAAAGCTGGGACCACCGGAGGAGCTGAGGCAGATGGCATGATCAGGACAGACGAGTACAGTCACTAGTAAAGCTGGGACCACTGGAGGAGCTGAGGCACATGGCACAGCTAAGAAGAGCGCACACTGGGCTACAGACGGAACTGGGAGACAGGCAAGGACACTGTACACTGTGATGGGAAGCACGGCGGACAAGGGGACCTGACAACTAGCTGGCTAGGGGACAAACCACTGACTAACTAAACACGTTGATCAGGCACCTACCCTAGCAATAGGCTGAGAGGCACTTCCAGGAAATGATACACTGGCCCTTTAAGAGAAGGGCAGCAGTACGCACGCATGTCCTAGGAGCACTCCCAGAGGAACTGTGTGGCATGCACAGACCCTGGGAGGGGAAAGCAGTGAAGGACTGCAGGAAGGACCAGGTAACGTGGTGCTGACCAGCTGCGGTGGTGAGTGAGTGGGTGTCCCTGCAGGGAGGGGAGGGAGGGGTGCAGGGACACCAGCGCTACACCTACATCTGTACTTTCAGTGATTCAAGGTGAGCAAATCGATTTGACTCCACTCAAATATGTTGAATTTTTAGGAATTTGCTGAAACTTGCAAATTTCAACAATTTGTGATGGCCATTCTACATATTGTAGAAGATTAGATTAGCCAGAGAAGGCTCACATAACCTTGGGTGTGACCGAGCAGACTTCCCCATAATCCTCGCAGCTTGACTATCAGAAGGAGCTATCATAGTCTGTATAAAAGCTGATGCAGGGATGGCAGCAGCCATATTGTGATGAATCTGAATAGTGAGATGACGCAGCTTAGCTATCGAGATGGCTCAAAACCATCTTTCAAAGTTGGATGTAGCTCTCAAGGTTAGAAAGATGGGGACCTCTGCTTTATCCACTTGGGAAATCTCCAGAAGTCAAGTTAAGTACTTATTACATGCTGGGAGTCTCATAGACTTTCTACACAGCGTGCACAGTAATTGTTAATGCTCATACTCTACTTTTGATTGAGCAAATATAAATCTATGAGATGCAACATAGTAGTAGAAAAAGACAAGGCCACACATCCAAAATTCATAAGTTGATCTAATGCAAAATGTAATTACCTGAACATGAAGTTCTTGGTTTAACATTCTGATCGGACTGTATGAAGCCCACCGCCAAGTCAAAGTATGATTTTGGGATGTGCGATTCATGTCTTTTTCTCCAGGTGTTCTATAAGTCTATGAGAGCCTCAAAAAGGAAAAATGGGTATGCACATTGCGGGTTGACCAGAGGCTGGAAAGAATCCTGCCTTTCTGACAATTCCTTAAATTTTACCCATTTTAGAAAAGCGAGGACCCCCTTTAAAGGTATTGTGCTACGTGGGGAGACCATCTACACTGGCACCTCCTCCAGTAACTAGCCAACAATGGAAGAAATCTCCAGAAATCAGACACATCAATAGGCACAGAACAGATGCTCCAAGCCCGGAGAAACATAGTATTATAAATGGTGATACTCCATACTACAGCTTTTCAATTCCTATTTTCGTTGCATCTACAATGAGAGTAGCCCTGGAGAATAGTTGATAGCTAGCTATAATCCTTCATATACCCTTAAGAGATCTCCAAAATACTTGTCCCTCAAAAAAGTGGGACTAGCAGCCTTAATATTAGAAAGACTTAGTGCCCCCAAATGGTTAGTGAGTGCCCGTAGAACTTTTTCACCAGGAATTAATCCAATGGTGAAGGCTGCATGGCAAAGTCCTTGGATATCTTGGGCTGTAAAAGCTGCATGGCAAAGTCCTTGGACATCTCGCGCTGTGAAGGCTGCATGGCAAAGTCTTTGGACATCTCAGGCTGTGAAGGCTGCATGGTAAGGTCCTTGGAGATCTCGGGCTATGAAGGCTGCATGGCAAAGTCCTTGGACATCTCGGGCTGTGAAGGCTACATGGCAAGGTCCTTGAACATCTTGGGCTGTGAAGGCTACATGGCAAAGTCCTTGGACATCTCAGGCTGTGAAGGCTGCATGGTAAGGTCCTTGGAGATCTCGGGCTATGAAGACTGCATGGCAAAGTCCTTGGACATCTCGGGCTGTGAAGGCTACATGGCAAGGTCCTTGAACATCTTGGGCTGTGAAGGCTACATGGCAAAGTCCTTGGACATCTCGCGCTGTGAAGGCTGCATGGCAAAGTCTTTGGACATCTCAGGCTGTGAAGGCTGCATGGTAAGGTCCTTGGAGATCTCGGGCTATGAAGGCTGCATGGCAAAGTCCTTGGACATCTCAGGCTGTGAAGGCTACATGGCAAAGTCATTGGACATCTCGGGCTGTGAAGGCTACATGGCAAAGTCCTTGGACATCTTGGGCTTTGAAGGCTGCATGGCAAGGTCCTTGGACATCTCGGGCTGTGAAGGCTGCATGGCCAAGTCCCTGGACATCTCGGGCTGTGAAAGCTACATGGCAAAGTCCTTGGATATCTCGGGCTGTGAAGGCTGCATGGCAAAGTCCTTGGATATCTCGGGCTGTGAAGGCTGCATGGCAAAGTCCTTGGACATCTTGGGCTGTGAAGGTTGCATGGCAAAGTCCTTGGACATCTCGGGCTGTGAAGGCTGCATGGCAAAGTCCTTGGATATCTTGGGCTGTGAAGGCTGCATGGTAAAGTCCTTGGACATTTTGGGCTGTGAAGGCTGCATGGCAAAGTCCTTGGACATCTTGGGCTGTGAAGGTTGCATGGCAAAGTCTTTGGACATCTCGGGCTGTAAAGGCTGCATGGCAAGGTCCTTGGACATCTCGGGCTGTGAAGGCTGCATGGCAAGGTCCTTGGACATCTCGGGCTGTGAAGGCTGCATGGTAAAGTCCTTGGACATCTTGGACTGTGAAGGCTGCATGGCAAAGTCCTTGGACATCTCGGGTTGTGAACGCTGCATGGCAAAGTCCTTGGACATCTCGGGTTGTGAAGACTGCATGGCAAAGTCCTTGGACATCTGGAGCTGTGAATGCTGCATGGCAAAGTCCTTGGACATCTCGGGTTGTGAAGGCTGCATGGCAAAGTCCTTGGACATCTTGGGCTGTGAAGGCTGAATGGCAAAGTCCTTGGACATCTTGGGCTGTGAAGGCTACATGGCAAAGTCCTTGGACATCTCGGGCTGTGAAGGCTGCATGGCAAAGTCCTTGGACATCTTGGGCTGTGAAGGCTGCATGGCAAAATCCTTGGACATCTCCGGCTGTGAAGGCTGCATGGTAAAGTCCTTGGACATCTCGGGCTGTGAAGGCTGCATGGCAAAGTCTTTGGACATCTCGGGCTGTGAAGGCTGCATGGCAAGGTCGTTGGACATCTCGGGCTGTGAAGGCTGCATGGCAAAGTCCTTGGACATCTCGGGTTTTGAAGGCTGCATGGCAAGGTCCTTGGACATCTCCGGCAGTGAAAATATATAGAAAACCCCGGCACACAAAGTGAAACTTGAAATAACTTTTATTCAGTTTTTATTCAGTTTTTTATGTTGACGTTTCGGCAAAAATTGCCTTTTTCAAAACTAAAGAAATAAACATATATACAATTATTAGTACCATAAATACATAGGATATTATTAATAATCATATCCATATAAATCATGATAACATCATATATACCTAATAAAGTCATGGAAGAATGTATATCTTGTGAAGAATGTCATTAGACTTGATAAGGATATTTATCTAAAATAAAGGCCCATATATTAGAAACAAACAAAAGAAAAAACTTTTACATTGAATATAGAGGAATTTTCCATATATATACACATATCAAGATCTCCCTTATGGGACAAAAGTAAAACAAGAAATACCAGAAAAATACATCCATATGTAACAATAAACTGATTAAGTTACCTTAAATGGCATAAATAAGAAATCCTAGTGAGGATATGGGAAGCGGATGCCACAATAAAGGTAAACTGAAAAGTAGAGACATAGCGGTCAAACAAGTAAAAAGGAAGACAATTCCCATAGAGAAACAATTCCCATAAAGAGACAAAGCGCCAGACCATTACCTGTACCCTGGGAGATCAGTGGTGGAGTGGAAAGAAACAGAGCCGCAGTGAGGTTTAAATACCTAGTGAGGGCGGGCCAACCTAATTGATTAATCCAAGGAGGAACGCATGATGACACGCAAGCTAGCGCATGCGCGATGAATGCGGAAGTACGCGCATGCGCAATAGCAGAAGAACCAGTGAAATGGAGCGCACGATGAGACGCAAGCAACACGGAAGTGCGCGCATGCGTGAAACTGAAAAAAGAGCGGTGAGACGGGGTGACCCGAATAGAAGCTCCATATTAACTGAAGAAACCTCATCGTGTCTAAAAAGAAACAAAAGAAGGAATATAAGTAACAGTAACAATATAATTGCTTATTAGAGAGACTTCTAGTAACATTGGCAAGATTACATTAGAAGTCTACTACTACTACTAGAAGTCTCTCTAATAAGCAATTATATTGTTACTGTTACTTATATTCCTTCTTTTGTTTCTTTTTAGACACGATGAGGTTTCTTCAGTTAATATGGAGCTTCTATTCGGGTCACCCCGTCTCACCGCTCTTTTTTCAGTTTCACGCATGCGCGCACTTCCGTGTTGCTTGCGTCTCATCGTGCGCTCCATTTCACTGGTTCTTCTGCTATTGCGCATGCGCGTACTTCCGCATTCATCGCGCATGCGCTAGCTTGCGTGTCATCATGCGTTCCTCCTTGGATTAATCAATTAGGTTGGCCCGCCCTCACTAGGTATTTAAACCTCACTGCGGCTCTGTTTCTTTCCACTCCACCACTGATCTCCCAGGGTACAGGTAATGGTCTGGCGCTTTGTCTCTTTATGGAAATTGTTTCTCTATGGGAATTGTCTTCCTTTTTACTTGTTTGACCGCTATGTCTCTACTTTTCAGTTTACCTTTATTGTGGCATCCGCTTCCCATATCCTCACTAGGATTTCTTATTTATGCCATTTAAGGTAACTTAATCAGTTTATTGTTACATATGGATGTATTTTTCTGGTATTTCTTGTTTTACTTTTGTCCCATAAGGGAGATCTTGATATGTGTATATATATGGAAAATTCCTCTATATTCAATGTAAAAGTTTTTTCTTTTGTTTGTTTCTAATATATGGGCCTTTATTTTAGATAAATATCCTTATCAAGTCTAATGACATTCTTCACAAGATATACATTCTTCCATGACTTTATTAGGTATATATGATGTTATCATGATTTATATGGATATGATTATTAATAATATCCTATGTATTTATGGTACTAATAATTGTATATATGTTTATTTCTTTAGTTTTGAAAAAGGCAATTTTTGCCGAAACGTCAACATAAAAAACTGAATAAAAACTGAATAAAAGTTATTTCAAGTTTCACTTTGTGTGCCGGGGTTTTCTATATATTTTTATACGTGTAATTTCCCCTGAGCACCTTTAATCAGTGAGCCGGACTTTCACTCAGTGTTATCTCCGGCAGTGAAGGCAGCATGGCAAAGTCCTTGGACATCTCGGGCTGTGAAGGCTGCATGGCAAGGTCCTTGAACATCTTGGGCTGTGAAGGCTACATGGCAAAGTCATTGGACATCTCGGGCTGTGAAGGCTACATGGCAAAGTCCTTGGACATCTTGGGCTTTGAAGGCTGCATGACAAGGTCCTTGGACATCTCCGGCAGTAAAGGCTGCATGGCAAGGTCCTTGGACATCTCGAGCTGTGGCATCTCGGATGGATGAGCCGGAGTATGAAATGATTCTGTTTTTAGCATCGTATAAAATCATTTCTTACAAGAGCCATTTTTTTCCTGGAGCAAACCCTAAGAAAGCGGGACAGCTGGTCACTTAATATCTTCATCCATCATAAGAAGATTCCTTAGTGCCTGCTCTTCCGTGTGTTGCCTGAAAGGCAGTGTTCGCAGTCCATAAATCCTCAGCCTCCTGCATAAAGGGGGCTGCACATTCGGCTCCTAACACCCCCCAGGGATGAGGTTTGATAATTGAAAGCAGGTGGTACATAGACAAGTGCTAGGAGGATCTTGGCTGACTTTGTACTCTAAGGTTGACGTCCTCCCAGTATGTGCTTCTCCAGCTCGCTGGGTGGTTTGCGGAATGAATTTTTAGAACTCTCTGGAGCCCAGAATGCCAGTGGTTCTGGCCTCCTACTTTGTGGATTTATTGTCCTCCCTGTCAGTGCTGGGCCTGTCCCTTCCAGCAGAGTCTGATTCTGACATCCCATAAGAACAGAATGAAATGAGATTATTCAGCTGAGTCTGAACGCGGTACACAACACAGCACGATATACAGCGTGAAAACATATCCATAGAAGTGTCATAGAAGCCAAGCATGTAACTACAAAAAATCAAACAGTTCAACGCTACCTCCTATGTGGGATTAAGAGAATATACAGTATAGAGATGCTACAAGATAACTTCTGTGGTCTAGATTGTGGTGAGATGTGGCTATCCTCATAATAAACTAGGAAAAAACATGCTCACAGAAAGACGAGGGGTGCAAACACATAGACAGAAAATAACTGGAATCCTAGACAGCGCAAACATGAAAACAGCAAAAAGTACAAGAACATAACTACTATAATACTGCCCCTATGTACAAGAATATAACTGCTATAATACTGCCCCTATGTACAAGAATATAACTACTATAATACCGCCCCTATGTACAAGAATATAACTACTATAATACTGCCCCCTATGTACAAGAATATAACTACTATAATACTGCCCTCTATGTACAAGAATATATCTACTATAATACTGCCCCTATGTACAAGAATATAACTACTATAATACTGCCCCTATGTACAAGAATATAACTGCTATAATACTGCCCCTATGTACAAGAATATAACTACTATAATACTGCCCCTATGTACAAGAATATAACTACTATAATACTGCCCCCTATGTACAAGAATATAACTACTATAATACTGCCCTCTATGTACAAGAATATATCTACTATAATACTGCCTCTATGTACAAGAATATACAGTTAGGTCCAGAAATCTTTGGACAGTGACACAATTTTCGCGAGTTGGGCTCTGCATGCCACCACATTGGATTTGAAATGAAATCTCTACAACAGAATTCAAGTGCAGATTGTAACGTTTAATTTGAAGGTTTGAACAAAAATATCTGATAGAAATTGTAGGAATTGTCACATTTCTTTACAAACACTCCACATTTTAGGAGGTCAAAAGTAATTGGACAAATAAACCAAACCCAAACAAAATATTTTTATTTTCAATATTTTGTTGCGAATCCTTTGGAGGCAATCACTGCCTTAAGTCTGGAACCCATGGACATCACCAAACGCTGGGTTTCCTCCTTCTTAATGCTTTGCCAGGCCTTTACAGCCGCAGCCTTCAGGTCTTGCTTGTTTGTGGGTCTTTCCGTCTTAAGTCTGGATTTGAGCAAGTGAAATGCATGCTCAATTGGGTTAAGATCTGGTGATTGACTTGGCCATTGCAGAATGTTCCACTTTTTTGCACTCATGAACTCCTGGGTAGCTTTGGCTGTATGCTTGGGGTCATTGTCCATCTGTACTATGAAGCGCCGTCCGATCAACTTTGCGGCATTTGGCTGAATCTGGGCTGAAAATATATCCCGGTACACTTCAGAATTCATCCGGCTACTCTTGTCTGCTGGTATGTCATCAATAAACACAAGTGACCCAGTGCCATTGAAAGCCATGCATGCCCATGCCATCACGTTGCCTCCACCATGTTTTACAGAGGATGTGGTGTGCCTTGGATCATGTGCCGTTCCCTTTCTTCTCCAAACTTTTTTCTTCCCATCATTCTGGTACAGGTTGATCTTTGTCTCATCTGTCCATAGAATACTTTTCCAGAACTGAGCTGGGTTCATGAGGTGTTTTTCAGCAAATTTAACTCTGGCCTGTCTATTTTTGGAATTGATGAATGGTTTGCATCTAGATGTGAACCCTTTGTATTTACTTTCATGGAGTCTTCTCTTTACTGTTGACTTAGAGACAGATACACCTACTTCACTGAGAGTGTTCTGGACTTCAGTTGATGTTGTGAACGGGTTCTTCTTCACCAAAGAAAGTATGCGGCGATCATCCACCACTGTTGTCATCCGTGGACGCCCAGGCCTTTTTGAGTTCCCAAGCTCACCAGTCAATTCCTTTTTTCTCAGAATGTACCCGACTGTTGATTTTGCTACTCCAAGCATGTCTGCTATCTCTCTGATGGATTTTTTCTTTTTTTTCAGCCTCAGGATGTTCTGCTTCACCTCAATTGAGAGTTCCTTAGACCGCATGTTGTCTGGTCACAGCAACAGCTTCCAAATGCAAAACCACACACCTGTAATCAACCGCAGACCTTTTAACTACTTCATTGATTACAGGTTAACGAGGGAGACGCCTTCAGAGTTAATTGCAGCCCTTAGAGTCCCTTGTCCAATTACTTTTGGTCCCTTGAAAAAGAGGAGGCTATGCATTACAGAGCTATGATTCCTAAACCCTTTCTCCGCTTTGGATGTGAAAACTCTCATATTGCAGCTGGGAGTGTGCACTTTCAGCCCATATTATATATATAATTGTATTTCTGAACATGTTTTTGTAAACAGCTAAAATAACAAAACTTGTGTCACTGTCCAAATATTTCTGGACCTAACTGTAACTACTATAATACTGCCCCTATGTACAAGAATATAACTAGTATAATACTGCTCCTATGTACAAGAATATAACTACTATAATACTGCACCCTATGTACAAGAATATAACTACTATAATACTGCCCCCTATGTACAAGAATATAACTACTATAATACTGCCCTCTATGTACAAGAATATATCTACTATAATACTGCCTCTATGTACAAGAATATAACTACTATAATACTGCCCCCTATATACAAGAATATAACTACTATAATACTGCCCCCTATATACAAGAATATAACTACTATAATACTGCCCCCTATATACAAGAATATAACTACTATAATACTGCCCTTATGTACAGGAATATAAGTGCTATGATGTGATGTGCGTGTGATCATGTGCACATCTGGTGGAGGACAGGGCATGCAGCGAGGGTGTAATTACCTGCTGTGATGGACGCCAGACGCACATAGTCGAACCCCCTCACGAATGATTCGTACGGTGAACTCTCTAAGACACTTACACCTGAAAAAGAAAGCAGAGTGTTGCGAGTTACTGCCGCTTCTATTGTCAGTCCCTTCTGATATCGTCTGTTACAGTCTCATTATTTTCGCTTTCCACAAAGGTAACATTTGACCATCAATTTCATGCGAAACCGATGCGACGGAATGCTGCTCCGCGGAAGGAGCCATTATGGCGGGAGCGGGCCGAGCGCTCCCCGCCATCATCTCACTTTATAGGAAGTTTCTTTGCTCTTGACAGAAATAATATTTATTCAAAGCCAAGTCTGGAAATGAAACGTTTCAATTGTCAATTTTTCATCTTTGATATTTGCGCGGTATAATGTGGAGGCGGCCTCAGACCTCGCGCGCACACCGCCATTCCCACCGCTATTATTTTGTAATAAAAAGCCATAAAAAATGTGCTCAGTCAGCGGCTGAGAGAGAAAACGCCGCCATCACTGCCCGCTTATATTATACTAGAAGGTGGCCGGATTCTACGCATCGGGTATTCTAGAATTTACGTATTGTGTAGTTCATGTATGATTTTTGTTATATATATATATATATATATATATATATATATATATATATATATATATATATATAGATGTTGTTGTGTGTAGTTACCAAGTGTTTGTGTAGGGCGGTGTACATGTTTTGGGTGTTGTCTGGGTGTGGCGGGGGGTGAGAGCGGTGTTGTACGTGTGTAGCGTTGTTTGTGGAGCGCTGTGTGTCTGTAGCGTTGTGTGTGTGTGTGTGTTGCGTGGTTTGTGTGGGTGTGGGGTGTGTGGTGTGTTTTGGGGGGAGGTATGTTTTGTGCAATGTGTGTGTTGTGCGGTATGTGCGTATATTTGTGTGTGCCGCACTGTTTGTGTGTTGGGTGTTGTGTGTGTGCGGCGTTGTCTGTGTGTGTGGGTGTCTGTGTAGGGCAGTGTTTGTGGTTCCCAGTGTGTGTGTGGTGTGTTGTGCAGTGCGTGTGTCGCGGTGTGTGTGTGTTTTAGGGGGAGGTGTGCACCCCCCATCGTGCTCCATCCCCCATGCTGCGCACCCCCCATTGAGCTCCATCCCCCATGCTGCGCAACCCCCATCGTGCTCCATCCCCCATGCTGCGCACTCCCCATTGAGCTCCATCCCCCATGCTGCGCACTCCCCATCATGCTCCATCCCCCATGCTGCGCACCCCCCATCGTCCTACATCCCCCATGCTGCGCACCCCCCATTGAGCTCCATCCCCCATGCTGCGCACTCCCCATCGTGCTCCATCCCCCATGCTGCGCAACCCCCATCATGCACCATCCCCCATGCTGCGCACCCCCTATCGTGCTCCACAGTCACACATCAGACAGTAAACACGCACACATCTGATCGCATACACTCACACACACACCCCACTTCTCCCTGTGCCCACCGGTGGGCGGTCCCAGCAGCTGTGCTGCACGCCGTGCTCCTCTGCTGACACACAAATCCGATCGCATACCCTCACACACACACACTCACACATCAGAACACACTCACACACATCCTATTGCATACACGCACACACACACTGACAATATCGCACATACGCGCTCACACACTCCCAACATCCGGAGATACCACATGCTTCTGGCCATGTGATCCTCCGGCAGGTCCTGGAAGGTCACTGCACGCACAGGATCGCCGCCGAGAAGCAAGCAATATCACGGGATGTTGTGAGTGTGTGGATGCGATCTGATGTGATGTGTGAGGTGTGTGTGAGAGTGAGTGTGATCTGATGTGTGTGTGTCTGTTCTTATGTGTGCGTGTGTGTGTGTGTTCCGCCGCTGCAGGACCTTGATGCGCTCACCTCGGGGCGAGAGGCCATTCCGTGTGGGGGGCGGAGCCTGGGCAAGCGGCCAATCCGTGCGGGGGGGAGCCGAGGCGAGCGGCCAATCCGTGAGGCCGAGCAGCCAATCCGTGTGGGGGGGCGGGGCCATGGCGAGCCCAGCGGCCAATCCGCTGTTTGTCACCGTAAGGACACAATTTTGGAGCAAGACAGACAGACAGACAGACAGAATAAGGCAATTATATATATAGATACCGCCACTCACAATGCAGAAACTCAGTGCGACCGTGGTAATACAATATGTCACACCCAATGACGACGAGGGGTGGGCAAAGTAGGCAGCTGTCTATGGAAGCACCCAAGCATCCGAGCATGGTAGTGCCCGCTCATCACTAGTTACGAGTACTGAGCACCTGAGCATGGTAGTGCTCGCTCATCACTAGATACGAGTACCGAGCTCCGAGCATGGTAGTGCCCGCTCATCACTAGTTACCAGTACTGAGCACCTGAGCATGGTAGTGCCCACTCATCACTAGTTACCAGTACTGAGCACCTGAGCATGGTAGTGCTCGCTCATCACTAGTTACCAGTACTGAGCACCTGAGCATGGTAGTGCCCGCTCATCACTAGTTACCAGTACTGAGCACCTGAGCATGGTAGTGCTCGCTCATCACTAGTTACCAGTACTGAGTACCTGAGCATGGTAGTGCCCACTCATCACTAGTTACGAGTACTGAGCACCTGAGCATGGTAGTGCCCACTCATCACTAGTTACCAGTACTGAGCACCCGAGCATGGTAGTGCCCGCTCATCACTAGTTACCAGTACTGAGCACCCGAGCATGGTAGTGCCCGCTCATCACTAGTTACCAGTACTGAGCACCCGAGCATGGTAGTGCCCGCTCATCACTAGTTACCAGTACTGAGCACCCGAGCATGGTAGTGCCCGCTCATCACTAGTTACCAGTACTGAGCACCCGAGCATGGTAGTGCCCGCTCATCACTTTTTAAAATTATTTATTGATGTTCACATAATCCACATACAAAGCGTTTCGGTTAGCAAGCCTTCTTCAGGTAAAATATAAGCAAGCCTGGATTTTTTAAGGTTCTGATTTTTGTTGCCTATGTGAATCCAAGGGAGGATCGTCTCATAGTGTCCAGGGATTGCGGCAAGCCAAGAGTGTCCAGTTGCCGTGGCTCAATACAGCTACTTTCAAGGCGAATTATACCTTCAAAAAGCATTGAATCCATTTATATCCAGTCTTTTCACCATTTACTCCGCTTAGGTCAGCGCTGCACTTGTCTTCCCTTTCGTACCCATCCAGGCAAACTATTCAATTTATCATATTTCTGGCTGCAGAATGAGTTAACTGAGACTCTGACAGTGAGCTCGTTTGTAGCTCTTATCTGTCTTTTTTTTCTGAGCTTTTGTCATCCAGTTTATGACCGCAGACTATATGAAGTTAATTGGGTAGTAAACAAAAATCTTATAAAAGCCTAAAGGCTGCTTTATACACTGCAATTAATCGTGTGATCGCATTTGCGATCGCACCCGTCCCCGTCGTTTGTGCGGCACATGCAATTTGTTGCCCGTGTCGCACAATGCTGTAACCCCCCGTCACACGCACTTACCTCCCAAATGATCTCGATGTGGGCGGCGAACATCCTCTTCCTGAAAGGGGAGGGACGTTCGGCGTCGCAGCGACGTCACACAGCAACCGCCCAATAGAAGCGGAGGGGCGGAGATGAGCGGGACGCAACATCCCGCCCACCTCCTTCCTTCCGCATTGGTGGCGGGAGCCGCGGGACGCAGGTAAGCTGCAGTTCATCGTTCCCGGGGTGTCACACGGAGCGATGTGTGCTGCCCCGGGAACGATGAACAACCGGAGCACAGAAGGACATGTGATATTTAGAAAATGAGCGACGTGTCAACGAGCAACGATAAGGTGAGTATTTTTGCTTGTTAACAAACGCTTGTAGCTGTTGTGACACCCTGGACTAGCCAGGTAGTCACAAACACAACATCACACACACCCCCTCCCCTGGTTAGGCAACAACAGTCAAACAAAATCCTCGTTGCTTCCTCCAGGGTCTGATGTCCACACCAGATGGGGCGGAGCCAGGCAGTTGGCCCCACCCACCAAGGAGTTCACAGGCCTGGAGGCGGGAAAAATCAGTTAGTTGAGAGTTGAGTTGCAGTCAAGTTCAGGAGAGTTGGGAGTTGAAGTTTGGAGTTGAAGTAGAGAGGAGGAAAACTGTTAGTGTCTGGGTCGGAGCCCAGGCACGTACAGCAAGGTCGGCAGACGGTGGTGGCCGTCTGCAGGAGGTGGTGCAAGTCAGCGGAACCGTAGGACCGGGGATGGGTGGTGGCCCGCCGGTACCGAGCCGGGGAGCAGATCTGTACCAAGCACAAAGGCAGGGCCATC
Source organism: Anomaloglossus baeobatrachus (assembly GCF_048569485.1). Classification (NCBI taxonomy): domain Eukaryota; kingdom Metazoa; phylum Chordata; class Amphibia; order Anura; family Aromobatidae; genus Anomaloglossus; species Anomaloglossus baeobatrachus. The sequence continues at coordinate 36,400,917 of NC_134353.1, forward strand.
AGACCCCAACCAGGCTAGGAGCCACCGACAACGGTCAAATCCGATAGTGACCGGGACCCCAGGGGTTCCCTCACACCCAAGACCCGACAGAAGGCAACCGTCCACACAGTGAGGATAAAAAGCCACCGCCATAGGCTAGAGATCCAAGGGCCAGCGCCTGCGGGCAAAACGGGCTCCTTCGGTACATACACGCCAGGGAGCGGACTACCAGTGGGAAACCATCGGAGTTAACACATTCACAGCGGTGCAGGGAAAGACAGCCACCACCAACCTGTCCGGGGAGAGCAAAGACACTGCAGCCGGCTGCGGGACCCGTCCATCCAGCCGTTTGGTTTACCAGAGACTCTGTGAATCTGTGCCTGAGTGAGTACAACAGTGCCATCCGGCACCGCGCCGCGCTGCCCCTGCAACCCTGCACCCCCACCTTCCTGCCTCCCCGTACCACCACCAGGCCCCGGGATCACCAACCCCTACCCACGGAGAGGGAACCAACATCCTAGCTGCTCCCTGCCATCGCTCCCGGGATCCCCGTCACCAGCAGCGGTGGTGCCCATTATCACCACGACCCGTGGGTGGCGTCACGAACTATCTCCCCAAACAAACCACACCTTTTCACTCGTGGGCGAGGAGCGCTGCTCGAGTCCCCGGGTCCGGCCCACCGCTCAAGCCACCGAGCAGCAGCAGCCCTGGACCCGAACGTAGCGAGCGTGGTCCCTCCGCCCGTGACACTGTCACATGCTACGATATGTCAAACGGAGCCAGATGTGCGTCACTAACGGCGTGACCCCGATGACATATTGTTTGATATATCGTAGCGTGTAAAGCCCGCTTAACGGTACAAAATACATTTTAAGCGCGTACAACTGCAAAAATTATTTAAATGCATTTAAGAAAAAAAAAGAAGATTATTATCCATCCAACACATGATGCTGGATGTCAGAAACAGCCGGTGGCAAGGTCGAGAAGTTGAGCCGTGCCGAGCTGTCTGGTGGGTCATGTTGCTCTTCAGTTACTTTTTCTGAGCCTTGCCAAGCTTTCTGGTGGGTTTTTTGTTCTTTGGTTACTTCTTCTGAGCCATGCCGAGCTGTCTGGTGGGTCCTTTTGCTCTTCGGTTACTTTTTCTGAGCCGTGCCGAGCTGTCTGGTTGGTCCTTTTGTTCTTCAGTTACTTTTTCTGAGCCGTGCTGAGCTGTCTGGTTGGTCCTTTTGTTCTTCAGTTACTTTTTCTGAGCCGTGCCGAGCTGTCTGGTGGGTCCTTTTGTTCTTCACTTACTTTTTCTGAGCCGTGCAGAGCTGTCTGGTGGGTCCTTTTGCTCTTCGGTTACTTTTTGTGAGCCGTGCCGAGCTGTCTGGTGGGTCCTTTTGCTCTTCGGTTACTTTTTGTGAGCCGTGCCGAGCTGTCTGGTGGGTCCTTTTGCTCTTCTGTTACTTTTCTGAGCCGTGCTGAGCTGTCTGGTGGTCCTTTTGCTGTTTGGTAATTTTTCTGAGCTGTACCGAGCTGTCTGGTGGTCCTTTTGCTGTTTGGTAATTTTTCTGAGCTGTGCCGAGCTGTCTCGTGGGTCCTTTTGTTCTTCGGTTAGTATTTCTGAGTCGTGCTGAGCTTTCTGGTGGGTCTTTTTGCTCTTTGGTTACTTCTTCTGAGCCATGCCAAGCTGTCTGGTGGGTCGTTTTGCTTTTCCATTACTTTTTCTGAGTCGTGCTGAGGTGTCTAGTGGGTCCTTTTGCTGTCCGGTTACTTTTACTGAGCTGTGCCGAGCTGTCTGGTGGTCCTTTTGCTCTTCGGTTACTTTTTGGGAGCCGTGGTGAGCTGTCTGGTGGGTTTTTTATGCTTTTCGGTTACTGTTTCTGAACCGTGCTGAGCTGTCTGGTGGGTCCTTTTGCTCTTCAGTTAGTTTTTCTGAGCCGTGCCGAGCTGTCTGGTTGGTCCTTTTGTTCTTCAGTTACTTTTTCTGAGCTGTGCTGAGCTGTCTGGTTGGTCCTTTTGTTCTTCAGTTACTTTTTCTGAGCCGTGCCGAGCTGTCTGGTGGGTCCTTTTGTTCTTCACTTACTTTTTCTGAGCCGTGCAGAGCTGTCTGGTGGGTCCTTTTGCTCTTCGGTTACTTTTTGTGAGCCGTGCCGAGCTGTCTGGTGGGTCCTTTTGCTCTTCTGTTACTTTTCTGAGCCGTGCTGAGCTGTCTGGTGGTCCTTTTGCTGTTGGGTAATTTTTCTGAGCTGTGCCGAGCTGTCTGGTGGTCCTTTTGCTGTTTGGTAATTTTTCTGAGCTGTGCCGAGCTGTCTCGTGGGTCCTTTTGTTCTTCGGTTAGTATTTCTGAGTCGTGCTGAGCTTTCTGGTGGGTCTTTTTGCTCTTTGGTTACTTCTTCTGAGCCATGCCAAGCTGTCTGGTGGGTCGTTTTGCTTTTCCATTACTTTTTCTGAGTCGTGCTGAGGTGTCTAGTGGGTCCTTTTGCTGTCCGGTTACTTTTACTGAGCTGTGCCGAGCTGTCTGGTGGTCCTTTTGCTCTTCGGTTACTTTTTGGGAGCCGTGGTGAGCTGTCTGGTGGGTTTTTTATGCTTTTCGGTTACTGTTTCTGAACCGTGCCGAGCTGTCTGGTGGGTCCTTTATGCTCTTCAGTTAGTTTTTCTGAGCGGTGCCGAGCTGTCTGGTGGGTCATTTTGCTCTTCGGTTACTTTTTCTGAGCCGAGCTGAGCTGTCTGGTGGGTCATTTTGCTCTTCGGTTACTTTTTCTGAGGCGAGCTGAGCTGTCTGGTGGGGTCTTTTTGCTTTTCGGTTACTTTTTCTGAGCCGAGCTCTCTGGTGGGGTCTTTTTGCTCTTCGGTTACTTTTTCTGAGCCGTGCCGGGCTGTCTGGTGGGTCCTTTTGTTCTTCAGTTACTTCTTCTGAGCCGTGCCGAGCTGTCTGGTGGATCTTTTTGCTCTTCGGTTACTTTTTCTGTCTCTGTGGAGGGATTGTCCCATCTTTGGTTTTGGAGCTGAGCTGTATAACTGGTTATTGTTACTGACCGCAAGCAGAGATCTTGTCTGACCCGTTCCGTCACTTTCCTCCAGATTCCTCCGCTTTTCCCTCCAGCAGTAGATTGTGCCCGCGCCTGACACTCATCCGCAGCTCCATTTCACCAGCGAGACGTTTTCCATAATTTGTTGCATACGGGGCTCGTAGTAAACAGCCTCAGAAAGCCGTGCATGTGTTTTTGGCCTCCATTATTATTGCTGCCATGGTCTATTACTTGTGATATTACAGCAACAACATTTTTTCGGAGCAGTTAAAATAGACAGACACCAGCGCGTATTGATTACAGCGAGCGGCCGGCTACACGGCAAATGATGGAAATAAATCATGGCTGCGGGAAGGGGGCACATTGATGGCGAATGCTCTCAGAGGAGCAGCTGATTTACAGGAACAGTTCCCTTTTTATTTTAGCGGTCCGGCATTGTGGTCACCCGGTGATGTGTAGACTGCCCGTCCAGTGTTACCGGTGACAATGGCTCCGGAGGGTCCCATGTTATACTGTGTGCTCTGACCACCCCCGGGCGTTCCCTATGTACGGTGTATTCAGTCCACAGCGGCCCCATGATATACAGAGCCTCCAGGTCTATGGCCTATATATTTAGGATGATTCAGGGTGATCCCATAATTATTCCGGGCTGGACTAATGGATATCAAAGTCAGAAACGAGGGGCACATACTGCAGCCCACCACAAATTTAATTCTACGCTACCTCCCTTCCCTAATCTCTTCAATATTATTTCTAGTGGAGGCCATTCATTTTGCCACCCAGTACGGAATCATTTTTATGGCCCCCATCGTGCCCACCACACAGTACAATGCCCACAGTGGACCCCCACCCCATTACTTTGTGAAGTGACCCCCACACACTGTAATATACTACCGCAGTGCCCACCACACACTATAAAGTCCACAGTGTCCCCACACATACAGTATTATCCCCCACACAGTATAATGCCCCTATATTGCATTAACACACATCATGATGCCCCCATATTGAGACCCCAAAACTCAGTATGTGCCCGCAATGCCCCCTCATATACTATATAATACCACACAGCCTCCCACACAGTACAATGACCCCCACAATGCCTCAACACACAGTATGATTCCCCAAAACTCAGCCTGATGCTGCCACTGTCCCCCCCACATAGAGTATAATGCCTCATATTTTACCCCATTTAATATAATGCCCCTACATTGCCCCATCACACATTATGTGCCCCATATAGAGATCTTAAAATTCTCACAATTCCTCCTACTGGTGTGTATGGATGCAGTGATTGACAGTTCAACCATCCAATTGTGGGCAGGGGCATGCTGAGCTGTCAGTATGGCAATGGACAGTTCAGCCAGCCAATGGGAGACAAGGGCATGCTGAGCTGTCAGTATGGCGATGGACAGTTCAGCCAGCCAATGGGAGACAAGGGCATGCTGAGCTGTCAGTATGGAGAGGGACAGTTCAGCCGACCAATGGGAGACAAGGGCATGCTGAGCTGTCAGTATGGTGATGGACAGTTCAGCCGACCAATGGGAGACAAGGGCATGCTGAGCTGTCAGTATGGCGAAGGACAGTTCAGCCGACCAATGGGAGACAAGGGCATGCTGAGCTGTCAGTATGGAGAGGGACAGTTCAGCCGACCAATGGGAGACAAGGGCATGCTGAGCTGTCAGTATGGAGAGGGACAGTTCAGCCAGCCAATGGGAGACAAGGGCATGCTGAGCTGTCAGTATGGTGATGGACAGTTCAGCCGACCAATGGGAGACAAGGGCATGCTGAGCTGTCAGTATGGCAATGGACAGTTCAGCCGACCAATCGGAGACAAGGGCATGCTGAGCTGTCAGTATGGCAATGGACAGTTCAGCCGACCAATCGGAGACAAGGGCACGCTGAGCTGTCAGTATGGAGAGGGACAGTTCAGCCGACCAATGGGAGACAAGGGCATGCTGAGCTGTCAGTATGGAGAGGGACAGTTCAGCCGACCAATGGGAGACAAGGGCATGCTGAGCTGTCAGTATGGAGAGGGACAGTTCAGCCGACCAATGGGAGACAAGGGCATGCTGAGCTGTCAGTATGGAGAGGGACAGTTCAGCCGACCAATGGGAGACAAGGACATGCTGAGCTGTCAGTATGGAGAGGGACAGTTCAGCCAGCCAATGGGAGACAAGGGCATGCTGAGCTGTCAGTATGGCAATGGACAGTTCAGCCGACCAATCGGAGACAAGGGCATGCTGAGCTGTCAGTATGGCAATGGACAGTTCAGCCGACCAATCGGAGACAAGGGCATGCTGAGCTGTCAGTATGGAGAGGGACAGTTCAGCCAGCCAATGGGAGACAAGGGCATGCTGAGCTGTCAGTATGGCAATGGACAGTTCAGCCAGCCAATGGGAGACAAGGGCATGCTGAGCTGTCAGTATGGCGATGGACAGTTCAGCCAGCCAATGGGAGACAAGGGCATGCTGAGCTGTCAGTATGGAGAGGGACAGTTCAGCCGACCAATGGGAGACAAGGGCATGCTGAGCTGTCAGTATGGTGATGGACAGTTCAGCCGACCAATGGGAGACAAGGGCATGCTGAGCTGTCAGTATGGTGATGGACAGTTCAGCCGACCAATGGGAGACAAGGGCATGCTGAGCTGTCAGTATGGCGAAGGACAGTTCAGCCGACCAATGGGAGACAAGGGCATGCTGAGCTGTCAGTATGGAGAGGGACAGTTCAGCCGACCAATGGGAGACAAGGGCATGCTGAGCTGTCAGTATGGAGAGGGACAGTTCAGCCGACCAATGGGAGACAAGGGCATGCTGAGCTGTCAGTATGGCAATGGACAGTTCAGCCGACCAATCGGAGACAAGGGCATGCTGAGCTGTCAGTATGGCAATGGACAGTTCAGCCGACCAATCGGAGACAAGGGCACGCTGAGCTGTCAGTATGGAGAGGGACAGTTCAGCCGACCAATGGGAGACAAGGGCATGCTGAGCTGTCAGTATGGAGAGGGACAGTTCAGCCGACCAATGGGAGACAAGGGCATGCTGAGCTGTCAGTATGGAGAGGGACAGTTCAGCCGACCAATGGGAGACAAGGGCATGCTGAGCTGTCAGTATGGAGAGGGACAGTTCAGCCGACCAATGGGAGACAAGGACATGCTGAGCTGTCAGTATGGAGAGGGACAGTTCAGCCAGCCAATGGGAGACAAGGGCATGCTGAGCTGTCAGTATGGAGAGGGACAGTTCAGCCAGCCAATGGGAGACAAGGGCATGCTGAGCTGTCAGTATGGCAATGGACAGTTCAGCCGACCAATCGGAGACAAGGGCATGCTGAGCTGTCAGTATGGCAATGGACAGTTCAGCCGACCAATCGGAGACAAGGGCATGCTGAGCTGTCAGTATGGAGAGGGACAGTTCAGCCAGCCAATGGGAGACAAGGGCATGCTGAGCTGTCAGTATGGAGAGGGACAGTTCAGCCGACCAATGGGAGACAAGGGCATGCTGAGCTGTCAGTATGGCAATGGACAGTTCAGCCGACCAATCGGAGACAAGGGCATGCTGAGCTGTCAGTATGGCGAAGGACAGTTCAGCCGACCAATGGGAGACAAGGGCATGCTGAGCTGTCAGTATGGAGAGGGACAGTTCAGCCGACCAATGGGAGACAAGGGCATGCTGAGCTGTCAGTATGGCAATGGACAGTTCAGCCGACCAATCGGAGACAAGGGCATGCTGAGCTGTCAGTATGGCAATGGACAGTTCAGCCGACCAATCGGAGACAAGGGCATGCTGAGCTGTCAGTATGGCAATGGACAGTTCAGCCGACCAATCGGAGACAAGGGCATGCTGAGCTGTCAGTATGGAGAGGGACAGTTCAGCCAGCCAATGGGAGACAAGGGCATGCTGAGCTGTCAGTATGGAGAGGGACAGTTCAGCCGACCAATGGGAGACAAGGGCATGCTGAGCTGTCAGTATGGCAATGGACAGTTCAGCCGACCAATCGGTGACAAGGGCATGCTGAGCTGTCAGTATGGAGAGGGACAGTTCAGCCGACCAATGGGAGACAAGGGCATGCTGAGCTGTCAGTATGGAGAGGGACAGTTCAGCCGACCAATGGGAGACAAGGGCATGCTGAGCTGTCAGTATGGCAATGGACAGTTCAGCCGACCAATCGGTGACAAGGGCATGCTGAGCTGTCAGTATGGCAATGGACAGTTCAGCCGACCAATCGGAGACAAGGGCATGCTGAGCTGTCAGTATGGCGAAGGACAGTTCAGCCGACCAATGGGAGACAAGGGCATGCTGAGCTGTCAGTATGGAGAGGGACAGTTCAGCCGACCAATGGGAGACAAGGGCATGCTGAGCTGTCAGTATGGTGATGGACAGTTCAGCCGACCAATGGGAGACAAGGGCATGCTGAGCTGTCAGTATGGTGATGGACAGTTCAGCCGACCAATGGGAGACAAGGGCATGCTGAGCTGTCAGTATGGTGATGAACAGTTCAGCCAGCCAATGGGAGACAAGGGCATGCTGAGCTGTCAGTATGGTGATGGACAGTTCAGCCGACCAATGGGAGACAAGGGCATGCTGAGCTGTCAGTATGGAGAGGGACAGTTCAGCCAGCCAATGGGAGACAAGGGCATGCTGAGCTGTCAGTATGGTGATGGACAGTTCAGCCGACCAATGGGAGACAAAGGCATGCTGAGCTGTCAGTATGGAGAGGGACAGCTCAGCCAGCCAATGGGAGACAAGGGCATGCTGAGCTGTCAGTATGGTGATGGACAGTTCAGCCGACCAATGGGAGACAAGGGCATGCTGAGCTGTCAGTATGGCAATGGACAGTTCAGCCGACCAATCGGAGACAAGGGCATGCTGAGCTGTCAGTATGGCAATGGACAGTTCAGCCGACCAATGGGAGACAAGGGCATGCTGAGCTGTCAGTATGGAGAGGGACAGTTCAGCCGACCAATGGGAGACAAGGGCATGCTGAGCTGTCAGTATGGTGATGGACAGTTCAGCCGACCAATGGGAGACAAGGGCATGCTGAGCTGTCAGTATGGTGATGAACAGTTCAGCCAGCCAATGGGAGACAAGGGCATGCTGAGCTGTCAGTATGGTGATGGACAGTTCAGCCGACCAATGGGAGACAAGGGCATGCTGAGCTGTCAGTATGGAGAGGGACAGTTCAGCCAGCCAATGGGAGACAAGGGCATGCTGAGCTGTCAGTATGGTGATGAACAGTTCAGCCAGCCAATGGGAGACAAGGGCATGCTGAGCTGTCAGTATGGTGATGGACAGTTCAGCCGACCAATGGGAGACAAAGGCATGCTGAGCTGTCAGTATGGAGAGGGACAGTTCAGTCGACCAATCGGAGACAAGGGCATGCTGAGCTGTCACTATCATGACAGACAGTTCAGTCATCCAATTGGAAGCAGGAGCTTTCTCAGCTGTCAGTATGGTGATGGACAGTTCAGCCGAACAATCGGAGACAAGGGCATGCTGAGCTATCACTATCATGACGGACAGTTCAGCGATCCAATTGGAGGCAGGAGCTTTCTGGGCTGTCAGTATGGTGATGAACAGTTCAGCTGTCCAATCAGAGACAGGGGCATGCTGAGCTGTCAATTTCATGATGGACAGTTCAGCCATCCAATAGGAGACAGGGGCATGCTGGGCTGTCAATATGGTGATTGACAGCTCAGCCATCCAGTCAAGACTGGGTCACGTTAATTTGCTCCATGTATCTACTGTTTGGATTGATCTTGCTATTTAGCTGCCTCTCTGCCTCCATCTACTGCCAGTCATAGCTTTAGCTCGGTGGTGTCTCTGTGACGTCGTTTATTCCTGTAATCAGTCTGATCTATTGTTTACCCGACCTTGGACCTTTCTACTAATGATTCATTTGCCTAGCCTCTTTGTCTTGATCCTCTACCTTCCTGGAATTTTGACCTCGGACCGTGACCTGACTATGCCTTTGTCTTGCCCCTTTTTGTATTGCTAGCCTTCCTGGTATCTGACCCTGGACCTCTTGACTACCCAGCCTCAGGGCTAGCCCATAAGTAGCGTCACATTTAGCAGTACTTCAGCTATTGCTATTACTATTGCTAGACTCTTTTGGTGGACATCCATTCTTAAGGCTTGTGAAATTTACCTAAAGTTGGTCATAACCGGCCGGCCGGGTAATTGACTCTATTGCCAATTCCATAAAGACGGTGAACTCACTTGTCCATGGATTTCATTATGGATTTGCCTTTGTCTGGTGGGAAAACTTCGATTTGGGGGCAGTTGATGGATTCGATAAAGAAGCTCATTGTGTTCCGTTATCAGGGTTACCGAATGTTGAGACAAATTCCAGGTTGTTTATTGATCATGTGGTGAGACTACATGGAATCCCTCCAAACATTGTATCTGATAGGGGGGTACAATTTGTCTCCAAATTCTGAGAAAGCGTTTTGTAGAAACTTGGGGATGTCATTCTCCTTTGCTTGCCACCCTGAAACCAACAGTCATACAAAAAAGACCAATCAATTATTGGAATAAACTTGAAGTTGTTTCATTGCGGCTCCATACGGAAACTTGGGGATGTCTAGAGGGAAAATTGGAAGAATATAGGGGCGGCTCAGCGTTGCCACAAACGGAAACATTCGGTGGGTTCCATCTTCCATCATGGTTATTATCCAAAAATATTCAGCTAAAAATTCCATCACCGAAGTTGGGTCCTAAATTTATTGGTCCGTATGAGATTCTGGAGGTTGGTAATCCGGTGGCCTTTAAATTACAACTTTCTCAGACACTTCGCATCCCAAATGTGTTCCACAAATGCCTGTTGAAAAAGTTTGCCCCGTTGGTGTTGTCTACCTTACCTCTGCCTCCCCCTGTTTCTGTTCATGGTAGTTTGGTGTAAAAAGTGCACAGGATCATGGATTCTCAGAGATCCAGAATTCTCTCCAGCATCTCGCTCATTGGAAGGGATATGGACCTGAAAAGTGATCCTGGTAGGCAGCTCGTTCCACGAAGGTTGATTATCTGGTCAGCGTCTTCCATTCTAGGTTTCCTGGGAAACCTGGGGGTCCCCCTTAGAAGAGGGGGTACTGCCATAATTCCTGCTACCGGTGTGTCTGGATGCAGTGATTCAGCCATCCAATCGGAGGAAGGAGCATGCTGGGCTGGCAGCACTGCAAGTCCAGAAGTTCTTGATCTTGAAGATCGCTCACATAGAACATCAAGATACTTGGTTCTCTGGTTAGCTCCTTCCATTTGTGCAATACCAGACATCCTTGGGGTTGTTATACATGGATTTAATTTCTTCATCTACAGCCTTTATCCATTTATTATCTTCCTCGAGCTGAGATATGTCTTCGCAAGATGTTATATACACTGATTGTTCTTGCTTTGCAAGACAGACGTGCTGGTGGTTTACCTTTGCTCTCTCTTGTTGAATGTGTTGTTTGTGTGTCTGGCTTTGGTGGTATCAGCTTACTTGTAGTGTTTGGGCTGCACTGGCTTCATCCATTTGTGCAGAAGTCATCTGATCACTGTCACTTTTCTATTCCTTTCTTATTTCTAGCTATGTCATCAAATGGTATTTTTGGTCCTTTGCTAAAGTCACATAGCAACTCTGTTTTGGGTTTTAACATTCTGTACTTTTTGCAATTGATACTGCATTTTAGGGAAAGAATACTGAAAAACCTCTGGTATGACTTTCTTAAGAAAGTGTTACCTGTGTAGACTTAACTTTAAAGGGCACCAATCACCAGGATTTTCCTATATAACCTAAAGCCAGTGCTATACTGCCACTATCAGGCTGATTCTATATATACCTTTAGTAGTGAGATTGGATATTTGTGTTTTGAAACACAAGCAAGTAAAGTTTATAAAATGAGCAACTTTTTATGCTGATCAGCTGATAGCTGGGGTGGGTATTCATAGTGATTCTCGCCCCCCTGCCTGTCTGTCCTCCCCCTGTTATTCATGCTAATTCTATTATAGAATCGTTTTACTAAGTGACTAGAAGGACCTGTGCTGATGTCATACCCATGTGACCAGAAGGGGGCGGGGTCTCAGCCAACAGAAAAATAATGTTGCCTCCTGGTATCAGCTATGTTGGCTGAGGCCCTGCCCCTTCTGGTCACATGGGTATGACATTAGCACAGGTCCTTCTAGTCACTTAGTAAAATGATTCTATAATAGAATTAGCATAAATAATAGATAGGAAGGGGGGTGGGAATCACTATGAATACCCACTCCAGATATCAGCTGATGACACTCGAAAAGCTGCTCATTTTACAATCTTTACCAGTATAGTGCTGTGTGGAGACACGGGGCTCAGTGGGTGCTCTCGTCCACTAAAACCCGCCGCCTTTAGAAAGACAGCGTGGCTCAGGGCTCATCCCAACTGAACGCCGGCCTCCTTAACCATGGGTGTAACACTACTCAGACAACACAGGGTGAGGAAACCACAATAATTAGACTTTATTGGATCCCCAAAATAGTAACGGCACATAACACATAACCAGCAAACACAAATGTAACAGGCAACAGAGTCTCACCCTTCCGCTGGCTCACCAGGGATTAGAATGTCTATGCCTCAGAGCTTCCAGGGCCACTTACTCCAATCCAGCAGCACCCCGCTTTTGGCGGGCACCCACCGAGAAAGGAATAGCGCCAGATTTAGGAAGCTGTGTGAGGTCTGCAAAGTCTGTAGCCAGGTGACTGAACTGTCCCAACCTGAGTGTCCTCCTTAGGTAGTCCTGGAATGGAATGATGTTACAATCCTGGCAGCCGGAGTCGAAATCCCTAGGCTGTGGATATGGTCTCCAACCGGAACCGGAGCCCCTAGATTGAAGCCATAAGATATCCTGATCCTCTAGTCAGCTCCTGAGAGCTTAGACTGGATCCATCAGCATCCATCAACAACCTGGTGGCTTAAAGAAGTCCCTTTTATAGCCACAGCCTTACACTTAGATACACTGCGTCCTCATCGATTGGTTGGACAAGAGCGCCTCTCCCATTGGATGAATCTCAAGCTGCATGGACAATGTTTATCCAAATGATGTCTACAGAAAGACTGAGGGTATACATGTAGTCTGGAAGTCACCGACTAGACAATGGCTACTAAGGTAATCACATTAGCAATACACAACTACAATACAATGATTACTGGAAAAGTCTGGAGAAACAATACGTCTGGCTTTCAGTGGCCAACACAATTACATGAGTCCAAAAGAGTCTTGTAAAAACAATGAGGGACTTATCCCCCGTCTATAAACAATCTATCATCCTGCCTGGCTGAATGTTAAGATACTTTAACCCATGAGAGTCCATGTCGTCACACGCTGTCTTTAGGTTATATAGAAAAATCCTGGTGATTGGTGCGCTTTAATGCAGCATGTACATTGCTACTTTGCAGTTTTATAGTGAGCCCTTCACATGTTATATACATTGCAGATTACAATTCAAGTACAGGAAAAAAAGTTACCGTACTATCACTTATGTGAATTGTTATTTAGCGCCATTCTAATTATCTGTATATATATCAAAGATTGTAGCTGTGACTATTTGTCGCCTTTGGTTATTCTGTTTCCATATAGTATTGTATAGTCTTTGTTTAAGTGTGTGACATCTGAAACCTGCTCTATTTTTCTTCTAGTGTGACCTTGTATCCATCGCTGTAAGAGCCACTCACCTGTGTCTGTGGAGTCCTCTACGAGTTCCTTTCTTCTCCGATACTTACCTTCTAGCTTAGCCTTTACAATTTCTAGCGTCAGATCCGTCTCCAGTGCATTGATCAGCGCAGTATATGTATCAAGGTAAACTGTATAACAACACAGCTGTGTCATGGCCATCTTCTATATCATCACCCACTGATCGTCTTCTATAGCATCACCCACTGACCTCAGCTTTGTGATCTGATCACTTCCAGCATTGTGTTTCCATACATATACAAAGTGTCATTTGGTACAGTCTCCTTAGCAGATAGAAGTTGCTGTTTAGATTGGATCTCACATGCAGCTTTTGCAGTGGATCCCACCTGTCTATAGCAATGTTCTCAGATCTTATGTTCATCAGTTGGTCATCATCCACTAATAAGCTTAGAATAGCTTTTGCTAGCTTAGATTTGAGCAGACATAGTCAGGATTGTACTTTTGGCCCCTTTAATGCTTCTAAATAATGTTTTTAGGCTCATTTAATTTAATAAATAAATAATTCCCCCACATTTTTTATAACAAGCCAAGGTAAAACACACAGCTGGGGGCTGGAATTTGTAGGCTGGGAAGGCCCATGGTTATTTGGCTCTTCCTAGCCTAAAAATAGTAGCCCACAGCTGCCCCAGAATTGGCTTTTCCGGATTGCTCTGGTCTGGTGGCAATCAGGGTAATACCTTTTGTGGTTGATGTAAGCTGGCATCAAGCCCAGGGGTCTGTCAGATACCCCCCATTACTAACCTGTTAAATGCACAGTTAAAAAACACACAAACACAGGAAAAAAAATAGTTAATTTGAATAAAGACCCCTCAACACTATCCCTCATTATAAAAAACCATGAAGATCTGAACCCCCGAATCCATACTCCAACCTGAAGAGTCGGCACTCAATAATGTTTTAACCCTGGTTTAATTTAATAAATAAATAACTAATTGAAAAAAAAAACAAAAAACGGCATGGCGTTCCCCACATTTTTGATAACCAGCCAAGGTAAAGCAGACAGCTGTGGGCTGGTATTTGTAGGCTGGGAAGGCCCATTTGTATTTGGCTATTCCTAGCCTAAAAATAGCAGCCCACAGCCGCCCCAGAATTGCATTCTTTAGTTGTGCCAATTCTTGCACTTCGCCCTGGCTTTTCCTGTTTGCCCTGGTAATACTTTTGTGGTTGATGTCAGCTGTAAATTGTCAGCTGGCATCAAGCCCAGGGGTCAGTAATGGAGAGTTGTCTGTCTGACACCCCCATTACTAACCTGTTAATTGCACAGTTAAAAAACACACAGACACAGGAAAAAAAATAGTTAATTTGAATAAAGACCCCTCAACACTATCCCTCATTATAAAAAACCATGAAGATCTGATGTTATCCATTGTGTAATGGTCCCACAATGGCCCCCGAATCCATACTCCAATCTGAGGAACCTCCTTCAGAGACAAAGGTCACCCAGGGTCAATGCCAGACCAGGAGTTTCTCACGTACATACATGATCAAGACATGCCGAGCATTGTGCTTGGAGATGTACGGCTCGGCATTGTGCTTGGTGATGTATGGCTCGGCATTGTGCTTGGTGATGTACGGCTCGGCATTGTGCTTGGTGATGTACGGCTCGGCATTGTGCTTGGTGATGTACGGCTCGGCATTGTGCTTGGTGATGTACGGCTCGGCATTGTGCTTGGTGATGTACAGCTCAGCATTGTGCTTGGTGATGTATGGCTCGGCATTGTGCTTGGTGATGTACGGCTCGGCATTGTGCTTGGTGATGTACGGCTCGGCATTGTGCTTGGTGATGTACAGCTCAGCATTGTGCTTGGTGATGTACGGCTCGGCATTGTGCTTGGTGATGTACGGCTCGGCATTGTGCTTGGTGATGTACGGCTCGGCATTGTGCTTGGTGATGTACGGCTCGGCATTGTGCTTGGTGATGTACAGCTCAGCATTGTGCTTGGTGATGTATGGCTCAGCATTGTGCTTGGTGATGTAGGGCTCGGCATTGTGCTTGGTGATGTACGGCTCGGCATTGTGCTTGGTGATGTACGGCTCGGCGTTGTGTTTGGTGATGTACGGCTCGGCATTGTGCTTGGTGATGTACGGCTCGGCATTGTGCTTGGTGATGTACGGCTCGGCATTGTGCTTGGTGATGTACGGCTCGGCATTGTGCTTGGTGATGTACGGCTCGGCATTGTGCTTGGTGATGTACGGCTCGGCATTGTGCTTGGTGGTGTATGGCTCGGCATTGTGCTTGGTGGTGTACGGCTCAGCATTGTGCTTGGTGATGTACGGCTCGGCATTGTGCTTGGTGATGTACAGCTCGGCATTGCGCTTGGTGATGTACGGCTCACCATTGTGCTTGGTGATGTACGGCTCACCATTGTGCTTGGTGATGTATGGCTCAGCATTGTGCTTGGTGATGTACGGCTTAGGGCTCAGCATTGTGCTTGGTGATGTACGGCTTAGCATTGTGCTTGGTGATGTACGGCTCGGCATTGTGCTTGGTGATGTACGGCTCGGCATTGTGCTTGGTGATGTACGGCTTAGCATTGTGCTTGGTGGTGTACGGCTCGGCATTGTGCTTGGGGATGTACGGCTCGGCATTGTGCTTGGTGATGTACGGCTCTGCATTGTGCTTGGTGATGTACGGCTCTGCATTGTGCTTGGTGATGTACGGCTCGGCATTGAGCTTGGTGATGTATGGCTCGGCATTGTGCTCGGTGATGTACGGCTGCAACTACTCAGCCATGAAGCTCCCGGTGGGTGCAGCGTTTGTGCTGATGTTACCAGAGGAGGTCTGGACTCTGCAGTTATGGGGTCAGTAAAGCAGTGGTGACTTTTCTACCTCTGCTCTTGGGCCCCGCTCTGTAACACTATGGGGTCTACCCTTCATGGCCAAGTTGATGAGGTTCCTTCCACTTGTCAAGTGATTGGGAAGATTTAGGGGTAAGAAATGTCATGAATGGACTTGTTACTTGTTACCCCGGTGTCTCCTATTACAGGACGCGCTGGTATCAGTGAGCTCCGCACCACCCGCCGCTCTGTCACATGGAAGCAAAACCAGACGACATGGCGGGCGGCTGAAGACTATGCACCACGGATGAAATGGGACCGAAGGTTATACACTGGGGGCCGGATGTTATACACTGGGGGGCCGGATGTTATACACTGGGGGACCGGATGTTATACACTGGGGGCTGGATGTTATACACTGGGGGCTGGATGTTATACACTGGGGGGCTGGATGTTATACACTGGGGGGGCTGGATGTTATACACTGGGGGCTGGATGTTATACACTGGGGGCTGGATGTTATACACTGGGGGGCCGGATGTTATACACTGGGGGGGCTGGATGTTATACACTGGGGGGGCTGGATGTTATACACTGGGGGGCTGGATGTTATACACTGGGGGGCTGGATGTTATACACTGGGGGCTGGATGTTATACACTGGGGGGCCGGATGTTATACACTGGGGGGCCGGATGTTATACACTGGGGGGCTGGATGTTATACACTGGGGGCTGGATGTTATACACTGGGGGGCCGGATGTTATACACTGGGGGGCCGGATGTTATACACTGGAGGGCCGGATGTTATATACTGGGGGGCCGGATGTTATACACTGGGGGGGCTGGATGTTATACACTGGGGGCCGGATGTTATACACTGGAGGGCCGGATGTTATACACTGGGGGGCCGGATGTTATATACTGGGGGGCCGGATGTTATACACTGGGGGGGCTGGATGTTATACACTGGGGGGCCGGATGTTATACCCTGGGGGGCCGGATGTTATACACTGGAGGGCCGGATGTTATACACTGAGGGGCCGGATGTTATACACTGGGGGGCCGGATGTTATACACTGGGGGGCCGGATGTTATACACTGGGGGCCGGATGTTATACACTGGGGGGCCGGATGTTATACACTGGGGGCTGGATGTTATACACTGGAGGGCTGGATGTTATACACTGGGGGGCCGGATGTTATACACTGGGAGCCGGATGTTATACACTGGGGGGCCGGATGTTATACACTGGGGGGCCGGATGTTATACACTGGGGGGCCGGATGTTATACACTGGGGGGCTGGATGTTATACACTGGGGGGCTGGATGTTATACACTGGGGGGCTGGATGTTATACACTGGGGGGCCGGATGTTATACACTGGGGGGCCGGATGTTATACACTGGGGGGCTGGATGTTATACACTGGGGGGCCGGATGTTATACACTGGGGGGCTGGATGTTATACACTGGGGGGCTGGATGTTATACACTGGGGGGCCGGATGTTATACACTGGGGGGCTGGATGTTATACACTGGGGGGCTGGATGTTATACACTGGGGGGCCGGATGTTATACACTGGGGGGCCGGATGTTATACACTGGGGGGCCGGATGTTATACACTGGGGGGCCGGATGTTATACACTGGGGGCTGGATGTTATACACTGGAGGGCTGGATGTTATACACTGGGGGGCCGGATGTTATACACTGGGGGCCGGATGTTATACACTGGGGGGCCGGATGTTATACACTGGGGGGCCGGATGTTATACACTGGGGGGCTGGATGTTATACACTGGGGGGCTGGATGTTATACACTGGGGGGCTGGATGTTATACACTGGGGGGCTGGATGTTATACACTGGGGGGCCGGATGTTATACACTGGGGGGCCGGATGTTATACACTGGGGGGCTGGATGTTATACACTGGAGGGCCGGATGTTATACACTGGGGGGCTGGATGTTATACACTGGGGGGCCGGATGTTATACACTGGGGGGCTGGATGTTATACACTGGGGGGCCGGATGTTATACACTGGGGGGGCCGGATGTTATACACTGGGGGGCTGGATGTTATACACTGGGGGCTGGATGTTATACACTGAGGGGCTGGATGTTATACACTGGGAGCCGGATGTTTTACACTGGGGGGCTAGATGTTATACACTGGGGGGCTGGATGTTATACACTGGGGGGGCTGGATGTTATACACTGGGGGCTGGATGTTATACACTGGGGGCTGGATGTTATACACTGGGGGCCGGATGTTTTACACTGGGGGGCTGGATGTTATACACTGGGGGCCGGATGTTTTACACTGGGGGGCTGGATGTTATACACTGGGGGGCTGGATGTTATACACTGGGGGGCCGGATGTTATACACTGAGGGGCTGGATGTTATACACTGAGGGGCCGGATGTTATACACTGGGGGGCCGGATGTTATACACTGGGGGGCTGGATGTTATACACTGGGGGGCTGGATGTTATACACTGGGGGCTGGATGTTATACACTGGGGGGCTGGATGTTATACACTGGGGGGCCGGATGTTATACACTGGGGGGCTGGATGTTATACACTGGGGGGCCGGATGTTATACACTGGGGGGCTGGATGTTATACACTGGGGGCTGGATGTTATACACTGGAGGGCCGGATGTTATACACTGGGGGGCTGGATGTTATACACTGGGGGGCTGGATGTTATACACTGGGGGCTGGATGTTATACACTGGGGGGGCTGGATGTTATACACTGGGGGGCTGGATGTTATACACTGGGGGCTGGATGTTATACACTGGGGGGCCGGATGTTATACACTAAGGGGCCGGATGTTATACACTGGGGGGCCGGATGTTATACACTGGGGGGCCGGATGTTATACACTGAGGGGCCGGATGTTATACACTGGGGGGCCGGATGTTATACACTGGGGGGCTGGATGTTATACACTGGGGGCTGGATGTTATACACTGGGGGCTGGATGTTATACACTGGGGGGCTGGATGTTATACACTGGGGGGCCGGATGTTATACACTGGGGGGCCGGATGTTATACACTGGGGGGCCGGATGTTATACACTGGGGGGCTGGATGTTATACACTGGGGGGCCGGATGTTATACACTGGGGGGCTGGATGTTATACACTGGGGGTGAGGGGCCGGATGTTATACACTGGGGGGCCGGATGTTATACACTGGGGGCCGGATGTTATACACTGGGGGGCCGGATGTTATACACTGGGGGGCCGGATGTTATACACTGGGGGGCTGGATGTTATACACTGGGGGGCCGGATGTTATACACTGGGAGGGCTGGATATTATACACTGGGGGCTGGATGTTATACACTGGGGAGCCGGATGTTATACACTGGGGGGCCGGATGTTATACACTGGGGGGCCGGATGTTATACACTGGGGGCCGGATGTTATACACTGGGGGGCTGGATGTTATACACTGGGGGGCCGGATGTTTTACACTGGGGGGCCGGATGTTATACACTGGGGGGCTGGATGTTATACACTGGGGGCCGGATGTTATACACTGGGGACTGGATGTTATACACTGGGGGCTGGATGTTATACACTGGGGGCTGGATGTTATACACTGGAGGGCTGGATGTTATACACTGGGGGGCCGGATGTTATACACTGGGGGCTGGATGTTATACACTGGGGGGCCGGATGTTATACACTGGGGGGCCGGATGTTATACACTGGGGGGCTGGATGTTATACACTGGGGGGCTGGATGTTATACACTGGGGGGCTGGATGTTATACACTGGGGGGCCGGATGTTATACACTGGGGGGCCGGATGTTATACACTGGGGGGCTGGATGTTATACACTGGAGGGCCGGATGTTATACACTGGGGGGCTGGATGTTATACACTGGGGGGCCGGATGTTATACACTGGGGGGCTGGATGTTATACACTGGGGGGCCGGATGTTATACACTGGGGGGGCCGGATGTTATACACTGGGGGGCTGGATGTTATACACTGGGGGGCTGGATGTTATACACTGGGGGGCTGGATGTTATACACTGGGGGCCGGATGTTTTACACTGGGGGGCTGGATGTTATACACTGGGGGGCTGGATGTTATACACTGGGGGGCTGGATGTTATACACTGGGGGCTGGATGTTATACACTGGGGGCTGGATGTTATACACTGGGGGCCGGATGTTTTACACTGGGGGGCTGGATGTTATACACTGGGGGCCGGATGTTTTACACTGGGGGGCTGGATGTTATACACTGGGGGCTGGATGTTATACACTGGGGGGCTGGATGTTATACACTGGGGGGCCGGATGTTATACACTGGGGGGCTGGATGTTATACACTGGGGGGCCGGATGTTATACACTGGGGGGCTGGATGTTATACACTGGGGGCTGGATGTTATACACTGGAGGGCCGGATGTTATACACTGGGGGGCTGGATGTTATACACTGGGGGGCTGGATGTTATACACTGGGGGCTGGATGTTATACACTGGGGGGCTGGATGTTATACACTGGGGGGCTGGATGTTATACACTGGGGGGCTGGATGTTATACACTGGGGGGCCGGATGTTATACACTGGGGGGCCGGATGTCATACACTGGGGGCTGGATGTTATACACTGGGGGGCCGGATGTTATACACTGGGGGGCTGGATGTTATACACTGGGGGGCTGGATGTTATACACTGGGGGGCTGGATGTTATACACTGGGGGGCCGGATGTTATACACTGGGGGGCCGGATGTCATACACTGGGGGCTGGATGTTATACACTGGGGGGCCGGATGTTATACACTAAGGGGCCGGATGTTATACACTGGGGGCCGGATGTTATACACTGGGGGGCCGGATGTTATACACTGAGGGGCCGGATGTTATACACTGGGGGGCCGGATGTTATACACTGGGGGCTGGATGTTATACACTGGGGGGCCTGGAATGTTATACACTAAGGGGCCGGATGTTATACACTGGGGGGCCGGATGTTATACACTGGGGGGCCGGATGTTATACACTGAGGGGCCGGATGTTATACACTGGGGGGCCGGATGTTATACACTGGGGCTGGATGTTATACACTGGGGGCTGGATGTTATACACTGGGGGCGGATGTTATACACTGGGGGGCTGGATGTTATACACTGGGGGCTGGATGTTATACACTGGGGCCGGATGTTTATACACTGGGGGCTGGATGTTATACACTGGGGGGGTTGGGCCGGGATGTTATACACTGGGGGGCCGGATGTTATACACTGGGGGCCGGATGTTATACACTGGGGGGCTGGATGTTATACACTGGGGACTGGATGTTATACACTGGGGGCCGGATGTTATACACTGGGGGGCTGGATGTTATACACTGGGGGGCTGGATGTTATACACTGGGGGCCGGATGTTATACACTGGGGGGCTGGATGTTATACACTGGGGGGTCTGGATGTTATACACTGGGGGGCTGGATGTTATACACTGGGGGGCTGGATGTTATAACACTGGGGGGCTGGATGTTATACACTGGGGGCTGATGTTATACACTGGTGGGGGCCGGATGTTATACACTGAGGGGCCGGATGTTATACACTGGATGTTATACACTGGGGGGCCGGATGTTATACACTGGGGGGGTCCGGGATGTTATACACTGGGGGCCGGATGTTATACACTGGGGGGCTGGATGTTATACACTGGGGGGCCGGATGTTATACACTGGGGGCCTGGATGTTATACACTGGGGGGCTGGATGTTATACACTGGGGGGCCGGATGTTATACACTGGGGGCTGGATGTTATACACTGGGGGCTGGATGTTATACACTGGGGGGCCGGATGTTATACACTGGGGGAGCTGGATGTTATACACTGGGGGGCTGGATGTTATACACTGGGGGGCTGGATGTTATACACTGGGGGCCGGATGTTATACACTGGGGGGCTGGATGTTATACACTGGGGGCTGGATGTTATACACTGGGGGGCCGGATGTTATACACTGGGGGGCTGGATGTTATACACTGGGGGGCTGGATGTTATACACTGGGGGGCCGGATGTTATACACTGGGGGGCCGGATGTTATACACTGGGGGGCTGGATGTTATACACTGGGGGGCTGGATGTTATACACTGGGGGGCTGGATGTTATACACTGGAGGGCTGGATGTTATACACTGGAGGGCCGGATGTTATACACTGGGGGGCCTGGATGTTATACACTGGGGGGCTGGATGTTATACACTGGGGGGCCGGATGTTATACACTGGGGGGCCGGATGTTATACACTGGGGGGCCTGGATGTTATACACTGGGGGGCGGATGTTATACACTGGGGGGCTGGATGTTATACACTGGGGGGCTGGATGTTATACACTGGGGGGCCTGGATGTTATACACTGGGGGGCCGGATGTTATACACTGGGGGGCTGGATGTTATACACTGGGGGGCTGGATGTTATACACTGGGGGGCCGGATGTTATACACTGGGGGGCCGGATGTTATACACTGGGGGGCCGGATGTTATACACTGGGGGGCTGGATGTTATACACTGGGGGGCCGGATGTTATACACTGGGGGGCCGGATGTTATACACTGGGGGGCTGGATGTTATACACTGGGGGGCCGGATGTTATACACTGGGGGGCTGGATGTTATACACTGGGGGGCCGGATGTTATACACTGGGGGGCCGGATGTTATACACTGGGGGGCCGGATGTTATACACTGGGGGGCCGGATGTTATACACTGGGGGGCCGGATGTTATACACTGGGGGCCGGATGTTATACACTGGGGGGCCGGATGTTATACACTGGGGCGGGAGTACACTGGGGGCCGGATGTTATACACTGGGGGCCGGATGTTATACACTGGGGGGCCGGATGTTATACGACTGGGGGGCCGGATGTTATACACTGGGGGGCCGGATGTTATACACTGGAGGGCCGGATGTTATACACTGGGGGGCCGGATGTTATACACTGGGGGGCTGGATGTTATACACTGGGGGGCTGGATGTTATACACTGGGGGGCTGGATGTTATACACTGGGGAGCCGGATGTTATACACTGGGGGGCCGGATGTTATACACTGGGGGGCCGGATGTTATACACTGGGGGGCCGGATGTTATACACTGGGGGGCCGGATGTTATACACTGGGGGGCCGGATGTTATACACTGGGGGGCCGGATGTTATACACTGGGGGGCCGGATGTTATACACTGGGGGGCCGGATGTTATACACTGGGGGCCGGATGTTATACACTGGGGGGCTGGATGTTATACACTGGGGGGCTGGATGTTATACACTGGGGGCTGGATGTTATACACTGGGGGCCGGATGTTATACACTGGGGGGCTGGATGTTATACACTGGGGGCCTGGATGTTATACACTGGGGGGCCGGATGTTATACACTGGGGGGCCGGATGTTATACACTGGGGGGCTGGATGTTATACACTGGGGGGCCGGATGTTATACACTGGGGGGCCGGATGTTATACACTGGGGGGCCGGATGTTATACACTGGGGGGCTGGATGTTATACACTGGGGGGCCGGATGTTATACACTGGGGGGCTGGATGTTATACACTGGGGGGCTGGATGTTATACACTGGGGGGCCGGATGTTATACACTGGGGGGCTGGATGTTATACACTGGGGGGCCGGATGTTATACACTGGGGGGCCGGATGTTATACACTGGGGGGCCGGATGTTATACACTGGGGGGCTGGATGTTATACACTGGGGGGGCTGGATGTTATACACTGGGGGGCTGGATGTTATACACTGGGGGGGCTGGTTGTTATACACTGGGGGGCCGGATGTTATACACTGGGGGGCCGGATGTTATACACTGGGGGGGCTGGATGTTATACACTGGGGGGCTGGATGTTATACACTGGGGGCTGGATGTTATACACTGGGGGGCTGGATGTTATACACTGGGGGGCCGGATGTTATACACTGGGGGGCTGGATGTTATACACTGGGGGGCCGGATGTTATACACTGGAGGGCCGGATGTTATACACTGGGGGGCCGGATGTTATACACTGGGGGGCTGGATGTTATACACTGGGGGGCTGGATGTTATACACTGGGGGGCTGGATGTTATACACTGGGGGGCCGGATGTTATACACTGGGGGGCCGGATGTTATACACTGGAGGGCCGGATGTTATACACTGGGGGGCCGGATGTTATACACTGGGGGGCCGGATGTTATACACTGGGGGGCCGAATGTTATACACTGGGGGCCGGATGTTATACACTGGGGGGCCGGATGTTATACACTGGGGGGCCGGATGTTATACACTGGGGGGCCGGATGTTATACACTGGGGGGCCGGATGTTATACACTGGGGGGCCGGATGTTATACACTGGGGGGCTGGATGTTATACACTGGGGGGCTGGATGTTATACACTGGGGGCTGGATGTTATACACTGGGGGCCGGATGTTATACACTGGGGGGCTGGATGTTATACACTGGGGGCTGGATGTTATACACTGGGGGGCCGGATGTTATACACTGGGGGGCTGGATGTTATACACTGGGGGGCCGGATGTTATACACTGGGGGGCCGGATGTTATACACTGGGGGGCCGGATGTTATACACTGGGGGGGCTGGATGTTATACACTGGGGGCCGGATGTTATACACTGGGGGGCTGGATGTTATACACTGGGGGCTGGATGTTATACACTGGGGGGCCGGATGTTATACACTGGGGGGCCGGATGTTATACACTGGGGGGCTGGATGTTATACACTGGGGGCTGGATGTTATACACTGGGGGGCCGGATGTTATACACTGGGGGGCTGGATGTTATACACTGGGGGGCCGGATGTTATACACTGGGGGGCTGGATGTTATACACTGGGGGGCTGGATGTTATACACTGGAGGGCTGGATGTTATACACTGGAGGGCCGGATGTTATACACTGGGGGGCTGGATGTTATACACTGGGGGGCTGGATGTTATACACTGGGGGGCCGGATGTTATACACTGGGGGGCCGGATGTTATACACTGGGGGGCTGGATGTTATACACTGGGGGGGCTGGATGTTATACACTGGGGGGCTGGATGTTATACACTGGAGGGCTGGATGTTATACACTGGGGGGCCGGATGTTATACACTGGGGGGCTGGATGTTATACACTGGGGGGCCGGATGTTATACACTGGAGGGCCGGATGTTATACACTGGGGGGCCGGATGTTATACACTGGGGGGCTGGATGTTATACACTGGGGGGCTGGATGTTATACACTGGGGGGCCGGATGTTATACACTGGAGGGCCGGATGTTATACACTGGGGGGCCGGATGTTATACACTGGGGGGCTGGATGTTATACACTGGGGGGCTGGATGTTATACACTGGGGGGCTGGATGTTATACACTGGGGAGCCGGATGTTATACACTGGGGGGCCGGATGTTATACACTGGGGGGCCGGATGTTATACACTGGGGGGCCGGATGTTATACACTGGGGGGCCGGATGTTATACACTGGGGGCCGGATGTTATACACTGGGGGGCCGGATGTTATACACTGGGGGGCCGGATGTTATACACTGGGGGGCCGGATGTTATACACTGGGGGCCGGATGTTATACACTGGGGGGCTGGATGTTATACACTGGGGGGCTGGATGTTATACACTGGGGGCTGGATGTTATACACTGGGGGCCGGATGTTATACACTGGGGGGCTGGATGTTATACACTGGGGGCTGGATGTTATACACTGGGGGGCCGGATGTTATACACTGGGGGGCCGGATGTTATACACTGGGGGGCTGGATGTTATACACTGGGGGGCCGGATGTTATACACTGGGGGGCCGGATGTTATACACTGGGGGGCCGGATGTTATACACTGGGGGGGCTGGATGTTATACACTGGGGGCCGGATGTTATACACTGGGGGGCTGGATGTTATACACTGGGGGGCTGGATGTTATACACTGGGGGGCCGGATGTTATACACTGGGGGGCTGGATGTTATACACTGGGGGGCCGGATGTTATACACTGGGGGGCCGGATGTTATACACTGGGGGGCCGGATG
This sequence comes from Anomaloglossus baeobatrachus, assembly GCF_048569485.1. Classification (NCBI taxonomy): domain Eukaryota; kingdom Metazoa; phylum Chordata; class Amphibia; order Anura; family Aromobatidae; genus Anomaloglossus; species Anomaloglossus baeobatrachus. Next base: position 36,426,488 of record NC_134353.1, read on the forward strand.
TTATACACTGGGGGGCTGGATGTTATACACTGGGGGGGCTGGATGTTATACACTGGGGGGCTGGATGTTATACACTGGGGGGGCTGGATGTTATACACTGGGGGGCCGGATGTTATACACTGGGGGGCCGGATGTTATACACTGGGGGGGCTGGATGTTATACACTGGGGGGCTGGATGTTATACACTGGGGGCTGGATGTTATACACTGGGGGGCTGGATGTTATACACTGGGGGGCCGGATGTTATACACTGGGGGGCTGGATGTTATACACTGGGGGGCCGGATGTTATACACTGGAGGGCCGGATGTTATACACTGGGGGGCCGGATGTTATACACTGGGGGGCCGGATGTTATACACTGGGGGGCTGGATGTTATACACTGGGGGGCTGGATGTTATACACTGGGGGGCCGGATGTTATACACTGGGGGGCCGGATGTTATACACTGGGGGGCCGGATGTTATACACTGGAGGGCCGGATGTTATACACTGGGGGGCCGGATGTTATACACTGGGGGGCCGGATGTTATACACTGGGGGGCCGAATGTTATACACTGGGGGCCGGATGTTATACACTGGGGGGCCGGATGTTATACACTGGGGGGCCGGATGTTATACACTGGGGGGCCGGATGTTATACACTGGGGGGCCGGATGTTATACACTGGGGGGCCGGATGTTATACACTGGGGGGCTGGATGTTATACACTGGGGGGCTGGATGTTATACACTGGGGGCTGGATGTTATACACTGGGGGCCGGATGTTATACACTGGGGGGCTGGATGTTATACACTGGGGGCCGGATGTTATACACTGGGGGGCCGGATGTTATACACTGGGGGGCTGGATGTTATACACTGGGGGGCCGGATGTTATACACTGGGGGGCCGGATGTTATACACTGGGGGGCCGGATGTTATACACTGGGGGGGCTGGATGTTATACACTGGGGGCCGGATGTTATACACTGGGGGGCTGGATGTTATACACTGGGGGGCTGGATGTTATACACTGGGGGGCCGGATGTTATACACTGGGGGGCTGGATGTTATACACTGGGGGCTGGATGTTATTCACTGGGGGGCCGGATGTTATACACTGGGGGGCTGGATGTTATACACTGGGGGGCCGGATGTTATACACTGGGGGGCTGGATGTTATACACTGGGGGGCCGGATGTTATACACTGGGGGGCCGGATGTTATACACTGGGGGGCCGGATGTTATACACTGGGGGGCCGGATGTTATACACTGGGGGCCGGATGTTATACACTGGGGGGCCGGATGTTTTACACTGGGGGGCTGGATGTTATACACTGGGGGGCCGGATGTTATACACTGGGGGGCCGGATGTTATACACTGGGGGGGCTGGATGTTATACACTGGGGGGCCGGATGTTATACACTGGGGGGCTGGATGTTATACACTGGGGGGCCGGATGTTATACACTGGGGGGCCGGATGTTATACACTGGGGGGGCTGGATGTTATACACTGGGGGGCCGGATGTTATACACTGGGGGGCCGGATGTTATACACTGGGGGGCCGGATGTTATACACTGGGGGGGCTGGATGTTATACACTGGGGGGCCGGATGTTATACACTGGGGGGGCTGGATGTTATACACTGGGGGGCCGGATGTTATACACTGGGGGGCCGGATGTTATACACTGGGGGCCGGATGTTATACACTGGGGGGCCAGATGTTATACACTGGGGGGCCGGATGTTATACACTGGGGGGCCGGATGTTATACACTGGGGGGCCGGATGTTATACACTGGGGGGCCGGATGTTATACACTGGGGGGACTGGATGTTATACACTGGGGGGCCGGATGTTATACACTGGGGGGCCGGATGTTATACACTGGGGGGCCGGATGTTATACACTGGGGGGGCGGATGTTATACACTGGGGGGCCGGATGTTATACACTGGGGGGACTGGATGTTATACACTGGGGGCCGGATGTTATACACTGGGGGGCTGGATGTTATACACTGGGGGGCCGGATGTTATACACTGGGGGGGCGGATGTTATACACTGGGGGGCCGGATGTTATACACTGGGGGGACTGGATGTTATACACTGGGGGCCGGATGTTATACACTGGGGGGCTGGATGTTATACACTGGGGGCTGGATGTTATACACTGAGGGGCCGGATGTTATACACTGGGGGGCCGGATGTTATACACTGGGGGCCGGATGTTATACACTGGGGGCTGGATGTTATACACTGAGGGGCTGGATGTTATACACTGGGGGGCTGGATGTTATATACTGGGGGGCCGGATGTTATACACTGGGGGGCCGGATGTTATACACTGGGGGCTGGATGTTATACACTGGGGGCTGGATGTTATACACTGGGGGGGCTGGATGTTATACACTGGGGGGCTGGATGTTATACACTGGGGGGCCGGATGTTATACACTGGGGGCCGGATGTTATACACTGGGGGGCCGGATGTTATACACTGGGGGGGCTGGATGTTATACACTGGGGGGCTGGATGTTATACACTGGGGGGCTGGATGTTATACACTGGGGGGCCGGATGTTATATACTGGGGGGAATTGGACAGAATTAAACATTTTAATTGAATGATATAATGTCCATTGTGCACTGACCTTCCATCAGGGTGTGGTGAATGCTCCAGTAAATATTGAGGCAGTTCTTCTCCTTCTTCATCCCTCGCTTGCACTTGCACCCGTGCAGCTGGCTGGATTGCAGCGCGTCCACCGTGCGCTTGCACTGGGTCTTGGCGTTGGGCGCGAGCTTATTGGCCCCGTTCCCAGCTATGCACTGGCGCAATGTTCGTAAATTGAAGCTGCAGCTGGGGTTGTGCTTGCAGGACTCTCCGGCCTGTAGACAGTCCCTGCTGGAGGATGCGGCTCCGGACGCCTTCTCTGTGGAGTAACACAAGCAGAAATCAGCTGCCGCCAGTGTGCAGATAATACACTTACTCCTTATAATAGTACAGTAGTGACTCACTAGCAGGGGGACAATGCAAATAATGCGGATGTACCGCTCAGCATTAATGAGTACACCCCTGTATATACAGTGCTCTGCATAAATAAGTACACCCCTGTATATACAGTGCTCTGCATAAATAAGTGCACCCCTGTATATACAGTGCTCTGCATAAATAAGTACACCCCTGTATATACAGTGCTCTGCATAAATAAGTACACCCCTGTATATATAGTGCTCTGCATAAATGATTACAATCCTGTATACACACTGCTCTGCATAAATGAGTACACCCCTGTATATAGAGTGCTCTGCATAAATAAGTACACCCCTGTATATATAGTGCTCTGCATAAATAAGTACACCCCTGTATATACAGTGCTCTGCATAAATAAGTACACCCCTGTATATACAGTGCTCTGCATAAATAAGTACACCCCTGTATATACAGTGCTCTGCATAAATAAGTACACCCCTGTATATATAGTGCTCTGCATAAATGATTACAATCCTGTATACACACTGCTCTGCATAAATGAGTACACCTCTGTATATACAGGGATCAGCATAAATGAGTACACCCCAGTATATACAGTGCTCACATTAAATGAGTACACCCCATGTATATACAGCTCTCGGCATAAATGAGTACACCCCTTATTATACAGTGTTCTGTATAAATGAGTTCACCCCTGTATATACATTGTTCAGCATAAATGAGTACACCCCGGTATATACACCGCTCAGCTTAAATGAGTAAACCCCTGTATACACTGTACAGTGTTCTGTATAAATGAGTACACCCCTGTATATACAGTGCTCAGCAAAAATGAGTACACCCCTGTATCTACAGTGCTCAGCCAAAATGAATACACCCCTGTATCTACAGTGCTCTGCTTAAATGAGTACACCCCTGTATATACTGTGATCAGCAGAATTGAGTACACCCCTGTTTATAAAATGTTCAGCAAAAATGAGTACACCCCTGTAGATACAGTGCTTTATACTCATTTCTGCCCCATGGTCTTGAATTCATTTATTTGGAATATTACTTTTTTGGATGTGCAAAATAAGAAGTCTGGTTTGCAATCAGTGGAGTATTTTGTAATATCCCATAGAAAATGTTGATTCTGAAAGGAAAGTGAAGGTTTTCCTACACATCTGTTGGGGTGTACTCATTTATTCTGAGCGTTGTATATTTTTATATGTTTAAAGTCATTTAGAAGAATATTAGTACAATATTACTAAAATCCTAATATTCCTTCTCCAGCCACCAGGGGGAGCTCTTTGCATATAAAAAAATAAGTTAAATTGGAGCTGTCTGCGGTTAGCACCCTCTAGTGGTTGTGGGAATCACACACAATTTACAAGCTTACATTTCCTGTCTATATTTGGATCTCCACTCATTGTCTATGAGACTGCGAGAACAGCACTTGTCCCATAGACAATGAATGGAGCGGAGGCTGAGCATGCACGCGTCAGGATCAGGCTGCAGAGGCTAGTTTTTGGGCTCCAGTACCCCCTTCTCAGGATTGCTGGGGTTCCCAGAGGATACCATTAATAACCATTAATGATATCACACATTTGCAGTATATATGTATGATCCGCCCCTGCTGCAAAAGGGTCACAGAAAATTTCAGATAAGTTTGTCAACTTTCTTTCTAACCTCTAAACTATCAGGGACATTAGATATTATTTACTAAATCACCCGGAATATTGGGTATTGTTCACTATATTCCTGGGGATATTAGATACTATCCACTAACCTACCAGGGATATTAGATACTATCCACTATACCACCAGGGATATTAGATACTGTCCACTAACCTACCAGGGATATTACGAATTATCCACTAAATCAGCAGGGATATTAGGTAATATCCAATAAATTACTAGAGATATTAGGCATTATCCACTATACCACCAGGGATATCAAGTACTATCCACTAAACTACCGGGGATATTAGATACTATCCACTAACCTACTAGGGATATTAGATACTATCCACTAACCTACCAGGGATATTAGATACTATCCACTAACCTACCAGGGATATTAGATACTATCCACTAACCTACTAGGGATATTAGATACTATCCACTAACCTACCAGGGATATTAGATACTATCCACTAACCTACCAGGGATATTAGATACTATCCACTAACCTACTAGGGATATTAGATACTATCCACTAACCTACCAGGGATATTAGATACTATCCACTAACCTACCAGGGATATTAGATACTATCCACTAAACTACTGGGGATATTAGATACTATCCACTAAACTACTGGGGATATTAGATACTATCCACTAACCTACCAGGGATATTAGATACTATCCACTAACCTACTAGGGATATTAGATACTATCCACTAACCTACCAGGGATATTAGATACTATCCACTAACCTACCAGGGATATTAGATACTATCCACTAAACTACTAGGGATATTAGATACTATCCACTAAACTACTGGGGATATTAGATACTATCCACTAACCTACCAGGGATATTAGACACTATCCACTAACCTACTAGGGATATTAGATACTATCCACTAAACTACTGGGGATATTAGATACTATCCACTAACCTACTAGGGATATTAGATACTATCCACTAACCTACTGGGGATATTAGATACTATCCACTAACCTACTAGGGATATTAGATACTATCCACTAACCTACTGGGGATATTAGATACTATCCACTAACCTACCAGGGATATTAGACACTATCCACTAACCTACTAGGGATATTAGATACTATCCACTAAACTACTGGGGATATTAGATACTATCCACTAACCTACTAGGGATATTAGATACTATCCACTAACCTACTAGGGATATTAGATACTATCCACTAACCTACTAGGGATATTAGATACTATCCACTAACCTACTGGGGATATTAGATACTATCCACTAAACTACTGGGGATATTAGATACTATCCACTAAACTACTGGGGATATTAGATACTATCCACTAACCTACCAGGGATATTAGATACTATCCACTAACCTACCAGGGATATTAGATACTATCCACTAAACTACTGGGGATATTAGATACTATCCACTAACCTACTAGGGATATTAGATACTATCCACTAACCTACCAGGGATATTAGATACTATCCACTAAACTACTGGGGATATTAGATACTATCCACTAATCTACAAGGGATAATAGGTAAGTAATATCCACTAAGCCACTGAGGATATTAGGCATTATCCACTAAATTACAGGGATATAAGGTATTTACCACTAAACCACCATTAATAATAGGCAATATCCACTAAATTACAGGGATATAAGGTATTTACCACTAAACCACCAGGAATAATAGGCAATATCCACTAAACCACAAGGAACAATAGGCAATATCCACTAAACCACAAGGAACAATAGGCAATATCCACTAAACCACAAGGAACAATAGGCAATATCCACTAAACCACAAGGAACAATAGGCAATATCCACTAAACCACAAGGAACAATAGGCAATATCCACTAAACCACAAGGAACAATAGGCAATATCCACTAAACCACAAGGAACAATAGGCAATATCCACTACACTACCAGGAATAATAGGTAATATCCACTAAGCCACCAGGAATAATAGACAATATCCACTACACCACCAGGAATAATAGGCAATATCCACTACACCACCAGGAATAATAGGCAATATCCACTACACCACCAGGAATAATAGGCAATATCCACTACACCACCAGGAACAATAGGCAATATCCACTACACCACCAGGAACAATAGGCAATATCCACTACACCACCAGGGATAATAGGCAATATCCACTACACCACCAGGAACAATAGGCAATATCCACTAAGCCACCAGGAATAATAGGCAATATCCACTAAGACACCAGGAATAATAGGTAATATCCACTAAACCACAAGGAACAATAGGCAATATCCACTACACTACCAGGAATAATAGTCAATATCCACTAAGACACCAGGAACAATAGGCAATATCCACTACACTACCAGGAATAATAGTCAATATCCACTAAGACACCAGGAATAATAGGTAATATCCACTAAACCACCAGGAATAATAGGCAATATCCACTAAGCCACCAGGAATAATAGGCAATATCCACTAAGCCACCAGGAATAATAGGCAATATCCACTAAGACACCAGGAATAATAGGTAATATCCACTAAGCCTCCAGGAACAATAGGTAATATCCACTAACCCACCAGGAATAATAGGTAATATCCTCTATGCCACCAAGAATAATAGGCAATATCCACTAAGCCACCAGGAATAATAGGCAATATCCACTAAGACACCAGGAATAATAGGCAATATCCACTACACCACCAGGAATAATAGGCAATATCCACTAAGACACCAGGAATAATAGGTAATATCCACTAAGCCACCAGGAATAATAGGCAATATCCACTACACCACCAGGAACAATAGGTAATATCCACTATGCCACCAGGGATAATAGGCAATATCCACTAAACCACCAGGAATAATAGGCAATATCCACTAAGCCACCAGGAATAATAGGTAATATCCACTAAGCCACCAGGAATAATAGGCAATATCCACTAAGCCACCAGGGATAATAGGCAATATCCACTAAGCCACCAGGAATAATAGGTAATATCCACTAAGCCACCAGGAATAATAGGCAATATCCACTAAGCCACCAGGAATAATAGGCAATATCCACTAAGCCACCAGGAATAATAGGTAATATCCACTAAACCACCAGGAATAATAGGCAATATCCACTAAACCAAGAGGAATAATAGGCAATATCCACTAAACCACCAGGAATAATAGGCAATATCCACTAAACCAAGAGGAATAATAGGCAATATCCACTAAACCACCAGGAATAATAGGCAATATCCACTAAACCACCAGGAATAATAGGCAATATCCACTAAGCCACCAGGGATATTACTTATTATCTAATCAATATTTAATGTACTAAAAAGTTGACTTTTATGTGATGTAGGAAATGTTGCTTTCTTTATTGAGGGCTGCAATGCTCTATAGCTGTGATACAAGGCATGAGATATAGTATATACTGTCTACTCACATATATACAAGCATAGGCATATATACTGTGTCTATATAAATATATATTTAATAGGTATAAAAAATATAAACAATTAAATAAGAACCCAAAATGACAGAATAAATTCTTCTTTAATCTCCGGTGATTTTGCAGCGGAGAATGTAAATGAGCTTATGAATAATGCATGTGGCGCTGGCGATGGGAAGGTGTTGGAGGCAGATCCGGATTCTTGGATGGCAGCGCTGGGGTTTGGCACGCCTGGCCTCTCCTGCCGCGCTGTGTCCACAGAACACACAGGCATCGCTAATGTCTAACCAGTTGTGACCGCCACGCATGAAAAATGTGTTTTTTCCCCCCAAATTGAAGCCGCCGCAAAACTCTCCCGAACGTTCCTCAATTATAAATCCGTGTTATTACTCTTTAGAGCTAGGCGTCTAATTGACCCCGATGGGATAAGATTACAGACGAAGGGGAAGAGGAAGAATAAAGGGAATTTATGGATCCAAAGCCTCCAGCCAAATATCAGAACGGCCGAGCAACGAATCACAGCGTATTTAACAGGCAGAGGATTACACACATATTAACGCACATGTATAAAGAAAAACTCAACGTCTTCTGGATACTGAAGACCCATTGCAGAAGATTGGGATCCCCAATATTATAAATACAGAAGTATAATGTTTAAGGTGACAAGTGCCCCAAAATAAAAGTCTGGATGTGTAGTCTGGAGCCCCCCTATAACAGCAGTCTGGATGTGTAGTCTGGAGCCCCTATAACAGCGTCTGGATGTGTAGTCTGGAGCCCCTATAACTGCAGTCTGGATGTGTAGTCTGGAGCCCCCCTATAACAGCAGTCTGGATGTGTAGTCTGGAGCCCCCTATAACGGCAGTCTGGATGTGGAGTCTGGAGCCCCCCTATAACAGCAGTCTGGATGTGTAGTCTGGAGCCCGCTATAACAGCAGTCTGGATGTGTAGTCTGGAGCCCCCCTATAACAGCAGTCTGGATGTGTAGTCTGGAGCCCCCCTATAACAGCAGTCTGGATGTGTAGTCTGGAGCCCCCTATAACAGCAGTCTGAATGTGTAGTCTGGAGTCCCCTATAACAGCGTTCTGGATGTGTAGTCTGGAGCCTCCTATAACAGCAGTCTAGATGTGTAGACTGGAGCCCCCTATAACAGCAGTCTGGATGTATAGTCTGGAGCCCCTATAACAGCAGTCTGGATGTGTAGTCTGGAGCCCTCTATAACAGCAGTCTGGATGTGTAGTCTGGAGCCCCCCTATAACAGCAGTCTGGATGTGTAGTCTGGAGCCCCCTATAACGGCAGTCTGGATGTGGAGTCTGGAGCCCCCCTATAACAGCAGTCTGGATGTGTAGTCTGGAGCCCGCTATAACAGCAGTCTGGATATGTAGTCTGGAGCCCCCTATAACAGCAGTCTGGATGTGTAGTCTGGAGCCCCCCTATAACAGCAGTCTGGATGTGTAGTCTGGAGCCCCCTATAACAGCAGTCTGGATGTGTAGTCTGGAGCCCCCTATAACAGCAGTCTGGATGTGTAGTCTGGAGTCCCCTATAACAGCGTTCTGGATGTGTAGTCTGGAGCCTCCTATAACAGCAGTCTAGATGTGTAGTCTGCAGCCCCCTATAACAGCAGTCTGGATGTGTAGTCTGGAGCCCCTATAACAGCAGTCTGGATGTGTAGTCTGGAGCCCCCCTATAACAGCAGTCTAGATGTGTAGTCTGGAGCCCCCTATAACAGCGTTCTGGATGTGTAGTCTGGAGCCCCCCTATAACAGCAGTCTAGATGTGTAGTCTGGAGCCTCCTATAACAGCAGTCTAGATGTGTAGTCTGGAGCCCCCTATAACTGCAGTCTGGATGTGTAGTCTGGAGCCCTCTATAACAGCAGTCTGGATGTGTAGTCTGGAGCCCCCCTATAACAGCAGTCTGGATGTGTAGTCTGGAGCCCCCTATAACAGCAGTCTGGATGTGGAGTCTGGAGCCCCCCTATAACAGCAGTCTGGATGTGTAGTCTGGAGCCCCCTATAACAGCAGTCTGGATGTGTAGTCTGGAGCCCCCTATAACAGCAGTCTGGATGTGTAGTCTGGAGCCCGCTATAACTGCAGTCTGGATGTGTAGTCTGGAGCCCCCTATAACAGCAGTCTGGATGTGTAGTCTGGAGCCCCCCTATAACAGCAGTCTGGATGTGTAGTCTGGAGCCCCCTATAACAGCAGTCTGGATGTGTAGTCTGGAGCCCCCTATAACAGCAGTCTGGATGTGTAGTCAGGAGTCCCCTATAACAGCGTTCTGGATGTGTAGTCTGGAGCCCCCCTATAACAGCAGTCTGGATGTGTAGTCTGGAGCCCCCTATAACAGCAGTCTGGATGTGTAGTCTGGAGCCCCCCTATAACAGCAGTCTGGATGTGTAGTCTGGAGCCTCCTATAACAGCAGTCTAGATGTGTAGTCTGGAGCCCCCTATAACAGCAGTCTGGATGTGTAGTCTGGAGCCCCTATAACAGCAGTCTGGATGTGTAGTCTGGAGCCCTCTATAACAGCAGTCTGGATGTGTAGTCTGGAGCCCCCCTATAACACCAGTCTGGATGTGTAGTCTGGAGCCCCTATAACAGCAGTCTGGATGTGTAGTCTGGAGCCCCTATAACAGCAGTCTGGATGTGTAGTCTGGAGCCCTCTATAACAGCAGTCTGGATGTGTAGTCTGGAGCCCCCCTATAACAGCAGTCTGGATGTGTAGTCTGGAGCCCCCTATAACTGCAGTCTGGATGTGTAGTCTGGAGCCCCCCTATAACAGCAGTCTGGATGTGTAGTCTGGAGCCCCCTATAACTGCAGTCTGGATGTGTAGTCTGGAGACCCCCTATAACAGCAGTCTGGATGTGTAGTCTGGAGCCCCCTATAACTGCAGTCTGGATGTGTAGTCTGGAGCCCCCTATAACAGCAGTCTGGATGTGTAGTCTGGGGCCCCCTATAACAGCAGTCTGGATGTGTAGTCTGGAGCCCTCTATAACAGCAGTCTGGATGTGTAGTCTGGAGCCCTCTATAACAGCAGTCTGGACGTGTAGTCTGGGGCCCCCTATAACTGCAGTCTGGATGTGTAGTCTGGAGCCCCCTATAACAGCAGTCTGGATGTGTAGTCTGGGGCCCCCTATAACAGCAGTCTCGATGTGTAGTCTGGAGCCCTCTATAACTGCAGTCTGGATGTGTAGTCTGGAGCCCCCTATAACAGCAGTCTGGATGTGTAGTCTGGAGCCCTCTATAACTGCAGTCTGGATGTGTAGTCTGGAGCCCCCTATAACTGCAGTCTGGATGTGTAGTCTGGAGCCCCCTATAACTGCAGTCTAGATGTGTAGTCTGGAGCCCTCTATAACAGCAGTCTAGATGTGTAGTCTGGGGCCCCCTATAACAGCAGTCTGGATGTGCAGTCTGGAGCCCCCTATAACAGCAGTCTGGATGTGTAGTCTGGAGCCCCCTATAACAGCAGTCTGGATGTGTAGTCTGGAGCCCCCTATAACTGCAGTCTGGATGTGTAGTCTGGGGCCCCCTATAACTGCAGTCTGAATGTGTAGTCTGGAGCCCCCTATAACTGCGTCTGGATGTGTAGTCTGGAGCCCCCTATAACAGCAGTCTGGAGGTGTAGTCTGGAGCCCCCTATAACAGCAGTCTGGATGTGTAGTCTGTTACCCCCTATAACTGCAGTCTGGATGTGTAGTCTGGAGCCCCCTATAACAGCAGTCTGGAGGTGTAGTCTGGAGCCCTGTATAACAGCAGTCTAGATGTGTAGTCTGGAGCCCCCTATAACAGCAGTCTGGATGTGTAGTCTGGAGCCCCCTATAACAGCAGTCTGGATGTGTAGTCTGGAGCCCTCTATAACAGCAGTCTAGATGTGTAGTCTGGAGCCCCCTATAACTGCAGTCTGGATGTGTAGTCTGGAGCCCCCCTATAACAGCAGTCTGGATGTGTAGTCTGGAGCCCCCTATAACTGCAGTCTGGAGGTGTAGTCTGGAGCACCCTATAACTGCAGTCTGGATGTGTAGTCTGGAGCCCCCTATAACTGCAGTCTGGAGGTGTAGTCTGGAGCCCCCCTATAACAGCAGTCTGGATGTGTAGTCTGTTAATCCCTATAACTGCAGTCTGGAGGTGTAGTCTGTTAATCCCTATAACTGCAGTCTGGAGGTGTAGTCTGGAGCCCTCTATAACAGCAGTCTGAATGTGTAGTCTGGAGCCCTCTATAACAGCAGTCTGGATGTGTAGTCTGGAGCCCTCTATAACAGCAGTCTAGATGTGTAGTCTGGAGCCCCCTATAACTGCAGTCTGGATGTGTAGTCTGGAGCCCCCCTATAACAGCAGTCTGGATGTGTAGTCTGGAGCCCCCTATAACTGCAGTCTGGATGTGTGGTCTGGAGCCCCCTATAACAGCAGTCTGGATGTGTAGTCTGGAGCCCCCCTAAACAACAGCAGTCTGGATGTGTAGTCTGGAGCCCCCTATAACAGCAGTCTGGAGGTGTAGTCTGGAGCCCCCTATAACAGCAGTCTGGATGTGTAGTCTGGAGCCCCCTATAACAGCAGTCTGGATGTGTAGTCTGGAGCCCCCTATAACAGCAGTCTGGATGTGTGGTCTGGAGCCCCCTATAACAGCAGTCTGGATGTGTAGTCTGGAGCCCCCCTAAACAACAGCAGTCTGGATGTGTAGTCTGGAGCCCCCTATAACAGCAGTCTGGATGTGTAGTCTGGAGCCCTCTATAACAGCAGTCTAGATGTGTAGTCTGGGGCCCCCTATAACAGCAGTCTGGAGGTGTAGTCTGGAGCCCCCTATAACTGCAGTCTGGAGGTGTAGTCTGGAGCCCTCTATAACAGCAGTCTGGATGTGTAGTCTGGGGCCCCCTATAACAGCAGTCTGGATGTGTAGTCTGGAGCCCCCTATAACTGCAGTCTGGAGGTGTAGTCTGGAACCCTCTATAACTGCAGTCTGGAGGTGTAGTCTGGAGCCCCCCTATAACAGCAGTCTGGATGTGTAGTCTGGAGCCCTCTATAACAGCAGTATGGATGTGTAGTCTGGAGCCCCCCTATAACAGCAGTCTGGATGTGTAGTCTGAGGCCCCCCTATAACAGCAGTCTGGATGTGTAGTATGGAGCCCCCCCTACAACAGCAGTATGGATGTGTAGTCTGGAGCCCCCTATAACTGCAGTCTGAATGTGTAGTCTGGAGCCCCCTATAACTTCGTCTGGATGTGTAGTCTGGAGCCCCCTATAACAGCAGTCTGGATGTGTAGTCTGGAGCCCCCTATAACAGCAGTCTGGATGTGTAGTCTGGAGCCCCCTATAACAGCAGTCTGGATGTGTAGTCTGTTACCCCCTATAACTGCAGTCTGGATGTGTAGTCTGGAGCCCCCTATAACAGCAGTCTGGAGGTGTAGTCTGGAGCCCTGTATAACAGCAGTCTAGATGTGTAGTCTGGAGCCCCCTATAACAGCAGTCTGGATGTGTAGTCTGGAGCCCCCTATAACAGCAGTCTGGATGTGTAGTCTGGAGCCCTCTATAACAGCAGTCTAGATGTGTAGTCTGGAGCCCCCTATAACTGCAGTCTGGATGTGTAGTCTGGAGCCCCCCTATAACAGCAGTCTGGATGTGTAGTCTGGAGCCCCCTATAACTGCAGTCTGGAGGTGTAGTCTGGAGCACCCTATAACTGCAGTCTGGATGTGTAGTCTGGAGCCCCCTATAACTGCAGTCTGGAGGTGTAGTCTGGAGCCCCCCTATAACAGCAGTCTGGATGTGTAGTCTGTTAATCCCTATAACTGCAGTCTGGAGGTGTAGTCTGTTAATCCCTATAACTGCAGTCTGGAGGTGTAGTCTGGAGCCCTCTATAACAGCAGTCTGAATGTGTAGTCTGGAGCCCTCTATAACAGCAGTCTGGATGTGTAGTCTGGAGCCCTCTATAACAGCAGTCTAGATGTGTAGTCTGGAGCCCCCTATAACTGCAGTCTGGATGTGTAGTCTGGAGCCCCCCTATAACAGCAGTCTGGATGTGTAGTCTGGAGCCCCCTATAACTGCAGTCTGGATGTGTGGTCTGGAGCCCCCTATAACAGCAGTCTGGATGTGTAGTCTGGAGCCCCCCTAAACAACAGCAGTCTGGATGTGTAGTCTGGAGCCCCCTATAACAGCAGTCTGGAGGTGTAGTCTGGAGCCCCCTATAACAGCAGTCTGGATGTGTAGTCTGGAGCCCCCTATAACAGCAGTCTGGATGTGTAGTCTGGAGCCCCCTATAACAGCAGTCTGGATGTGTGGTCTGGAGCCCCCTATAACAGCAGTCTGGATGTGTAGTCTGGAGCCCCCCTAAACAACAGCAGTCTGGATGTGTAGTCTGGAGCCCCCTATAACAGCAGTCTGGATGTGTAGTCTGGAGCCCTCTATAACAGCAGTCTAGATGTGTAGTCTGGGGCCCCCTATAACAGCAGTCTGGAGGTGTAGTCTGGAGCCCCCTATAACTGCAGTCTGGAGGTGTAGTCTGGAGCCCTCTATAACAGCAGTCTGGATGTGTAGTCTGGGGCCCCCTATAACAGCAGTCTGGATGTGTAGTCTGGAGCCCCCTATAACTGCAGTCTGGAGGTGTAGTCTGGAGCCCTCTATAACTGCAGTCTGGAGGTGTAGTCTGGAGCCCCCCTATAACAGCAGTCTGGATGTGTAGTCTGGAGCCCTCTATAACAGCAGTATGGATGTGTAGTCTGGAGCCCCCCTATAACAGCAGTCTGGATGTGTAGTCTGGAGCCCCCTATAACAGCAGTCTGGATGTGTAGTCTGGAGTCCCCTATAACAGCGTTCTGGATGTGCAGTCTGGAGCATCCTATAACAGCAGTCTAGATGTGTAGTCTGGAGCCCTCTATAACAGCAGTCTGGATGTGTAGTCTGGAGCCCCCCTATAACAGCAGTCTGGATGTGTAGTCTGGAGCCCCTATAACAGCAGTCTGGATGTGTAGTCTGGAGCCCCTTTAACAGCAGTCTGGATGTGTAGTCTGGAGCCCTCTATAACAGCAGTCTGGATGTGTAGTCTGGAGCCCCCCTATAACAGCAGTCTGGATGTGTAGTCTGGAGCCCCCTATAACTGCAGTCTGGATGTGTAGTCTGGAGCCCCCCTATAACAGCAGTCTGGATGTGTAGTCTGGAGCCCCCTATAACTGCAGTCTGGATGTGTAGTCTGGAGACCTCCTATAACAGCAGTCTGGATGTGTAGTCTGGAGCCCCCTATAACTGCAGTCTGGATGTGTAGTCTGGAGCCCCCTATAACAGCAGTCTGGATGTGTAGTCTGGGGCCCCCTATAACAGCAGTCTGGATGTGTAGTCTGGAGCCCTCTATAACAGCAGTCTGGATGTGTAGTCTGGAGCCCTCTATAACAGCAGTCTGGATGTGTAGTCTGGGGCCCCCTATAACTGCAGTCTGGATGTGTAGTCTGGAGCCCCCTATAACAGCAGTCTGGATGTGTAGTCTGGGGCCCCCTATAACAGCAGTCTGGATGTGTAGTCTGGAGCCCTCTATAACTGCAGTCTGGATGTGTAGTCTGGAGCCCTCTATAACAGCAGTCTGGATGTGTAGTCTGGAGCCCTCTATAACTGCAGTCTGGATGTGTAGTCTGGAGCCCTCTATAACAGCAGTCTGGATGTGTAGTCTGTGGCCCCCTATAACAGCAGTCTAGATGTGTAGTCTGGAGCCCTCTATAACTGCAGTCTGGATGTGTAGTCTGGAGCCCTCTATAACTGCAGTCTGGATGTGTAGTCTGGAGCCCCCTATAACTGCAGTCTAGATGTGTAGTCTGGAGCCCTCTATAACAGCAGTCTAGATGTGTAGTTTGGGGCCCCCTATAACAGCAGTCTGGATGTGCAGTCTGGAGCCCCCTATAACAGCAGTCTGGATGTGTAGTCTGGAGCCCCCTATAACAGCAGTCTGGATGTGTAGTCTGGAGCCCCCTATAACTGCAGTCTGGATGTGTAGTCTGGGGCCCCCTATAACTGCAGTCTGAATGTGTAGTCTGGAGCCCCCTATAACTGCGTCTGGATGTGTAGTCTGGAGCCCCCTATAACAGCAGTCTGGAGGTGTAGTCTGGAGCCCCCTATAACAGCAGTCTGGATGTGTAGTCTGTTACCCCCTATAACTGCAGTCTGGATGTGTAGTCTGGAGCCCCCTATAACAGCAGTCTGGAGGTGTAGTCTGGAGCCCTGTATAACAGCAGTCTAGATGTGTAGTCTGGAGCCCCCTATAACAGCAGTCTGGATGTGTAGTCTGGAGCCCCCTATAACAGCAGTCTGGATGTGTAGTCTGGAGCCCTCTATAACAGCAGTCTAGATGTGTAGTCTGGAGCCCCCTATAACTGCAGTCTGGATGTGTAGTTTGGAGCCCCCCTATAACAGCAGTCTGGATGTGTAGTCTGGAGCCCCCTATAACTGCAGTCTGGAGGTGTAGTCTGGAGCACCCTATAACTGCAGTCTGGATGTGTAGTCTGGAGCCCCCTATAACTGCAGTCTGGAGGTGTAGTCTGGAGCCCCCCTATAACAGCAGTCTGGATGTGTAGTCTGTTAATCCCTATAACTGCAGTCTGGAGGTGTAGTCTGGAGCCCCCTATAACAGCAGTCTGGATGTGTAGTCTGTTAATCCCTATAACTGCAGTCTGGAGGTGTAGTCTGGAGCCCTCTATAACAGCAGTCTGAATGTGTAGTCTGGAGCCCTCTATAACAGCAGTCTGGATGTGTAGTCTGGAGCCCTCTATAACAGCAGTCTAGATGTGTAGTCTGGAGCCCCCTATAACTGCAGTCTGGATGTGTAGTCTGGAGCCCCCCTATAACAGCAGTCTGGATGTGTAGTCTGGAGCCCCCTATAACTGCAGTCTGGAGGTGTAGTCTGGAGCCCCCTATAACAGCAGTCTGGATGTGTAGTCTGGAGCCCCCCTAAACAACAGCAGTCTGGATGTGTAGTCTGGAGCCCCCTATAACAGCAGTCTGGAGGTGTAGTCTGGAGCCCCCTATAACAGCAGTCTGGATGTGTAGTCTGGAGCCCCCTATAACAGCAGTCTGGATGTGTAGTCTGGAGCCCCCTATAACAGCAGTCTGGATGTGTGGTCTGGAGCCCCCTATAACAGCAGTCTGGATGTGTAGTCTGGAGCCCCCCTAAACAACAGCAGTCTGGATGTGTAGTCTGGAGCCCCCTATAACAGCAGTCTGGATGTGTAGTCTGGAGCCCTCTATAACAGCAGTCTAGATGTGTAGTCTGGGGCCCCCTATAACAGCAGTCTGGATGTGTAGTCTGGAGCCCCCTATAACTGCAGTCTGGAGGTGTAGTCTGGAGCCCTCTATAACTGCAGTCTGGAGGTGTAGTCTGGAGCCCCCTATAACAGCAGTCTGGATGTGTAGTCTGGAGCCCTCTATAACAGCAGTATGGATGTGTAGTCTGGAGCCCCCCTATAACAGCAGTCTGGATGTGTAGTCTGGGGCCCCCCTATAACAGCAGTCTGGATGTGTAGTCTGGAGCCCCCCCTACAACAGCAGTATGGATGTGTAGTCTGGAGCCCCCTATAACAGCAGTCTGGATGTGTAGTCTGGAGCCCCCTATAACAGCAGTCTGGATGTGTAGTCTGGAGTCCCCTATAACAGCGTTCTGGATGTGTAGTCTGGAGCCTCCTATAACAGCAGTCTAGATGTGTAGTCTGGAGCCCCCTATAACAGCAGTCTGGATGTGTAGTCTGGAGCCCCTATAACAGCAGTCTGGATGTGTAGTCTGGAGCCCTCTATAACAGCAGTCTGGATGTGTAGTCTGGAGCCCCCCTATAACAGCAGTCTGGATGTGTAGTCTGGAGCCCCTATAACAGCAGTCTGGATGTGTAGTCTGGAGCCCTCTATAACAGCAGTCTGGATGTGTAGTCGGGAGCCCCCCTATAACAGCAGTCTGGATGTGTAGTCTGGAGCCCCCTATAACTGCAGTCTGGATGTGTAGTCTGGAGCCCCCCTATAACAGCAGTCTGGATGTGTAGTCTGGAGCCCCCTATAACGGCAGTCTGGATGTGTAGTCTGGAGACCCCCTATAACAGCAGTCTGGATGTGTAGTCTGGAGCCCCCTATAACTGCAGTCTGGATGTGTAGTCTGGAGCCCCCTATAACAGCAGTCTGGATGTGTAGTCTGGGGCCCCCTATAACAGCAGTCTGGATGTGTAGTCTGGAGCCCTCTATAACAGCAGTCTGGATGTGTAGTCTGGAGCCCTCTATAACAGCAGTCTGGATGTGTAGTCTGGGGCCCCCTATAACTGCAGTCTGGATGTGTAGTCTGGAGCCCCCTATAACAGCAGTCTGGATGTGTAGTCTGGGGCCCCCTATAACAGCAGTCTGGATGTGTAGTCTGGAGCCCTCTATAACTGCAGTCTGGATGTGTAGTCTGGAGCCCTCTATAACAGCAGTCTGGATGTGTAGTCTGGGGCCCCCTATAACAGCAGTCTAGATGTGTAGTCTGGAGCCCTCTATAACTGCAGTCTGGATGTGTAGTCTGGAGCCCTCTATAACTGCAGTCTGGATGTGTAGTCTGGAGCCCCCTATAACTGCAGTCTAGATGTGTAGTCTGGAGCCCTCTATAACAGCAGTCTAGATGTGTAGTCTGGGGCCCCCTATAACAGCAGTCTGGATGTGTAGTCTGGAGCCCCCTATAACTGCAGTCTGGATGTGTAGTCTGGGGCCCCCTATAACTGCAGTCTGGATGTGTAGTCTGGAGCCCCCTATAACTGCAGTCTGGATGTGTAGTCTGGAGCCCCCTATAACAGCAGTCTGGAGGTGTAGTCTGGAGCCCCCTATAACAGCAGTCTGGATGTGTAGTCTGTTACCCCCTATAACTGCAGTCTGGATGTGTAGTCTGGAGCCCCCTATAACAGCAGTCTGGAGGTGTAGTCTGGAGCCCTCTATAACAGCAGTCTGGATGTGTAGTCTGGAGCCCCCTATAACAGCAGTCTGGATGTGTAGTCTGGAGCCCTCTATAACAGCAGTCTAGATGTGTAGTCTGGAGCCCTCTATAACTGCAGTCTGGATGTGTAGTCTGGAGCCCCCCTATAACAGCAGTCTGGATGTGTAGTCTGGAGCCCCCTATAACTGCAGTCTGGAGGTGTAGTCTGGAGCACCCTATAACTGCAGTCTGGATGTGTAGTCTGGAGCCCCCTATAACTGCAGTCTGGAGGTGTAGTCTGGAGCCCCCTATAACTGCAGTCTGGATGTGTGGTCTGGAGCCCCCTATAACAGCAGTCTGGATGTGTAGTCTGTTACCCCCTATAACTGCAGTCTGGAGGTGTAGTCTGGAGCCCCCTATAACAGCAGTCTGGATGTGTAGTCTGTTACCCCCTATAACTGCAGTCTGGAGGTGTAGTCTGGAGCCCTCTATAACAGCAGTCTGAATGTGTAGTCTGGAGCCCTCTATAACAGCAGTCTAGATGTGTTGTCTGGAGCCCCTTATAACTGCAGTCTGGATGTGTAGTCTGGAGCCCTCTATAACAGCAGTCTGGATGTGTAGTCTGGAGCCCCCCTATAACAGCAGTCTGGATGTGTAGTCTGGAGCCCCCTATAACTGCAGTCTGGAGGTGTAGTCTGGAGCACCCTATAACTGCAGTCTGGATGTGTAGTCTGGAGCCCCCTATAACAGCAGTCTGGATGTGTAGTCTGGAGCCCCCTATAACAGTAGTCTGGATGTGTAGTCTGGAGCCCCCTATAACTGCAGTCTGGAGGTGTAGTCTGGAGCCCCCTATAACAGCAGTCTGGAGGTGTAGTCTGGAGCCCCCTATAACAGCAGTCTGGATGTGTAGTCTGGGGCCCCCTATAACAGCAGTCTGGATGTGTAGTCTGGAGCCCCCTATAACTGCAGTCTGGATGTGTAGTCTGGAGCCCCCTATAACTGCAGTCTGGATGTGTAGTCTGGAGCCCCCTATAACAGCAGTCTGGAGGTGTAGTCTGGAGCCCCCTATAACAGCAGTCTGGATGTGTAGTCTGTTACCTCCTATAACTGCAGTCTGGATGTGTAGTCTGGAGCCCCATATAACAGCAGTCTGGAGGTGTAGTCTGGAGCCCTCTATAACAGCAGTCTAGATGTGTAGTCTGGAGCCCCCTATAAAAGCAGTCTGGATGTGTAGTCTGGAGCCCCCTATAACAGCAGTCTGGATGTGTAGTCTGGAGCCCTCTATAACAGCAGTCTAGATGTGTAGTCTGGAGCCCCCTATAACTGCAGTCTGGATGTGTAGTCTGGAGCCCCCCTATAACAGCAGTCTGGATGTGTAGTCTGGAGCCCCCTATAACTGCAGTCTGGAGGTGTAGTCTGGAGCACCCTATAACTGCAGTCTGGATGTGTAGTCTGGAGCCCCCTATAACTGCAGTCTGGAGGTGTAGTCTGGAGCCCTCTATAACAGCAGTCTGAATGTGTAGTCTGGAGCCCTCTATAACAGCAGTCTGGATGTGTAGTCTGGAGCCCTCTATAACAGCAGTCTAGATGTGTAGTCTGGAGCCCCCTATAACTGCAGTCTGGATGTGTAGTCTGGAGCCCCCCTATAACAGCAGTCTGGATGTGTAGTCTGGAGCCCCCTATAACTGCAGTCTGGAGGTGTAGTCTGGAGCACCCTATAACTGCAGTCTGGATGTGTAGTCTGGAGCCCCCTATAACTGCAGTCTGGAGGTGTAGTCTGGAGCCCCCTATAACAGCAGTCTGGAGGTGTAGTCTGGAGCCCCCCTAAACAACAGCAGTCTGGATGTGTAGTCTGGAGCCCCCTATAACAGCAGTCTGGAGGTGTAGTCTGGAGCCCCCTATAACAGCAGTCTGGATGTGTAGTCTGGAGCCCCCTATAACAGCAGTCTGGATGTGTAGTCTGGAGCCCCCTATAACAGCAGTCTGGATGTGTAGTCTGGAGCCCCCTATAACTGCAGTCTGGATGTGTAGTCTGTTACCCCCTATAACTGCAGTCTGGATGTGTAGTCTGGAGCCCCCTATAACAGCAGTCTGGATGTGTAGTCTGGGGCCCCCTATAACAGCAGTCTGGATGTGTAGTCTGGAGCCCTCTATAACTGCAGTCTGGATGTGTAGTCTGGAGCCCTCTATAACAGCAGTCTGGATGTGTAGTCTGGGGCCCCCTATAACAGCAGTCTAGATGTGTAGTCTGGAGCCCTCTATAACTGCAGTCTGGATGTGTAGTCTGGAGCCCTCTATAACTGCAGTCTGGATGTGTAGTCTGGAGCCCCCTATAACTGCAGTCTAGATGTGTAGTCTGGAGCCCTCTATAACAGCAGTCTAGATGTGTAGTCTGGGGCCCCCTATAACAGCAGTCTGGATGTGTAGTCTGGAGCCCCCTATAACTGCAGTCTGGATGTGTAGTCTGGGGCCCCCTATAACTGCAGTCTGGATGTGTAGTCTGGAGCCCCCTATAACTGCAGTCTGGATGTGTAGTCTGGAGCCCCCTATAACAGCAGTCTGGAGGTGTAGTCTGGAGCCCCCTATAACAGCAGTCTGGATGTGTAGTCTGTTACCCCCTATAACTGCAGTCTGGATGTGTAGTCTGGAGCCCCCTATAACAGCAGTCTGGAGGTGTAGTCTGGAGCCCCCTATAACAGCAGTCTGGATGTGTAGTCTGTTACCCCCTATAACTGCAGTCTGGATGTGTAGTCTGGAGCCCCCTATAACAGCAGTCTGGAGGTGTAGTCTGGAGCCCTCTATAACAGCAGTCTGGATGTGTAGTCTGGAGCCCCCTATAACAGCAGTCTGGATGTGTAGTCTGGAGCCCTCTATAACAGCAGTCTAGATGTGTAGTCTGGAGCCCTCTATAACTGCAGTCTGGATGTGTAGTCTG
Source organism: Anomaloglossus baeobatrachus (assembly GCF_048569485.1). NCBI lineage: Eukaryota > Metazoa > Chordata > Amphibia > Anura > Aromobatidae > Anomaloglossus > Anomaloglossus baeobatrachus. Next base: position 36,448,418 of record NC_134353.1, read on the forward strand.
GAGCCCCCCTATAACAGCAGTCTGGATGTGTAGTCTGGAGCCCCCTATAACTGCAGTCTGGAGGTGTAGTCTGGAGCACCCTATAACTGCAGTCTGGATGTGTAGTCTGGAGCCCCCTATAACTGCAGTCTGGAGGTGTAGTCTGGAGCCCCCTATAACTGCAGTCTGGATGTGTGGTCTGGAGCCCCCTATAACAGCAGTCTGGATGTGTAGTCTGTTACCCCCTATAACTGCAGTCTGGAGGTGTAGTCTGGAGCCCCCTATAACAGCAGTCTGGATGTGTAGTCTGTTACCCCCTATAACTGCAGTCTGGAGGTGTAGTCTGGAGCCCTCTATAACAGCAGTCTGAATGTGTAGTCTGGAGCCCTCTATAACAGCAGTCTAGATGTGTTGTCTGGAGCCCCTTATAACTGCAGTCTGGATGTGTAGTCTGGAGCCCTCTATAACAGCAGTCTGGATGTGTAGTCTGGAGCCCCCCTATAACAGCAGTCTGGATGTGTAGTCTGGAGCCCCCTATAACTGCAGTCTGGAGGTGTAGTCTGGAGCACCCTATAACTGCAGTCTGGATGTGTAGTCTGGAGCCCCCTATAACAGCAGTCTGGATGTGTAGTCTGGAGCCCCCTATAACAGTAGTCTGGATGTGTAGTCTGGAGCCCCCTATAACTGCAGTCTGGAGGTGTAGTCTGGAGCCCCCTATAACAGCAGTCTGGAGGTGTAGTCTGGAGCCCCCTATAACAGCAGTCTGGATGTGTAGTCTGGGGCCCCCTATAACAGCAGTCTGGATGTGTAGTCTGGAGCCCCCTATAACTGCAGTCTGGATGTGTAGTCTGGAGCCCCCTATAACTGCAGTCTGGATGTGTAGTCTGGAGCCCCCTATAACAGCAGTCTGGAGGTGTAGTCTGGAGCCCCCTATAACAGCAGTCTGGATGTGTAGTCTGTTACCTCCTATAACTGCAGTCTGGATGTGTAGTCTGGAGCCCCATATAACAGCAGTCTGGAGGTGTAGTCTGGAGCCCTCTATAACAGCAGTCTAGATGTGTAGTCTGGAGCCCCCTATAAAAGCAGTCTGGATGTGTAGTCTGGAGCCCCCTATAACAGCAGTCTGGATGTGTAGTCTGGAGCCCTCTATAACAGCAGTCTGGATGTGTAGTCTGGAGCCCCCTATAACTGCAGTCTGGAGGTGTAGTCTGGAGCACCCTATAACTGCAGTCTGGATGTGTAGTCTGGAGCCCCCTATAACTGCAGTCTGGAGGTGTAGTCTGGAGCCCCCTATAACTGCAGTCTGGAGGTGTAGTCTGGAGCCCCCTATAACTGCAGTCTGGATGTGTGGTCTGGAGCCCCCTATAACAGCAGTCTGGATGTGTAGTCTGTTACCCCCTATAACTGCAGTCTGGAGGTGTAGTCTGGAGCCCCCTATAACAGCAGTCTGGATGTGTAGTCTGTTACCCCCTATAACTGCAGTCTGGAGGTGTAGTCTGGAGCCCTCTATAACAGCAGTCTGAATGTGTAGTCTGGAGCCCTCTATAACAGCAGTCTGGATGTGTAGTCTGGAGCCCTCTATAACAGCAGTCTAGATGTGTAGTCTGGAGCCCCCTATAACTGCAGTCTGGATGTGTAGTCTGGAGCCCCCCTATAACAGCAGTCTGGATGTGTAGTCTGGAGCCCCCTATAACTGCAGTCTGGAGGTGTAGTCTGGAGCACCCTATAACTGCAGTCTGGATGTGTAGTCTGGAGCCCCCTATAACTGCAGTCTGGAGGTGTAGTCTGGAGCCCCCTATAACAGCAGTCTGGAGGTGTAGTCTGGAGCCCCCCTAAACAACAGCAGTCTGGATGTGTAGTCTGGAGCCCCCTATAACAGCAGTCTGGAGGTGTAGTCTGGAGCCCCCTATAACAGCAGTCTGGATGTGTAGTCTGGAGCCCCCTATAACAGCAGTCTGGATGTGTAGTCTGGAGCCCCCTATAACAGCAGTCTGGATGTGTAGTCTGGAGCCCCCTATAACTGCAGTCTGGATGTGTAGTCTGTTACCCCCTATAACTGCAGTCTGGATGTGTAGTCTGGAGCCCCCTATAACAGCAGTCTGGATGTGTAGTCTGGGGCCCCCTATAACAGCAGTCTGGATGTGTAGTCTGGAGCCCTCTATAACTGCAGTCTGGATGTGTAGTCTGGAGCCCTCTATAACAGCAGTCTGGATGTGTAGTCTGGGGCCCCCTATAACAGCAGTCTAGATGTGTAGTCTGGAGCCCTCTATAACTGCAGTCTGGATGTGTAGTCTGGAGCCCTCTATAACTGCAGTCTGGATGTGTAGTCTGGAGCCCCCTATAACTGCAGTCTAGATGTGTAGTCTGGAGCCCTCTATAACAGCAGTCTAGATGTGTAGTCTGGGGCCCCCTATAACAGCAGTCTGGATGTGTAGTCTGGAGCCCCCTATAACTGCAGTCTGGATGTGTAGTCTGGGGCCCCCTATAACTGCAGTCTGGATGTGTAGTCTGGAGCCCCCTATAACTGCAGTCTGGATGTGTAGTCTGGAGCCCCCTATAACAGCAGTCTGGAGGTGTAGTCTGGAGCCCCCTATAACAGCAGTCTGGATGTGTAGTCTGTTACCCCCTATAACTGCAGTCTGGATGTGTAGTCTGGAGCCCTCTATAACAGCAGTCTGGATGTGTAGTCTGGAGCCCCCTATAACAGCAGTCTGGATGTGTAGTCTGGAGCCCTCTATAACAGCAGTCTAGATGTGTAGTCTGGAGCCCTCTATAACTGCAGTCTGGATGTGTAGTCTGGAGCCCCCCTATAACAGCAGTCTGGATGTGTAGTCTGGAGCCCCCTATAACTGCAGTCTGGAGGTGTAGTCTGGAGCACCCTATAACTGCAGTCTGGATGTGTAGTCTGGAGCCCCCTATAACTGCAGTCTGGAGGTGTAGTCTGGAGCCCCCTATAACTGCAGTCTGGATGTGTGGTCTGGAGCCCCCTATAACAGCAGTCTGGATGTGTAGTCTGTTACCCCCTATAACTGCAGTCTGGAGGTGTAGTCTGGAGCCCCCTATAACAGCAGTCTGGATGTGTAGTCTGTTACCCCCTATAACTGCAGTCTGGAGGTGTAGTCTGGAGCCCTCTATAACAGCAGTCTGAATGTGTAGTCTGGAGCCCTCTATAACAGCAGTCTGGATGTGTTGTCTGGAGCCCCTTATAACTGCAGTCTGGATGTGTAGTCTGGAGCCCTCTATAACAGCAGTCTGGATGTGTAGTCTGGAGCCCCCCTATAACAGCAGTCTGGATGTGTAGTCTGGAGCCCCCTATAACTGCAGTCTGGAGGTGTAGTCTGGAGCACCCTATAACTGCAGTCTGGATGTGTAGTCTGGAGCCCCCTATAACAGCAGTCTGGATGTGTAGTCTGGAGCCCCCTATAACAGTAGTCTGGATGTGTAGTCTGGAGCCCCCTATAACTGCAGTCTGGAGGTGTAGTCTGGAGCCCCCTATAACAGCAGTCTGGAGGTGTAGTCTGGAGCCCCCTATAACAGCAGTCTGGATGTGTAGTCTGGGGCCCCCTATAACAGCAGTCTGGATGTGTAGTCTGGAGCCCCCTATAACTGCAGTCTGGATGTGTAGTCTGGAGCCCCCTATAACTGCAGTCTGGATGTGTAGTCTGGAGCCCCCTATAACAGCAGTCTGGAGGTGTAGTCTGGAGCCCCCTATAACAGCAGTCTGGATGTGTAGTCTGTTACCTCCTATAACTGCAGTCTGGATGTGTAGTCTGGAGCCCCATATAACAGCAGTCTGGAGGTGTAGTCTGGAGCCCTCTATAACAGCAGTCTAGATGTGTAGTCTGGAGCCCCCTATAAAAGCAGTCTGGATGTGTAGTCTGGAGCCCCCTATAACAGCAGTCTGGATGTGTAGTCTGGAGCCCTCTATAACAGCAGTCTAGATGTGTAGTCTGGAGCCCCCTATAACTGCAGTCTGGATGTGTAGTCTGGAGCCCCCCTATAACAGCAGTCTGGATGTGTAGTCTGGAGCCCCCTATAACTGCAGTCTGGAGGTGTAGTCTGGAGCACCCTATAACTGCAGTCTGGATGTGTAGTCTGGAGCCCCCTATAACTGCAGTCTGGAGGTGTAGTCTGGAGCCCCCTATAACTGCAGTCTGGATGTGTGGTCTGGAGCCCCCTATAACAGCAGTCTGGATATGTAGTCTGTTACCCCCTATAACTGCAGTCTGGAGGTGTAGTCTGGAGCCCCCTATAACAGCAGTCTGGATGTGTAGTCTGTTACCCCCTATAACTGCAGTCTGGAGGTGTAGTCTGGAGCCCTCTATAACAGCAGTCTGAATGTGTAGTCTGGAGCCCTCTATAACAGCAGTCTGGATGTGTAGTCTGGAGCCCTCTATAACAGCAGTCTAGATGTGTAGTCTGGAGCCCCCTATAACTGCAGTCTGGATGTGTAGTCTGGAGCCCCCCTATAACAGCAGTCTGGATGTGTAGTCTGGAGCCCCCTATAACTGCAGTCTGGAGGTGTAGTCTGGAGCACCCTATAACTGCAGTCTGGATGTGTAGTCTGGAGCCCCCTATAACTGCAGTCTGGAGGTGTAGTCTGGAGCCCCCTATAACAGCAGTCTGGAGGTGTAGTCTGGAGCCCCCCTAAACAACAGCAGTCTGGATGTGTAGTCTGGAGCCCCCTATAACAGCAGTCTGGAGGTGTAGTCTGGAGCCCCCTATAACAGCAGTCTGGATGTGTAGTCTGGAGCCCCCTATAACAGCAGTCTGGATGTGTAGTCTGGAGCCCCCTATAACAGCAGTCTGGATGTGTGGTCTGGAGCCCCCTATAACAGCAGTCTGGATGTGTAGTCTGGGGCCCCCTATAACAGCAGTCTGGATGTGTAGTCTGGAGCCCCCTATAACTGCAGTCTGGATGTGTAGTCTGGGGCCCCCTATAACTGCAGTCTGGATGTGTAGTCTGGAGCCCCCTATAACTGCAGTCTGGATGTGTAGTCTGGAGCCCCCTATAACAGCAGTCTGGAGGTGTAGTCTGGAGCCCCCTATAACAGCAGTCTGGATGTGTAGTCTGTTACCTCCTATAACTGCAGTCTGGATGTGTAGTCTGGAGCCCCATATAACAGCAGTCTGGAGGTGTAGTCTGGAGCCCTCTATAACAGCAGTCTAGATGTGTAGTCTGGAGCCCCCTATAAAAGCAGTCTGGATGTGTAGTCTGGAGCCCCCTATAACAGCAGTCTGGATGTGTAGTCTGGAGCCCTCTATAACAGCAGTCTAGATGTGTAGTCTGGAGCCCCCTATAACTGCAGTCTGGATGTGTAGTCTGGAGCCCCCCTATAACAGCAGTCTGGATGTGTAGTCTGGAGCCCCCTATAACTGCAGTCTGGAGGTGTAGTCTGGAGCACCCTATAACTGCAGTCTGGATGTGTAGTCTGGAGCCCCCTATAACTGCAGTCTGGAGGTGTAGTCTGGAGCCCCCTATAACTGCAGTCTGGATGTGTGGTCTGGAGCCCCCTATAACAGCAGTCTGGATGTGTAGTCTGTTACCCCCTATAACTGCAGTCTGGAGGTGTAGTCTGGAGCCCCCTATAACAGCAGTCTGGATGTGTAGTCTGTTACCCCCTATAACTGCAGTCAGGAGGTGTAGTCTGGAGCCCTCTATAACAGCAGTCTGAATGTGTAGTCTGGAGCCCTCTATAACAGCAGTCTGGATGTGTAGTCTGGAGCCCTCTATAACAGCAGTCTAGATGTGTAGTCTGGAGCCCCCTATAACTGCAGTCTGGATGTGTAGTCTGGAGCCCCCCTATAACAGCAGTCTGGATGTGTAGTCTGGAGCCCCCTATAACTGCAGTCTGGAGGTGTAGTCTGGAGCACCCTATAACTGCAGTCTGGATGTGTAGTCTGGAGCCCCCTATAACTGCAGTCTGGAGGTGTAGTCTGGAGCCCCCTATAACAGCAGCCTGGAGGTGTAGTCTGGAGCCCCCCTAAACAACAGCAGTCTGGATGTGTAGTCTGGAGCCCCCTATAACAGCAGTCTGGAGGTGTAGTCTGGAGCCCCCTATAACAGCAGTCTGGATGTGTAGTCTGGAGCCCCCTATAACAGCAGTCTGGATGTGTAGTCTGGAGCCCCCTATAACAGCAGTCTGGATGTGTGGTCTGGAGCCCCCTATAACAGCAGTCTGGATGTGTAGTCTGGAGCCCCCCTAAACAACAGTAGTCTGGATGTGTAGTCTGGAGCCCCCTATAACAGCAGTCTGGATGTGTAGTCTGGAGCCCTCTATAACAGCAGTCTAGATGTGTAGTCTGGGGCCCCCTATAACAGCAGTCTGGAGGTGTAGTCTGGAGCCCCCTATAACTGCAGTCTGGAGGTGTAGTCTGGAGCCCTCTATAACAGCAGTCTAGATGTGTAGTCTGGGGCCCCCTATAACAGCAGTCTGGATGTGTAGTCTGGAGCCCCCTATAACTGCAGTCTGGAGGTGTAGTCTGGAGCCCTCTAGAACTGCAGTCTGGAGGTGTAGTCTGGAGCCCCCCTATAATAGCAGTCTGGATGTGTAGTCTGGAGCCCCCCTATAACAGCAGTATGGATGTGTAGTCTGGAGCCCCCCTATAACAGCAGTCTGGATGTGTAGTCTGGGGCCCCCCTATAACAGCAGTCTGGATGTGTAGTCTGGAGCCCCCCCTACAACAGCAGTATGGATGTGTAGTCTGGAGCCCCCTATAACAGCAGTCTGGATGTGTAGTCTGGAGCCCCCTATAACAGCAGTCTGGATGTGTAGTCTGGAGTCCCCTATAACAGCGTTCTGGATGTGTAGTCTGGAGCCTCCTATAACAGCAGTCTAGATGTGTAGTCTGGAGCCCCCTATAACAGCAGTCTGGATGTGTAGTCTGGAGCCCCTATAACAGCAGTCTGGATGTGTAGTCTGGAGCCCTCTATAACAGCAGTCTGGATGTGTAGTCTGGAGCCCCCCTATAACAGCAGTCTGGATGTGTAGTCTGGAGCCCCTATAACAGCAGTCTGGATGTGTAGTCTGGAGCCCTCTATAACAGCAGTCTGGATGTGTAGTCTGGAGCCCCCCTATAACAGCAGTCTGGATGTGTAGTTTGGAGCCCCCTATAACTGCAGTCTGGATGTGTAGTCTGGAGCCCCCCTATAACAGCAGTCTGGATGTGTAGTCTGGAGCCCCCTATAACTGCAGTCTGGATGTGTAGTCTGGAGACCCCCTATAACAGCAGTCTGGATGTGTAGTCTGGAGCCCCCTATAACTGCAGTCTGGATGTGTAGTCTGGAGCCCCCTATAACAGCAGTCTGGATGTGTAGTCTGGGGCCCCCTATAACAGCAGTCTGGATGTGTAGTCTGGAGCCCTCTATAACAGCAGTCTGGATGTGTAGTCTGGAGCCCTCTATAACAGCAGTCTGGATGTGTAGTCTGGGGCCCCCTATAACTGCAGTCTGGATGTGTAGTCTGGAGCCCCCTATAACAGCAGTCTGGATGTGTAGTCTGGGCCCCCCTATAACAGCAGTCTGGATGTGTAGTCTGGAGCCCTCTATAACTGCAGTCTGGATGTGTAGTCTGGAGCCCTCTATAACAGCAGTCTGGATGTGTAGTCTGGGGCCCCCTATAACAGCAGTCTAGATGTGTAGTCTGGAGCCCTCTATAACTGCAGTCTGGATGTGTAGTCTGGAGCCCTCTATAACTGCAGTCTGGATGTGTAGTCTGGAGCCCCCTATAACTGCAGTCTAGATGTGTAGTCTGGAGCCCTCTATAACAGCAGTCTAGATGTGTAGTCTGGGGCCCCCTATAACAGCAGTCTGGATGTGTAGTCTGGAGCCCCCTATAACTGCAGTCTGGATGTGTAGTCTGGGGCCCCCTATAACTGCAGTCTGGATGTGTAGTCTGGAGCCCCCTATAACTGCAGTCTGGATGTGTAGTCTGGAGCCCCCTATAACAGCAGTCTGGAGGTGTAGTCTGGAGCCCCCTATAACAGCAGTCTGGATGTGTAGTCTGTTACCCCCTATAACTGCAGTCTGGATGTGTAGTCTGGAGCCCCCTATAACAGCAGTCTGGAGGTGTAGTCTGGAGCCCCCTATAACAGCAGTCTGGATGTGTAGTCTGGAGCCCTCTATAACAGCAGTCTAGATGTGTAGTCTGGAGCCCCCTATAACTGCAGTCTGGATGTGTAGTCTGGAGCCCCCCTATAACAGCAGTCTGGATGTGTAGTCTGGAGCCCCCTATAACTGCAGTCTGGAGGTGTAGTCTGGAGCCCCCTATAACTGCAGTCTGGAGGTGTAGTCTGGAGCCCCCTATAACTGCAGTCTGGATGTGTGGTCTGGAGCCCCCTATAACAGCAGTCTGGATGTGTAGTCTGTTACCCCCTATAACTGCAGTCTGGAGGTGTAGTCTGGAGCCCCCTATAACAGCAGTCTGGATGTGTAGTCTGTTACCCCCTATAACTGCAGTCTGGATGTGTAGTCTGGAGCCCTCTATAACAGCAGTCTGAATGTGTAGTCTGGAGCCCTCTATAACAGCAGTCTGGATGTGTAGTCTGGAGCCCTCTATAACAGCAGTCTAGATGTGTATTCTGGAGCCCCCTATAACTGCAGTCTGGATGTGTAGTCTGGAGCCCCCCTATAACAGCAGTCTGGATGTGTAGTCTGGAGCCCCCCATAACTGCAGTCTGGAGGTGTAGTCTGGAGCACCCTATAACTGCAGTCTGGATGTGTAGTCTGGAGCCCCCTATAACTGCAGTCTGGAGGTGTAGTCTGGAGCCCCCTATAACAGCAGTCTGGAGGTGTAGTCTGGAGCCCCCTATAACAGCAGTCTGGAGGTGTAGTCTGGAGCCCCCTATAACAGCAGTCTGGATGTGTAGTCTGGAGCCCCCTATAACTGCAGTCTGGAGGTGTAGTCTGGAGCCCCCTATAACAGCAGTCTGGAGGTGTAGTCTGGAGCCCCCTATAGCAGCAGTCTGGATGTGTAGTCTGGAGCCCCCTATAACAGCAGTCTGGATGTGTAGTCTGGAGCCCCTTATAACAGCAGTCTGGATGTGTGGTCTGGAGCCCCCCTAAACAACAGCAGTCTGGATGTGTAGTCTGGAGCCCCCTATAACAGCAGTCTGGAGGTGTAGTCTGGAGCCCCCTATAACAGCAGTCTGGATGTGTAGTCTGGAGCCCCCTATAACAGCAGTCTGGATGTGTAGTCTGGAGCCCCCTATAACAGCAGTCTGGATGTGTGGTCTGGAGCCCCCTATAACAGCAGTCTGGATGTGTAGTCTGGAGCCCCCCTAAACAACAGCAGTCTGGATGTGTAGTCTGGAGCCCCCTATAACAGCAGTCTGGATGTGTAGTCTGGAGCCCTCTATAACAGCAGTCTAGATGTGTAGTCTGGGGCCCCCTATAACAGCAGTCTGGAGGTGTAGTCTGGAGCCCCCTATAACTGCAGTCTGGAGGTGTAGTCTGGAGCCCTCTATAACAGCAGTCTAGATGTGTAGTCTGGGGCCCCCTATAACAGCAGTCTGGATGTGTAGTCTGGAGCCCCCTATAACTGCAGTCTGGAGGTGTAGTCTGGAGCCCTCTATAACTGCAGTCTGGAGGTGTAGTCTGGAGCCCCCCTATAACAGCAGTCTGGATGTGTAGTCTGGAGCCCTCTATAACAGCAGTATGGATGTGTAGTCTGGAGCCCCCCTATAACAGCAGTCTGGATGTGTAGTCTGGGGCCCCCCTATAACAGCAGTCTGGATGTGTAGTCTGGAGCCCCCCCTACAACAGCAGTATGGATGTGTAGTCTGGGTCCCCCCTATAACAGCAGTCTAGATGTGTAGTCTGGGGCCCCCTATAACAGCAGTCTGGAGGTGTAGTCTGGGGCCCCCTATAACAGCAGTCTGGATGTGTAGTCTGGAGCCCCCCTATAACAGCAGTCTGGATGTGTAGTCTGGGGCCCCCTATAACAGCAGTCTGGATGTGTAGTCTGGAGCCCCCTATAACTGCAGTCTGGAGGTGTAGTCTGGAGCCCTCTATAACTGCAGTCTGGATGTGTAGTCTGGGGCCCCCTATAACAGCAGTCTGGATGTGTAGTCTGGAGCCCTCTATAACAGCAGTATGGATGTGTGGTCTGGAACCCCCCTATAACAGCAGTCTGGATGTGTAGTCTGGGGCCCCCCTATAACAGCAGTCTGGATGTGTAGTCTGGAGCCCCCCTATAACAGCAGTCTGGATGTGTAGTCTGGAGCCCCCCTATAACTGCAGTCTGGAGGTGTAGTCTGGAGACCCCCTATAACAGCAGTCTGGATGTGTAGTCTGGAGCCCCCTATAACAGCAGTCTGGATGTGTAGTCTGGGGCCCCCTATAACTACATCCGGATGTGTAGTCTGGAGCCCCCTATAACTGCAGTCTGGATGTGTAGTCTGGAGCCCCCCTATAACAGCAGTCTGGATGTGTAGTCTGGAGCCCTCTATAACAGCAGTCTAGATGTGTAGTCTGGGGCCCCCTATAACTGCAGTCTGGATGTGTAGTCTGGAGCCCCCTATAACAGCAGTCTAGATGTGTAGTCTGGAGCCCCCTATAACTGCAGTCTAGATGTGTAGTCTGGAGCCCCCTATAACTGCAGTCTGGATGTGTAGTCTGGAGCCCTCTATAACAGCAGTATGGATGTGTGGTCTGGAACCCCCCTATAACAGCAGTCTGGATGTGTAGTCTGGGGCCCCCCTATAACAGCAGTCTGGATGTGTAGTCTGGAGCCCCCCTATAACAGCAGTCTGGATGTGTAGTCTGGAGCCCCCCTATAACTGCAGTCTGGAGGTGTAGTCTGGAGACCCCCTATAACAGCAGTCTGGATGTGTAGTCTGGAGCCCCCTATAACAGCAGTCTGGATGTGTAGTCTGGGGCCCCCTATAACTACATCCGGATGTGTAGTCTGGAGCCCCCTATAACTGCAGTCTGGATGTGTAGTCTGGAGCCCCCCTATAACAGCAGTCTGGATGTGTAGTCTGGAGCCCTCTATAACAGCAGTCTAGATGTGTAGTCTGGGGCCCCCTATAACTGCAGTCTGGATGTGTAGTCTGGAGCCCCCTATAACAGCAGTCTAGATGTGTAGTCTGGAGCCCCTCATAACTGCAGTCTAGATGTGTAGTCTGGAGCCCCCTATAACTGCAGTCTGGATGTGTAGTTTGGAGCCCCCTATAACAGCAGTCTGGATGTGTAGTTTGGACAGAGTCCCAACCGTCCCGGATTCAGCGGCACTGTCCCGATTTGAGGGCTTGGTCCCGCTGTCCTGGCACATCAGGGCTTTGTTCCGGATTCCTCTCACCTCTCTTTGCCGGCTACGTATCTCTTCCTTTTCGGGGGCTGAGGTCAGCATCTCACTGAACAACCTTACACTAAATAAGGAATACTCCTCTTCTCTGATCTCCCCAAGACTCAAATGTAGAACCTCCATGTTCACAGGTAGCAGCTCTAGGAATAATCCACAGCCCACAGTGAGGGAGAGAAGGGAATTTGGTAATCGTGAGCTGTAGTGCAGGCTGTGAGCCCAGAAGCAGATTATGCAGGTATATAGAGAGACATCTGTTTATAGCTGTCACAATGACTATGGGATTGTGGGGAACCTGGGCTCCTAAGCTGTCTCTCAAGGTATGGGGCCCTGTGCTATCCCTAATCTCGGGCATACTCCTGATGGTGGGGAGGCCTGAGTCTCCTTCCTCACCCTGCTCCTGACTAGTCCTGATCTAGTTCCCCTACCCCCCAGGGAGGGACAGGAGAGGAGTGTGTAGAAACCCACAGATAAAGACAGACAAGAGAAAACCAAAACTCTGTCAGACAGCACGCAGACACAGGATAAGACCATAAGAGGTTCAGGAGGAAAACAAGAGCAGGAATGAAGATCAAAACAACAGAGGTAAACTCCACAACTGCACAAAGCAATGAGCACAACTAAACACAACTTTCACCACATCTCACAGACCAACACAGAGTAAACTATAGCTAGCATGTGTAGAAGGGTTCCACCAGCATAAATAGAAAATAGGAAAAGTCTCCCCACAACATGTGATTAAAAGAGCAAGCAGAGATTAACTCTTGCTAGCCTGTCTATGAATCAACACAAAGCAGGTCGATGCCTGAGTCTGCTTGTCTTGATCCCAGAAACAATCGGGTGGAGTGTCAGAATCTGCAATCTGAGTAGAGCCCGAAGCCACCATGACAGTCAGTGCAAAACTCCATGTGACATTAGCAGTGTATTTCAATGTCCCTGTATTCTAGAGGTGAAGAAAAAGTGTTCCAGTAAAACCAAAGCCAAAAATATTGAGAAACAATTACAAAAATGTAATTTCTTTTTTTTTTCTCAACCCCAGGACTCAAACTAACAACCTTCAACTTTGAGGATCTAAAACCTAGAGCCAAAGGATCTACTGATGTCACGGGGAGGATTTTGTATACTTGAAGCTGCAGTGCAGGCTCTGGCTCCACAGGCAGATTATACTGATACATAGAGATACATGGTACATAGTGTATTTCTATGTCCCTGTATTCTAGAGGGAGAATAAAACAAAGATTTTTTTTGTTCCTATATAATATCTAAAAAAAAATAAACAATTACGATAGATGTCAGTTTTAATGCATTTTAAAAAAAAAATACAAAAAAATAAATAAAATAATAATACAAATCAACAAATAACATAAAAATATAAAGAATACCGTGATCAAATTATTTTTTTTTTCTCTATTAAACCCATAAAAAATGTAATATAAATGTAACGCTGAGGCGGAGTTCACATGTAGTGTAAATGCTGCTTTTTTTCTGCTATTTTTTTTGCACCATTTTCTGCAGAGTTCAACTGTCTAAACAAAGCGGATGTGATTTCATGAAGACAGGCGCCTGCTGTGCGTCTACAGGTGCTTCTGAACTGTACAGTTTTGGTGCTATTTTTCTTTTCTCCATAAGTTTCTATGTGGAGCCTAAAAAAAGGGTGTGGAAAAACCTGCAGTTACTTTTTTAAGTGCAGAATCCAAGCTTATCTGTCCTATAAAAGCACCTGGAAGTGGGTGTTAAGTGCATAGTATGCATAGTAGGAGCAAGAGTAAGTATATTCACAAAGGGGGACACTAGCCCAGCAGTGAAGTGCATATATATAATAGCCAGAAACGCGCGTCAGGGTCCTTGAGGTGCATCCTCGAAACACGCGTCGGGGTCCTTGAGGTGCATCCCCTTATAGATCAGGAGGTATTATGGGTGAGTGTCTTTTTACATGGAGCTGAGTATATAGGATGGTATCATGCACGCGCACTTTACTATGGGTGAGACTCCCTAGCCCTGTAGTTGATGACTTCAATTGCTACTATATATATGCACTTTACTGCTGAGCTAGTGTCCCCGTTTGTGAAATATATTTACTTACTGCTACTATGCATAGGCACTTTACACTTACCTCCCATTTATTTTATTTGTATTTGGGCACTCCTCTCTTTTGTTAATCCTCACCAGCACTATATATTTTATTCTATATGTTGTGGTGTTACTACGTTTATGGTCATGCTTTCACCATTGTACTTCTATGACTGTTTTTGATCTATAGGTTAACACGTGACCACGGCCTTACAGACACAAAAAAGCACAATGTCATATAGAGAAGCTACATAAAGGTAAGAAATTCCTGGCTGCTACGACTATTAATACAAAATAAATCCTGAGGTCCCAACTAGAGATGAGCAGGACGCACAAGATGACATTGCACCCGCCCTGGATAATCAAAAGCCATCATGGACACCGGAGAATGACTCTGGAAAGTAAGAGATTCATAATCTTCTACCAGCCGCTGAAGATGCCGGAAGGTAAGAGATTCATAGCCTCTCGTCCAGCCACCAGGGACACCGGAAGGTAAGAGATTCAAGATCTCCTGTACACCGAAAGGTAAAGAGATTTGTAGCCTCATGTCCAGTCGAGAGGGACACCAGAAGGTAAGAGATTCACAACCTCCCGTCTAGCCACCAGGGACGCAGGAAGGTAAGAGGTTCATGACCTAGCGTTCAGCCACCAGGGACACCGGAAGGTAAGAGATTCACAGCCTCCTGTCCGGCCACCAGAGACTCCGGAAGGTAAGAGATTTGCAACCTCCCGTCCAGCCACCAGGGACGCCGGAAGGTAAGAGATTCACGACCTCCCGTCCAGCCACCAGGGACACCGGAAGGTAAAAGATTCATGACCTCGTGTCTAGCTGTCGAGTACACCGAAAAGTAAGAGATTCACGACCTCCTGTCCAGCCACCGGTTGCATCGAAAGGTAAGAGATTTGTAGCCTCATGTCCAGCCGAGAGGGACACCGGAACGTAAGAGATTCACGACCTCCTGTCCAGCCACCGGGGACGCTGGTGGGTAAGAGATTTGCAACCTCCTGTCCAGCCACCAGGGACGCCGAAAGGTAAGAGATTTGTAGCCTCATGTCCAGCCGCTGGGTTCACCGAAAAGTAAGAGATTCACGACCTACTGTCAAGCTACCGGGTACACCGAAGGGTAAGAGATTTGTAGCCTCATGTCCAACCGAGAGGGACACCAGAAGGTAAGAGATTCACAACCTCCCGTCCAGCCACCAGGGACGCCGGAAGGTAAGAGATTCACGACCTCCCATCCAGCCACCAGGGACACTGGAAGGTAAGAGATTTGCAGCCTCCTGTCCAGCCACCAGGGACGCCGGAAGGTAAGAGATTTGCAACCTCCCGTCCAGCCACCAGGGACACCGGAAGGTAAGAGATTTGCAACCTCCCGTCCAGCCACCATGGACGCCGGAAGGTAAAAGATTCACAACCTCCTGTCCAGCCGTCAGGTACACCGAAAAGTAAGAGATTCACGACCTCCTATCCAGCCACCGGTTGCACCGAAAGGTAAGAGATTTGTAGCCTCATGTTCAGCCGAGAGGGACGCCGGAAGGTAAGAGATTCACGACCTCCTGTCCAGCCACCAGGGATGCTGGTGAGTAAGAGATTCGCAGCCTACTGTTCAGCCACCGGATACACAGAAAGGTAAGAGATTTGTAGCCTCATGTCCAGCTGAGAGGGACGCCGGAAGGTAAAAGAGTTGTAGCCTCCTGTTTAGCTGCCACGGACCCTGGAAGGTAAGAGATTTGTGGCCTCCCGTCCAGCCACCAGATATCCAGAAGAAAAGAGACTTGGGGCCTCCCGTCGAACTGCCAGGGATGTCGGAGAGTAAGAGATTTGCGGCCTCTCGTCCAGCTACTGGGGACGCCGGAAGGTAAGAGACTTCATGTCCAGTGACTGGTACAACTGATCTGGACTAGTCCCAACCGTCCAAGATACAGCGGACAGTTCTGGATTTGGGTCTACGCCCTGTAGTTTTGGGCGTCTGCTGAATGTGCTTCACTGCCAAATGGGTGTGGCTAAGTAAGGTGTCAAAATTTGCCATGGTGCGCTGTGCGTGGCACATAGCCTGTCTCTCTTTCTGTCCATCAAAGGGCGGGAGGTATGGGTATGGTACCACAAAAAAAATGCCACGAACAAAAAGTGGAAAACTGTCCGGAGCCTCCATCCTGTAATCTGCAGGTGCGCTTTAGGGCCAAGGTTTACTTTATTCTTCATATTCAGCCCCAAAAATGCTTTAATGCACAGAAAAAAAAAGTTTCTCACCTCCGAAAATAAGTGTTGAGAAGTGATTACTCTGCATACAGCTCTGCAGGAACCGAGCGCAGACAATGAGAGGAGATGAGCAAGCAAAACGCGGAACCTGTCAAGAGCCATATAGCGAGCTGTGAAATCCTATTATCAATATGGATCTGGCAGCTCAGCTGCTAAACACACAACAGGGTTCATTAAATATGGAGCACGACGTCGCCAGAAAGTGCTCACGAGACCTCAAGTGCCACTTACAGTCTTAATTATATATTTGTTGAATATACATTAATTATGTATAACTTTACACAACTTATTGAAGAGTAAACCTCCTGCGAGCACTAATGATAGCCGCGCTCCTATGCTATTATTCCAGCCGGCGCAGTGCGCTCTCACAATGTTTACTTTTCTAATTAACTTGTAAACTATTGTTTTTATATCTTTGAAGACGTGAGTGTTATGAGAACGAAATCTAAGCACCGCCCCTGCTTAAGCCATGCTTAATCTATGTTCTCTACTAAGTCAGCGCCCTTGCTTAAGAGCCATGCTTAATCTATGCCATGTACTAAGGCACCGCCCCTGCTTAAGAGCCATGCTTAATCTATGCCCTCTACTAAGATACCACCCCTGCTCAAGAATCATGCTTAATCTATGCCCTCTACTAAGATACCACCCCTGCTCAAGAGTCATGCTTAATCTATGCCCTGTAATAAGGCATCACCCCTGCTTAAGAGTCATGCTTAATCTAAGCCCTGTACAAAGGCACCACCTCTGCTCAAGAGCCATGCTTAATCTATGCCCTGTACTAAGGCACCACCTCTGCTTAAGAGTCATGCTTAATCTATGCCCTCTATTAAGGTTCCACCCCTGCTCAAGAGTCATGCTTAATCTATGCCCTCTATTAAGGTTCCACCCCTGCTCAAGAGTCAGCCTTAATCTATGTCCGGTACAAAGGCACCACCCCTGCTTAAGAGGCATGCTTAATCTATGCCCTGTACTAAGGCACCACCCCTGCTTAAGAGCCATGCTTAATCTATGCCCTGTACTAAGGCACCACCCCTGCTTAAGAGGCATGCTTAATCTATGCCCTCTATTAAGGTTCCACCTCTGCTCAAGAGTCATGCTTAATCTATGCCCTGTACTAAGGCACCACCCCTGCTTAAGAGGCATGCTTAATCTATGCCCTCTATTAAGGTTCCACCCCTGCTCAAGAGTCATGCTTAATATATGCCCTGTACTAAAGCACCACCCCTGCTTAACAGCCATGCTTAATCTATGCCCTGTACTAAGGCACCACCCTTGCTTAAGAGCCATGATTAATCTATACCCTCTAATAAGGCACCTCCCCTGCTTAAGACCCATGATTAATCTATGCTCTGTACAAAGGCACCACCAATGCTTAAGAGTCATGCTTAATCTATGCCCTCTACTAAGGCACCACCCCTACTAAAGAGTCATGCTTAATCTATGCCCTCTACAAAGGCACAGCCCCTGCTTAAGAGCAATGCTTAATCTATGCCCTCTACTATGGTACCACCTCTGCTTAAGAGCCATGCTTAATCTATGCCCTCTACTATGGTACCACCTCTGCTTAAGAGCCATGCTTAATCTATGCCCTCTACTATGGTACCACCTCTGCTTAAGAGCCATGCTTAATCTATGCCCTCTACTATGGTACCACCTCTGCTTAAGAGCCATGCTTAATCTATGCCCTCTACTATGGTACCACCTCTGCTTAAGAACCATGCTTAATCTATGCCCTCTACAAAGGCATCACCTCTGTTTCAGAGCAATGCTTAATCTATGCCCCCTACTAAGGCACCACCTCTGCATGATAGTGCCCGCTCATCACTAGTTATGAGTACCAAGCACCCGAGCATGGTAGTGCTCGCTCATCACTAGTTACCAGTACTGAGCACCTGAGCATGGTAGTGCCCGCTCATCACTAGTTACCAGTACTGAGCACCCGAGCATGGTAGTGCCCGCTCATCACTAGTTACCAGTACTGAGCACCTGAGCATGGTAGTGCCCGCTCATCACTAGTTACCAGTACTGAGAACCCGAGCATGGTAGTGCCCGCTCATCACTAGTTACCAGTACTGAGCACCCGTGCATGGTAGTGCCCGCTCATCACTAGTTACCAGTACTGAGCACCTGAGCATGGTAGTGCTCGTTCATAACTAGTTACCAGTACTGAGCACCTGAGCATGGTAGTGCCCGCTCATCACTAGTTACCAGTACCGAGCACCCGAGCATGGTAGTGCCCGCTCATCACTAGTTACCAGTACTGAGCACCCGTGCATGGTAGTCCCCACTCATCACTAGTTACCAGTACTGAGCACCTGAGCATGGTAGTGCCCGCTCATCACTAGTTACCAGTACTGAGCACCCGAGCATGGTAGTGCCTGCTCATCACTAGTTACCAGTACTGAGCACCTGAGCATGGTAGTGCTCACTCATCACTAGTTACCAGTACTGAGCACCTGAGCATGGTAGTGCCCGCTCATCACTAGTTACCAGTACTGAGCACCTGAGCATGGTAGTGCCCGCTCATCACTAGTTACCAGTACTGAGCACCTGAGCATGGTAGTGCCCGCTCATTAGTAATGATGATCAGTGTATAACACTATAGTATATAATTCTGAAAACGTTTTGGGAGGGACACAGTGGGTGCAGCAGGGCTGAGAAATTTAGGTTAATCGTGAGGTATAAGTGGAGCCATTACAAAGTCATCCTTCGCTTTTCATCTCTTTTTTTTTTGGTGAGGTCCTGAAGGGACATGGTCATTTCTCATTCGGGAAGTGCTATTTAAGCTGACAGTTGTAAGTCGTCTTTGTGGGGCGGCCTGCAGCTCCGGGGCCATCCGCTCGTACGGCTAGTGTGACATTCGCAGTTATAATTGGATCTGCCGTGTTGGGCTGGAGAACAATGAGAGGAACTCCATCTGTAGCGTTTGATAACATTGCTGGCGCCGGCGCTGTCACACAGGTACAGCACGTTCTGCTCCTTTCAGAGCCTCACATTGAGAAGATAGAGGGCGAGCTCAAGAGAAACACACCGCCATATAGAGGAATACGAGCGCCGCCGCGAAGGTCACGGAGGTCAAACCGGCCAACGCATCTACAGGGAAGAAAGGCGTCCTGCGGGCGGCTGATAATGTAGGGGCCTGTATCCTCCTATACTCTATCACTGGGCTGGAAATTAACCATGAAATGGCCAGAACTACGCCACGAGAACTTGGAGATGCAGCATGACCTTCATATACACTATATATATATATATATATATATATATATATATATATATATATATATATATATATATATATATATATACACACAGTATATATATACTGTATACTCCATCAGATTAGTGACATTTTGTCTTTCATCTTTCCTCCTGCCATACCCATGTAAACATAATCAATTCTGGAGAGGATATAAAATTAAGCAGCTTTCTAAATAATCTTCATTCTCAGTTTTCTACCATCTTCCCAGCGTAGAGCGTCTGCAGCTCCTTTATCTCGCCGAGCTTTCCACAAGAATGGTGTTGTCAAATCTGTCAGAGTTCCTGGTTCTCCCTCTGCTCTCCACCTCCCTTTTTTCAGTGTTAGAGATAGCAGCAGGGAGGAGCGATGTGTGGAGGGAGGGGAAATCAGCCACAGTCTCAGAGCAGGCAGAGGAAACAGGCTGCAAATGAAGAGGAGGGCAATGGAGAGGAGTTGGGTCCAGGATAGAAGCTGTGCTGATTAATATATGAGCTAATGAATACAGAAATATCCTCATACATAGAGCTCACATCCAGCCTATATTACTGGGACAGACACACGGAGCTCACATCCAGCCTATATTACTGGAGAGACACACATAGCTGACATCCAGCCTATATTCCAGGGAGAGACACACAGACCTCACATCCAGCCTATATTACTACTACCATGCTCGGGTGCTCAGTACTTGTAACTAGTGATGAGCGGGCACTACCATGCTCGGGTGCTCAGTACTCATAACTAGTGATGAGCGGGCACTACCATGCTCGGGTGCTCAGTACTTGTAACTAGTGATGAGCGGGCACTACCATGCTCGGGTGCTCAGTACTGGTAACTAGTGATGAGCGGGCACTACCATGCTCGGGTGCTCAGTACTGGTAACTAGTGATGAGTGGGCACTACCATGCTCGGGTGCTCAGTACTGGTAACTAGTGATGAGTGAACACTACCATGCTCGGGTGCTCAGTACTGGTAACTAGTGATGAGTGAACACTACCATGCTCGGGTGCTCAGTACTTATTGTGGAGACACGGGGCTCAGTGGGTGCTCTCGTCCGCTAAAACCGGCCGCCTTTAGAAAGACAGTGTGGCTCAGGGCTCATCCCAACTGAACGCCGGTCTCCTTAACCGTGGGCGGAACACTACTCAGACAACACAGGGTGAGGGAACCACAATAATTAGACTTTATTGGATCCCCAAAATATTAACGGCACATAACACATAACCAGCAAAACACACAAATGTAACAGGCAACAGAGTCTCACCCTTCCGCTGGTTCACCGGGGATTTAGAATGTTCATGCCTCAGAGGTTCCAGGGCTAATTACTCCAATCCAGCAGCCCCCTGCTTTTGGCCGGCACCCACCGAGACTGGAATAACGCCAGATTTAGGAAGCTGGCTGAGGTCTGCAAAGTTTGTACCAGGTGACCGAACTGTCCCAACCTGGGTTTCCTCCTTAAGTAGTCTCTGGTTTGAAGTCTTGTATCCAAGTGTTCCTCTAGTCGGAGCCAAAGTCCCTAGACTGAGTCCACAAGATATCTTGGTTATGATCCTCTAGTCAGCTCCTAAGAGCTTAGACTGGGTCCATCAGCATCCATCAACAACAACCTGGTGACTTAAAGAAATCCCTTTTATAGCCACAGCCTTCCACTTGGATACACTGCGTCCTCATCGGATTGGTTGGACAAGATTGCTTCTCCCATTGGATGAATTTCAAGCTGCATGGATAATGTTCATTTAAATGATGTGGGTAGAAAGACTGAAGATATCTACATGGAGCCTGCAAGTCTCCGACTAGACAATGGCTACTAAGGTAATCACATTAGCAATACACAACTACATTACAATGATTACTCGAAGGGTCTGGAGAAACAATAGATAAGCAAACATGAGGCAATACACAATAGAACAATACGTCTGGCTAAATGTTAAGAAACTTTAACCCATGAGAATCCATGTCGTCACACTTATAACTAGTGATGACCGGGCACTACCAGGCTCGGGTGCTAAGTAGTGGTAACTAGTGATGAGCGAGCACTACCAGGCTCGGGTGCTCAGTACTCGTAACTAGTGATGAGCGAGCACTACCATGCTCGGGTGCTCAGTACTGGTAACTAGTGATGAGCGAGCACTACCATGCTTGGGGGCTCAGAACTCGTAACTAGTGATGAGCGGGCACTACCATGCTCGGGTGCTCTCTACTCGTAACTAGTGATGAGCGGGCACTCCCATGCTCGGGTGCTCTGTACCCGTAACTAGTTATGAGCGGGCACTACCATGCTCGGGTGTTCTGTACTGGTAACTAGTGATGAGTGGGCCCTACCATGCTCGGGTGTTCTGAACTGGTAACTAGTGATGAGCGGGCACTACCATGCTCGGGTGCTCAGTACTGGTAACTAGTGATGAGCAGGCACTACCATGCTCGGGTGCTCGATGTGACGACATGGACTCTCATGGGTTAAAGTTTCTTAACATTCAGCCAGACAGGATGATAGATTGTTTATAGATGGGGGATAAGTCCCTCATTGTTTCTACAAGACTCTTGTTGACTCATGTAATTGTGTTGGCCACTGAAAGCCAGACGTATTGTTTCTCCAGACTTTTCCAGTAATCATTGTATTGTAGTTGTGTATTGCTAATGTGATTACCTTAGTAGCCATTGTCTAGTCGGTGACTCCCAGACTACAGGTATACCCTCAGTCTTTCTGTAGACATCATTTGGATGAACATTGTCTATGCAGCTTGAGATTCATCCAATGGGAGAGGCGCTCTTGTCCAACCAATCGATGAGGACGCAGTGTATCTAAGTGTAAGGCTGTGGCTATAAAAGGGACTTCTTTAAGCCCCCAGGTGGTTGATGGATGCTGATGGATCCAGTCTAAGCTCTTAGGAGCTGAGTAGAGGATCAGGATACCTTATGGCTTCAATCAAGGGACTCCGGTTCCGGTTGGAGACCATATCCACAGTCTAGGGATTTCGACCCCGGCTACCAGGATTGTATCATCATACCAGGACTACCTAAAGAGGACACGCAGGTTGGGACTTTGCAGACCTCAGACAGCTTCCTAAATCTGGCGTTATTCCAGTCACGGTGGGTGCCCGCCGAAAGCGGGGTGCTGCTGGATTGGAGTAAGTAGCCCTGGAACCTGTGAGTCATGGACATTCTAAATCCCTGGTGAGCCAGCGGAAGGGTGAGACTCTGTTGCCTGTTACATTTGTGTGTTTTGCTGGTTATGTGTTATGTGCCGTTAGTTGTTTGGGGATCCAATAAAGTCTAATTATTGTGGTTCCCTCACCCTGTGTTGTCTGAGTAGTGTTACGCACACGGTTAAGGAGGCCGGCGTTCAGTTGGGATGAGCCCTGAGCCACGCTGTCTTTCTAAAAGCGGCGGGTTTTAGTGGACGAGAGCACCCACTGAGCCCCGTGTCTCCACACTCGGTACTGGTAACTAGTGATGAGCGGGCACTACCATGCTCGGCTGCTCTGTACTGGTAACTAGTGATGAGCAGGCACTACCATGCTTGGGTGCTCAGTACTGGTAACTAGTGATGAGCGGGCCCTACCATGCTCGGGTGTTCTGTACTAGTAACTAGTGATGAGCGGGCACTACCATGCTCGGGAGCTCTGTACTGGTAACTGGTGATGAGTGAGCACTACCATGCTCGGGTGCTCAGTACTGGTAACTAGTGATGAGCGGGCACTACCATGCTCGGGTGCTCTGTACTGGTAACTAGTGATGAGCGGGCACTACCATGCTCGGGTGCTCAGTACTGGTAACTGGTGATGAGTGAGCACTACCATGCTCGGGAGCTCTGTACTGGTAACTAGTGATGAGCAGGCACTACCATGCTCAGGTGCTCAGTACTGGTAACTAGTGATGAGAGGGCACTACCATGCTCAG
Source organism: Anomaloglossus baeobatrachus (assembly GCF_048569485.1). Lineage (NCBI taxonomy): Eukaryota > Metazoa > Chordata > Amphibia > Anura > Aromobatidae > Anomaloglossus > Anomaloglossus baeobatrachus. The sequence continues at coordinate 36,471,171 of NC_134353.1, forward strand.
GTGCTCAGTACTGGTAACTAGTGATGAGCGGGCACTACCATGCTCAGGTTCTCAGTACTGGTAACTAGTGATGAGTGGGCACTACCATGCTCGGGTGCTCAGTACTGGTAACTAGTGATGAGCAGGCACTACCATGCTCAGGTGCTCAGTACTGGTAACTAGTGATGAGCAGGCACTACCATGCTCGGGTGCTCAGTACTGGTAACTAGTGATGAGCGGGCACTACCATGCTCAGATGCTCAGTACTGGTAACTAGTGATGAGCGGGCACTACCATGCTCGGGTGCTCAGTACTGGTAACTAGTGATGAGCAGGCACTACCATGCTTGGGTGCTCAGTACTGGTAACTAGTGATGAGCGGGCACTACCATGCTCAGATGCTCAGTACTGGTAACTAGTGATGAGCGGGCACTACCATGCTCGGGTGCTCAGTACTGGTAACTAGTGATGAGCAGGCACTACCATGCTTGGGTGCTCAGTACTGGTAACTAGTGATGAGCAGGCACTACCATGCTTGGGTGCTCAGTACTGGTAACTAGTGATGAGCGGGCACTACCATGCTCAGGTGCTCAGTACTGGTAACTAGTGATGAGCGGGCACTACCATGCTCGGGTGGTCAGTACTGGTAACTAGTGATGAGCGGGCACTACCATGCTCAGGTGCTCAGTACTGGTAACTAGTGATGAGCGGGCACTACCATGCTCGGGTGGTCAGTACTGGTAACTAGTGATGAGCGGGCACTACCATGCTCGGGTACTCAGTACTGGTAACTAGTGATGAGCGGGCACTACCATGCTCGGGTGCTCAGTACTGGTAACTAGTGATGAGCGGGCACTACCATGCTCGGGTGGTCAGTACTGGTAACTAGTGATGAGCGAGCACTACCATGCTCAGGTGCTCAGTACTGGTAACTAGTGATGAGCGGGCACTACCATGCTCAGGTGCTCAGTACTGGTAACTAGTGATGAGCGGGCACTACCATGCTCGGGTGGTCAGTACTGGTAACTAGTGATGAGCGGGCACTACCATGCTCGGGTGCTCAGTACTGGTAACTAGTGATGAGCGGGCACTACCATGCTCGGGAGCTCAGTACTGGTAACTAGTGATGAGCGGGCACTACCATGCTCGGGTGCTCAGTACTGGTAGCTAGTGATGAGCGGGCACTACCATGCTCGGGTACTCAGTACTGGTAACTAGTGATGAGTGGGCACTACCATGCTCAGGTGCTCAGTACTGGTAACTAGTGATGAGCGAGCACTACCATGCTCAGGTGCTCAGTACTGGTAACTAGTGATGAGCGGGCACTACCATGCTCAGGTGCTCAGTACTGGTAACTAGTGATGAGCGGGCACTACCATGCTCAGGTGCTCAGTACTGGTAACTAGTGATGAGCGGGCACTACCATGCTCGGCCGCTCAGTACTGGTAACTAGTGATGAGCGGGAGATTTCCCTTTCGGGTGTATAGAGTGAATGACTTGTATATAGAGGCCGGCTCCTTACTCTCCGCTCAATACTCCAGTGTCAGGCGCTCTGTGCAGATGAGGCTCGGGTGCCTTCTCTCCGGCGGAGGCTCAGCGCGCGCCGTGTGATCTATATTATGCATCGCAGTCGCTCAGCTCCACAAAGAGAGCGGATCAATGCGGCACCGTCATCCGCGCACAACCAGCTCTTCCCCACAAGTGATATTTCTTGATAAATACGGAACACTTTTCGCTTCCATTACAGCCACCAGGAGACTGCGGGAAATAGGCTCTGTCTTCCCAAGATTGACAAGATAATGGGGGGAGCATCAGCCCGTAATTCTCCGATCCCCAATGCACCGCCCGCACTCCGGGGCGATGATGATATGATTGACGGTGTTACAGCGGGACGGTGCATCATCATTGACTGCTGCAAAAACACCGCCGAAACGTTACAGTCAGGGGATTACTACCAGGTAATGGGGGAAATATATGTACGCAGCTCACAGCACCGGAACGCACCGCAACACAAACACACAGGATGCCGTACGTCTCAATACAATCCCGATTTCTGCCTCTCTCCTGTACTGTAGATTCAGCCTAATACAAAACTGCCATTACCAGCGGGGTCATCCCCCACACAGTGATGTCACAGTACAGGGATAATGCACACAGTGATGTCACAGTACAGGGGTAATACACACAGTGATGTCACAGTACAGGGATAATGCACACAGTGATGTCACAGTACAGGGATAATGCACACAGTGATGTCACAGTACAGGGGTAATACACACAGTGATGTCACAGTACAGGGATAATGCACACAGTGATGTCACAGTACAGGGGTAATACACACAGTGATGTCACAGTACAGGGGTAATACACACAGGGATGTCACAGTACAGGGGTAATACACACAGTGATGTCACAGTACAGGGATAATACACACAGTGATGTCACAGTACAGGGATAATGCACACAGCGATGTCACAGTACAGGGATAATGCACACAGTGATGTCACAGTACAGGGGTAATACACACAGTGATGTCACAGTACAGGGATAATGCACACAGTGATGTCACAGTACAGGGGTAATACACACAGCGATGTCACAGTACAGGGATAATACACACAGTGATGTCACAGTACAGGGATAATACACACAGTGATGTCACAGTACAGGGGTAATACACACAGTGATGTCACAGTACAGGGATAATACACACAGTGATGTCACAGTACAGGGGTAATACACACAGTGATGTCACAGTACAGGGATAATGCACACAGTGATGTCACAGTACAGGGGTAATACACACAGTGATGTCACAGTACAGGGGTAATACACACAGGGATGTCACAGTACAGGGGTAATACACACAGTGATGTCACAGTACAGGGATAATACACACAGTGATGTCACAGTACAGGGATAATACACACAGTGATGTCACAGTACAGGGATAATACACACAGTGATGTCACAGTACAGGGATAATACACACAGTGATGTCAGTACAGGGATAATACACACAGTGATGTCACAGTACAGGGCTAATACACACAGTGATGTCACAGTACAGGGATAATACACACAGTGATGTCACAGTACAGGGATAATACACACAGTGATGTCACAGTACAGGGATAATACACACAGTGATGTCACAGTACAGGGGTAATACACACAGTGATGTCACAGTACAGGGATAATACACACAGTGATGTTACAGTACAGGGATAATACACACAGTGATGTCACAGTACAGGGATAATACACACAGTGATGTCACAGTACAGGGATAATGCACACAGTGATGTCACAGTACAGGGATAATACACACAGTGATGTCACAGTACAGGGATAATACACACAGTGATGTCACAGTACAGGGATAATGCACACAGTGATGTCACAGTACAGGGATAATACACACAGTGATGTCACAGTACAGGGATAATACACACAGTGATGTCACAGTACAGGGATAATACACACAGTGATGTCACAGTACAGGGATAATACACACAGAGATGTCACAGTACAGGGATAATACACACAGTGATGTCACAGTACAGGGATAATGCACACAGTGATGTCACAGTACAGGGATAATACACACAGTGATGTCACAGTACAGGGATAATACACACAGTGATGTCACAGTACAGGGATAATACACACAGTGATGTCACAGTACAGGGATAATACACACAGTGATGTCACAGTACAGGGATAATGCACACAGTGATGTTACAGTACAGGGATAATACACACAGTGATGTCACAGTACAGGGATAATACACACAGTGATGTCACAGTACAGGGATAATACACACAGTGATGTCACAGTACAGGGATAATGCACACACTGATGTCACAGTACAGGGATAATACACACAGTGATGTCACAGTACAGGGATAATACACACAGTGATCTCACAGTACAGGGATAATGCACACAGTGATGTGATTACCAAATCTTTGGAGATTTAAGATTCATCACTTTGCACCAAGAACGCCATCTCAAATAATGAAAAGACAAATGTCGCTCAGCTATATCTGAGCAGGAGCAGGAGTGGCACAGACGCAGCCATGGCTGACAGAAGGCAGGTACGAGCCGGCAGAGTCACAAGGCACAGAGGATCATTCCTTTTTCTAGTAGCAGCTGTGGAATGAAGATATATTTCTGAGGATAATCACTTGTATTCGGCTAATCGCCTGTGTGCAACTGCGCTTCCTGCGAGAATTACCCCGGAGTATTCCATAACGAAATATTGACTTTTACATCAGTAAGGAGACCCCGAACGGTCGTACGGACTCGACTCGTGCCATGTAATGGTCAGTGAGCTATGACGGATCTGATCTCGGCAAGATGACTTTCCTCGCCGGCACATTACCGCCATCCTCCTGTCCCGGTGTTTTACATCGGCAGCAGAGGACGGTGCTGAGAGCGGCTCTATCCACTGATTACATGGAAAAGCGTCCGTCACAGAGATACGACGGCCCATAAAGTTCTGGAAAGAACTCTACGTCATGTTTGTAAGATCTGCTCCCGTCCAAGACGTCTTTTTATCTCCTTCTTCTGTGTATAGGGAACATTAAAGAGAAGCTCGCTGCTACAAGTTTTTATGGGAATTTTTAAGCCTTTTAAGGAATTCTGGAAGTAGAAAAATAATTTGCATCTTGCCCGAAAAACAGGTCCATCATTAGCAATAGAGTTTAAGACTCAGGCATTGAAGTTTCCATGTAGCACCCTCAGATGCCCCAGTAAGTGCCACAAAGCCATAAATATCCCCTAGAGGGCCCACACAACAGATGGGGCAGAAATGGACCCATAACGATGCCCAAGAAGAATCAGAAGTCCGAAGACTGATCTAGAAAGGACCTTACAGGGGTGTGATTGAGGATAGGTGTTACTGTCAAGGGAGGAATTTGGGTGAAGACTGCTAATGGAGTCTTCGTTTGGGATATTCAGAGACGGTGCCGTATTAGCTGTATACCAGTGCCGATATATCAATGTATCAGACAATGAACACAATCAGACATGCTCTCCTTGAGCCAGCGTCATCAACTAAACTCGTGTATTTCAAGACACCCAATTATACAATCTGCATTTCTAACCTTGAAGCTAGAACAAGGGAGTAAGGAGTATTCAACTCCCTATTTTCACCCAACATATCTTTGTTCGATAAAACATTCTTTCTGTGTGAAAACTACTGATAAGACTTTTACTCATTATTAAAAGACTTCCATCGTTTGTACATCTATTCACTTATTTTTGGTAACCCCTTCATGACTATACAATTACAATTTCTTCAGTTGAGAGGTACTTTACAGAAACTTCCACAGAATTACTCCAGAGCCCAGCCCAAGTTGTCCCTCGGTGCCAGAACCATCCATCCAAGTGATGTAGTAACTAGTGATGCCAAGTGTCAGGAGGACATGATGCTGCATTTGAGTTGCACAAACAGGCTTGGGCTTCGACCAGCTGTGCTTTTGTTAGTAATCAGGCTTGCAGGAGTTAATTTCTGCTAGCCTGTGGATTGCTGCTTGAGTCACATGTTACAGGAAACCTATCACAGTTGCCTCCACCATTTTAAAGTAGGAGGAGCCTGTTCTCCCATGCCAATCATAGCTTTATGCAACCCTAGTCCTCGTGCTTTGGTATCCAGCTGCTGGTGGACTGTGTGTTGTGGAAAAACTCTTGGTGTCTGGTTATTTCCTCCCTTCTTGTAGTTTCTTGCTGAGCACATATTGTTTATACTTCTGTGAGTTTAAGTTTTGGTTTTCCCCCATCTGTTTATTTGTGTCCCAGCCCTCTCCTGGGTGGAGGGAGGAAGCCACTAAACCAGGGTTGTTCAGGAGCTAGGGCAATGAAGGTGGCCCAAACATCACCACCTTTAAACATATCTTTGGTATCAGGGTCAGTTAGGGTTCCCCTAGCCTGTGGGTCAGTTTAGACTCCCCTGTTCTTAGTGATCCCGTCACACCCTGTGACAGATGCCTCCAGCATGCTTGCATCTACGATGTAGTGACACTGCAGGGGAAGACAGGCATTGGGTCAACAATCTTAATCTCAAGGAGGCAACAAGCTTGATGGTTCCAGTTGTCTCACAAGAGGCAATGGGTAAACTTGATCAAATGTAGTTAGTAGGTGTACACCTGCCACAGTTTGCTGACACGTGTGAGTGTCCCCTATCTTCTTAGCAGTGCCTCTTTCTCTTGTGTGCAATCTTTCTCAGCAGTGAAGCTCACACTCACAGTGTTGATTGCCTCCGACAGCCGCTTGTCTGGAATTTTCTTTCCACTCACATCCATCTCCTTTTAGTTAACGTCCCAGTCCTTCACATAACAGCAGTCTGTGAGCCGTGTCCTGTTCATACTCAGGCAGCTTACAGATTCCTCTAATATGGCTTGTGCGTGCTCCTCACTCTTCATGGAGTAACTACAGTCATATGAAAAAGTTTGGGCACCCCTATTAATATTAACCTTTTTTCTTTATAACAATTTGGGTTTTTGCTATTTCAGTTTCATATATCTAATAACTGATGGACTGAGTAATATTTCTGGATTGAAATGAGGTTTATTGTACTAACAGAAAATGTGCAATCCGCATTTAAACAAAGTTTGACAGGTGCAAAAGTATGGGCACCTCAACATAAAAGTGACATTAATATTTTGTAGATCCTCCTTTTGCAATAATCACAGCCTCTAGTCGCTTCATGTAGCTTTTAATGAGTTCCTGGATCCTGGATGAAGGTATATTTGACCATTCCTGATTACAAAACAATTCCAGTTCAGATAAGTTTGATGGTCGCCGAGCATGGACAGCCGCTTCAAATCATCCCACAGATTTTCAATGATATTCAGGTCTGGGGACTGGGATGGCCATTCCAGAACATTGTAATTGTTCTTCTGCATGAATGCCTGAGTAGATTTGGAGCGGTGTTTTGGATCATTGTCTTGCTGAAATATCCATCCCCTGCGTAACTTCAACTTTGTCACTGATTCTTGCACATTATTGTCAAGAATCTGCTGATACTGAGTTGAATCCATGCAACCCTCAACTTTAACAAGATTCTCGGTGCTGGCATTGGCCACACAGCCCCAAAGCATGATGGAACCTCCACCAAATGTTACTGTGGGTAGCAAGTGCTTTTCTTGGAATGTCGTGTTTTTTTGCCTCCATGCATAACGCCTTTTTGTATGACCAAACAACTCAATCTTTGTTTCATCAGTCCACAGGACCTTCTCCAAAATGTAACTGGCTTGTCCAAATGTGCTTTTGCATACCTCAGGCGACTCTGTTTGTGGCGTGCTTGCAGAAACGGCTTCTTTCGCATCACTCTCCCATACAGCTTCTGCTTGTGCAACGTGCGCTGTATTGTTGACCGATGCACATTGACACCATCTGCAGCAAGATGATGCTGCAGGTCTTCGGAGGTTGTCGGTGGATTGTCCTTGACTGTTCTCGCCATTCTTCTTCTCTGTCTTGCTGATATTTTTCTTGGCCTGCCACTTCTGGGCTTAACAAGAACTGTACCTGTGTTCTTCCATTTCCTTACTATGTTCCTCACAGTGGAAACTGACAGTTTAAATCTCTGAGACAACTTTTTGTACCTTCCCCTGAACAACTATGTTGAATAATCTTTGTTTTCAGATCATTTGAGAGTTGATTTGAGGAGCCCATGATGCCACTCTTCATAGGAGATTCAAATAGGAGAACAACTTGCAAGTGGCCACCTTAAATACCTTTTCTCCATGATTGGATACACCTGCCTATGAAGTGCAAAGCTCAATGAGGTTACAAAACCAATTTAGTGCTTTAGTAAGTCAGTAAAAAGTAGTTAGGAGGGTTCAAATCAAGAAATTGAAAAGGGTGCCCATACTTTTGCACCGGTCACATTTTGTTTAAATGCGGATTGCACATTTTCTGTTAGTACAATAAACCTCATTTCAATACAGAAATATTACTGAGTCCATCAGTTATTAGATATATGAAACTGAAATAGCAAAAACCCAAATTGTTATAAAGAAAAAAGGTTAACATTAATAGGGGTGCCCAAACTTTTTCATATGACTGTATCACAGTGTATGATACTACCTGACAGTGTATGAATGTATATGACACTAATGACAGTGTTTGACATTATGTGATAGTATATGAAAGCGTATATGAATTCTATATCACATCATATGACAGTATATAACACTATATCACACACATGACACTATATGACACTATATCACACATATGACAGTGTATGACGGTGATATTACATGTTTGGAGCTTTGTGGTTCTTGGATGTTGTCATTCTGGTTACCATGGTAACCTGCACTTTTCTCTCCAACCTGCAGTAGATATGTGAATATTTACTGTAAATTCTTACTAAAAATATATCAGAGCAGGTCAGATCTCTAATGACTCGTCCCTGGATAAGGGCAGTAAATGGGTGGGGGTTTAGTCTCAGCCGAGTGGGGTCTAACCCCCCATTTTAGGTCCGCACTCACCCAGCCTCAGCTTTGGTAGTCTCCTGCTTTCTCCTCAGGAGAGCTGCCTGCTGGAGGAGGC